>NC_055697.1:28642914-28967914 GCF_017639745.1 Melanotaenia boesemani | reverse complement strand
ACTTGTCCTAAAAGCTGCCTTGTTTCTAGGTTTATGAGAACATTTCCTCTTGGGAACAAAGAAAAACAAATACTTTTGGAAAATCAGCTGAAACTCAGTGCAGCAGAGAAACACACCTGTTACCATGTACATAAATGTTATGATTTCCAGTCAGGCTCATTACATGAGGACTGATATACCAAAAGAGCTTTCTCACTTTTCTTCCTGATGGATGTATCTCTCTTTATCATGTCAATGCACTTAAAAGAAATTCTTTTAGATACTTTATAAATTCACATTAAGGCAAATTTACCCCTTTTCTTAATATGAAGTAATGCAATTACTCTATAAATGTTTTTGTTTTTTTAATTTAGGCGTGGAAATATTAAACAGTTGCAGACACCCTGTAAAACACTGGTCTCCCATTACTCAAACACAAAACCAAACACATGAATATGCATGTTAACCAACACATCCAAGAGAGCATAAGTGAAATACAAACATACACACACATATGTGCATAAATATACATGCACAACACGTACGATGCACACACAGTGTCACACTCCGCCTGCTTCTCATAAACTGCCAGGCTGAGACATGGCGGCCCAGATGCATTTCAATCACCTTGTCTGGAAAATGAGCAAAAAGACTTCCCTTGATACCCTGCGAAGCTAGATTTTCATCTCAATTTTTTTTTTTTTTTTTTTTGTATTGCCAAGAAAGGAGAGAATAAATGGAAACACATATGGGTGAGCGATACATAATGTCATTAAACTAAAAAAGTAATCATCTCAGGCTTCCTCTGAAGTGTGGATTGTCAATTGTATTTGGTTGTCAGCAGGTCTGATTAAACAAACCAAGCAGAAAGTTGCTATTAAAGCCCAGCAGACATTTTGAATTTCATTAGATACATCAAACGATATTATTTTCATGGCTTGTCTTCCTTGTAAATCTTCCTAAAGGATATCTGTTACTCTTGTTTCATGAGCCTAGACTTAACTATTTTGTCTTGCTTTGTTCTGTTCAAAAATAAAAAAATAATGAAGGTATAAAGAAAGTTTCTAATGATTTTCTTTGATTGGTTGACTGATTTCCTCCTGCTGGCTGTAAAGGTTTACTTCCTAACCCATAAATGCATGTGAAGCTGATGGTAAAGCTCCAGTCAAAACTGGAAGAAAACTTCTCTTCAGCTAGTTTCTGCTATTCGTTGCTCAGTTCACTGGAAGTTGCTCAAAAGTGAATTTCCTGCAGGGAAAATGGTTCACAGTGTGAAGAACATTGGACCAACCTGTCACAGTTTGACCATTGCACTGTGGCATTTTTATTTTTCTTTTCTTTTTTTTCTTTTTTTTTTTTTTTTGCAATAAAGCACTGAGGCTCTCACCACTGCAGTGTTGTACTCTATTAAACTGTTCTAAATGGCCACCCTGCCAAGGAGAGGCACTTACTAGAATTCCTAGTGTTTCATTTGATGCTTGACTCAGCCAGTCATCTTATTGTTTCATTTGTATCGTGTCTTTTGTATCTGCAGGGCGAATCAGTTGACACAAAGATTGTGGCCTGTATTGCACCCCAGAAACAGTACTATAACGATCAGATTCCCAGAGGAGAAGATCTATCTTCATTTGACACTTTTCGGCCTCTCTGGATTGGACAGATACTTCAAGCTCTGCTGCTCTACAGGATTTTACTGCATGCCTATGGTTTGTTATGACAATCAACAAAAGAAAAGACGCATTTGTCTTTTATCACTTGAGGTTTCCTTTATGCTCATTTTAGCTCTTTTATTTCAAGACTGAAAGACCAGGGTTTTTTCGTTTATTAGTTAACGGTAAAAAATTGACAAAACACAAGTGTGCATAAAAAGCTGTAAAGGTTTACTTCTTTATTTTGCTTTGGACGAAAATAATAAGAAACAATGTTTTTAACAAATATTTGCGATGGCACTTAATGATATAGTAACAATAGCTGAATGGTCAAACTTTTAAACAATAACAGGATAACAAACCAAGTGGTAGAAATAAATCAGGCAGTTTTTTCTGTATAAAGATTTACTCTACAAAAACATGCAGTGATATATATATATATATATATATATATATATATATATATATAAGATTAAGTGATTTTTAGGGTATCGCAAGTTTTGTTTTGAGTTGATTTTAATTAAGCTGTGTTAAAACTTTGTGAGATTAAGGCACACAAATGAAAGAAAAATGCATTCATTGTCTTGCAATGAAGGTTCACTGGAGCCTGTTTTGCTACTTTGGCAAGAGGCAGGGTAAACCCAGAACAGATTGACTGTCTATCCCTGGACCAAACACTAAGAGACAAACAGCCATGTTCACTCCAAGGGAGAATTTAGAGACAGAAGTCAACAAAACATACTTGAGGAAGTCAGAATACCTGAAAACTCATACATACATGCAGAAAAGACCACAGCCAAGGTTTCAACCACGGCACTTCTTTTGAAGTATCATTGCTAAACACCACACTACTGTTTCCAAAGAAAATAGATAGTTAGGAAATATAGTTTAGTCAGACTGATGTAACCTGGAAACTGTCAACATAACTTCCTCTGTGAGTAAATAAATCTCCGCCCTTTACCAGAAGCTGTGGTAACAGCACCTTTGGATAACATCGTGGTAGGCATGTGTGAGCTACTCCTTTACAGGCCACATAGAACAGTTTCTCATTTCACATATGTAATAAATGTGCCTCCACCACATCTTGAGTATAAAGAAACTGTGATAATTTCATGTTTATCTATGAGACGGCTAAAATATGCTCTTTGAACATTTTTACTTCATGTTAGAAGGTCCATCGCTACCTCCGTCTTCTTCATTTTCTAGGTTGCCACGGTGATGTGTCCCTTGACATGGCATTGTTCCCAACAAGGATCATGTAGCTGTGGCCCAACAGTAAATAATGCAAAACTTTGAGTTGAAACTGTGTTTAGAAAAATCATTGTTGAGTTTTTCTGTGTGTCAACTTGGAACATATAAATTAGGGCTGCATGTTATTTGGGTTCAAATCCATGAAATAATCATAATTTGTGATAATAATTAAGTCTAGACAGAAATGATGTCTTCCCAAACACGTGGGAACTTCTCAGATTCTCAAATTTAATGTGCACTTAACCTATACACAATCTGACACACGTGTGTGTGTCTTAATTAACACATGGATGTGTTGTCACACCTTCCTTAGCAGAAACTTGTCATCCTGCAGACAACATGGCTATATTTATCCTACTGTGCTACATTGCTACATTTGAGAAGCCCACATTTAACCTGTGCTTACACTTGCTTTCTTTTCCTATTTTCTTTTAATTAATGACTGTGGTGCTAATTAGTAGGGATGCAACTCATCCATACCCCCCAAAAGTCTCTCACTTATAATCAGATTCACTCCTCTGAACTTTGTGAAGCAGCAGTGATGTGTTTTTATCTCTTCTAGGAATACCATACCATATGAACAGAGTTTCTTAAATACAAATACTTGTTATATTGTATAGTTCTAGACAAAGGAAAGAAAAAAAGTTTTACTTCAGTTTGGTGGTGCTTATGGCTACACAACAACAAAGATGTCTTTGCAACTGAGCGTTTTGTTTTTTTTTGTTTTTTTTTTTTGTGAAGTACTGCTGCATGATCTCTGTGACTTCCACAGTTTCCTTTAATGAGAGAGAGACACACAGACACTTTAAGTCTCTATTTTTTTTTATTGCCTGCCATCCTTTCACTTGCTGTGACAAAGTTTGGCTCATATCAAGGCTTATTTAGTATAGGTCATAGAGAAGACACATTTAGCTCATAAAAAGTCCATCTATGCTGTTAGTGACCTGTCGACTTTTTAGAGCTTAATCCAGAGTTAAAGCATCAGATTGGGAAACTGAATCCTTTCAGGACATACTTGTGTCATCAAAAAAATTTCAGCTGGAGCAACCTTCATCTTGCTTGGTTTTATTTATTCCAGTTTATATATCACCTCTCATTTATATCTAAACCAACTCATTAAATTCAAGCCCTGCTTGGCCTCCATGTGCTTAGTCCAGGTTTTATGTAAGCCCCTTTTAGTCAGGTTCATACTGTGGTTCATATTTCTTATCGATGACCCCAGTAAACCTCCATTCAACTTACTGCACAGATTGTATCTTCACTTTTTGCTTGATAAGTATGTGTTTTTCTAAAAGCATATGGACTAAAATGTTTAACTGGTGTACTGAAGATGCTAGTGGAGCTGCTTTCATGACAAACCATAAAAACATAGAGCTCTGTCTAGTAGTGCAGAAGACCAGTTCAATTCAATGTCAATAATAATAATAATAATAATAATAAAATTTAAATTTTAAAACAACTAGGCTACCACTGCCTAGTTGTATTATACAATTCACTTATAATTACTTACATGTCATATTGTGTTCAAATATGGGAAAAAATTTTTAAAACAAATTTAGAACCAGTTATAAAACTTCAGAAAAAAAACTATTGGGATAATAAATAAAACGGGCTATTATAAATCAACTAATAAACTTTTTATACATTGTAATGTCTTAAAATTTGTGGATATTGTATTTTCAAAAATGATGAAAACTGTCTTTCGAGTACTGAATAATAGAGTTCCAAGTAGCATTAAATTATTTTTTAAACTGAAAGAAGGAAATATTAATTTGAGAGGACTATTTATGTTTAAGATTTGTAATGTAAGGACAAATGTAGAAAAAGATGTGTCTCTTTTTGGGGGGTCAAGTTATGGAATGGACTAAGTACTAAGCTGAAATTGTCTAACTCTGATTTTGTTTAAAAAGAGCTTAAAAATGAAAATAATCAATGATTACATGATGATTGTGTGACAAAAATGATTTGTGGGTCACTACAAAGTGTGTTTATTTAAATAAAAATAAATTAAATAATTTAAGTTTAAAAGTAGTATGTTGCAGGGCCATCTAGGATACTAGCATAAGTTTTGAGCTTCAGCCTAGTTTTCTTTTTTTGGTTTTTGAATGGTATGTAATTGATGTGGTTACATTTGACTGTGTATACCTAACCAAAATAAAGAAAGATAAACTTGAAAAAACAAAAGGGTGCATTTTTACAACCAAATAAATAATGGAGGACTAAATTAATTGTATAGCTCAATAATTTAAATTATCTTTCCACTCGAGACAGCATAAAAGTTAACAGAACTGATCTGTTATAGAAAATTTTTTAATTCTTAAGAAAAACTGCTCAGAAGACATTTTGAGAATTAATTGCAATTGGGCCCATCTGGCAGAACTTAATCTTGCATTTCATGGTCACTCTAACAAGTCGTTTAAATCTGGCTGAATGAAGACTACTGAAAGGATTAAACTAGAAATATGTAATAGATTAATAAGGCTTTAAAAAAGGTGAAAAATAAGGGAAGTAGAGGTTCCCGTGGCTGTGTTTGCCTTGGGGCATCAACATGACTAAATCAGCTGCTGTTGTTCTCGTGCTCCCACACAACACATATCTGACATCACACTTCTCATAACTAAAAGTTGAGATCAACAAACTTATTCTAAAGTTGACTCTACTGACACCCTGACAAATGATGAGATTTTTATAAGCCTCCTCTGCAGCATGGTGAATATCATTACCATCCATCAGCAAGGTGAAGTGATGTGATAAATGTGACTAGAAGTAGCTTCAAAAGAAAATTCAGTTTACTTTAGCAGAGGTTCTTACATGAAAAATATAATGTGTTGTCTTGTAAATATAATGCTGGCTGCTGTCTGTGGTAAGCTAACATCAGCCAGCACTCTGGGTTTTATAACAGCAGTGCCAGTAGAGCTCAACGATTAGAAGCACTGCAGACCTCACAGTTGATTGTTAGCTTAATAAAAATAATAGATTCGATTTATATAGCTCTTTTCAAGGCACCCAAAGTGCTTCACATTTTATCCATTATTCATCCAGTCCTCATTTATACTTCTTGATGGTAAGCTACATGTGTAGCCACAGCTGCCCTGGGGCAGAGTGATGGAAACGTGGAAGCCGATACACCCCGACAGCCTCGCCAACCACCACCGAACATTCGTCCCCGTTCATACACCTGCGATGCTGACACTGGAGGCAAGGAGGATGAAGTGTCAAGGGCATGGCAGATTGACAGGGGGAGCGGGAATTGAACCGCCAACCTTCCGATCATTGAACGACCCACTCTACCAGAGCCGCAAAGTTTATTAGAACTAAGGCAATGAAACTCAAAAGTCAAATTTCATTTATATGAGTGTGTTTCAACTGTGCTCATCTGACCACAGATCATGTGACCCATTTCTTTCTGTCCATCTGTGTGTGTTTGTGTGTGTGCTTGTTTGTTCAAATCTTATATCTAACATTTTTTAAATATAATGAAGAATGCTATCTAATTATTGCATACTGTTTATATACAGTCAACTTTCAAATTCAAACTATCACAGCTGCTTAACACGTTTTTGAAGAACCAAATCACGTTTGATAGACTATACATCTACTGAATATATGAGGGAGTTGACAAGCAGCATAATTCTTATCTTATACAGTTGTTTTGTTTAAACTCTGCTTCACCATCACAGTGGCTCTTATCAGCTTAAGCCCCAACATATTTTACCCATTTGTTTCTGAAAGTAAAGATGATCTGTGCACGTTTACCAGCTCACACAAATTCTGCAAATTCCCCCGCCAGCTGTCGCTCATTTGATTGAAAATCATTCACCATAGATGGAAAAACAAAAGGGTTGCGGTTTTCAATCTGCACGGTGCAAAATATCTGAATTGTCATGTCATGTGTTTTTGTAATTTTATATGCAACTCCTGTGTTTTGTCAGAGTGAACATAGATATTCTCTTTCTCCATGACCAAGGATTACTATATTATGTGTTTTTGCACTACTATGAACTCATCAGACCACATGTCGATTGAGCCGAGAAATGTCCATGGAACAAATACATGAGCTTAAACTGGAGAGATTGTGATGCAGTTTGGTTAGAAGTAGAAATTAAGGCTAATTAAATGACTGACTGAGTGACTTTGTGATATATTTGAGTCGTAGTGGAATCCAATTTAAAATGGTTTTTCAAGCTGCCACTCTAACTGAAGTTTGAGTTATTTACATATATGAGACTTTAGTTTCCTCTGGAGGAATAGAGAAAAGCAGAGCGGCAAGCAAGGTACAAATGGCCAGAGGCAAAGATTGATACCCAAACAAACTGAGGGGTCCAATCAGGCTTTACTGTGCAAATAAACACACACAGAATACCTGTCTTCTATTTTTGTGCTCGGTATGACACACTTAGACTTCCATGTGCTGATAAGGAGATATTTATTGAGGCGACATTAATTAAAAACACATCCTCGCAACACATTGCCTTTTTCCTGGAACATCGTTTGAAGGGCAGACTGGGAACATTTCAGAATTCATTAACTGCTTGATGATCACTGCCTGATGCCTAATATGCCACTCAAATTTAACATTTTTGAGTCTGAGAACTACTCAGAAGCCTTGGAATGTGTCTTCAGTTAATTTGGCAAACTTCAAAGAGCTTAGTGAAAGAAGTGGACTCTTTCTTAGCACATTTAAGGTCTCTGAGGAGTTCACATATAACTAAATGCAGTTCTTCTGACTTGCTTTTTTTTGGTAGGGGGTCTGCATTTTTATTCTGGTGTTTTCTGTTAAGAACTTCTGAACTTCTGACCAAAAACTTATGAAGCACTGAAAGGTTAGAAGCTATTTATTAATGGATAGAAAAATAGGTTTTCCACTGTGATTTTTGACTGAAAAAAAGAACTCTTGTCCAAGAAAGAAAGTGCTTTTCCTACTGTAATACTGGTTTCCACTCCTAAATATTGCTTTCCTGTTCATTTATTCATGTTGGCTTACTTTACTTAACTTCTGTGAAAGCGCCTTTCTAGTGCTCAGAGTTTTGTTTTTAGCTGGGTTTCTCCTAAAGCATGAAAAGGAGGGAGTATATGTGCAACTTGTGCAATGTGTTGGTGTAAACAGAAAATCTGCTTCGCTCAAGAAATATTTTTCTCACTTTTTCTTCACCAGGTGTCGAGAGGGCTACCAAGGAATCCGCTGTGACCAGTTTCTGCCCAAGACAGACTCCATACTGTCAGACCCAAGTAAGAGAACCCTTTTTTATGATTTATGTACATCACCTTTATATTTAAACATCTAAAGTGGCCGTTTAATATGAGATCAAGTAGGAAAAATGTTTTTAGGTAATGTGCAGAAGTCTTGAACCAGCCCACATTTTCCTTTATAAATGCCAGGAAAGTTGAACATGTGCAATAATTTATGAACCACGCTTAATTGTAAATAAGGGATTTGAAAACTTGAAAGTCCACACAGGAAACCTCATAAGCAAGCTTTCTTGTAATTTCTTTAAGTAATCTTCAGGAATATTTTTCCAGGCTTCTCAAGGACTATTCAAAGCTCTTCTTTGGATCCTGGCAGCCTTTTGCTCTGTTCTCTGTACAGATGATTCCATACTGCTTTAAAAATGTTAAGGTCCGGACTCTGGGGAGGATTCATCCCTCCATCAGACCTGTTGCTACTGATTTTCAGTCCAGTTTTTGTGTCATGTGACACCTCAGCCTTTTCTCCCTGTTTCCATTCCTTAAGAATTGCTTCTTTATTGCCACACTTCTAGACCATTTATCAGTGTAGGTTCTTCATAGCCATGGGGAAGAAGCTGTGTTTCAGTCTGTTGGTCCAGGTTTTTACGACTCTGAGCCTGCCAGAGGGAAGGGTGATGAACCGAGAATGTCCTGGGTGGGTAGGGTTGCTCCGGATCTTTGTGGCTCATCATTGGAAACAACTCAAGTAGATCTCCAACGATCCTCTGAGCCACCTTGATGACCCGCTGCAGTTGTTTCCTTTCTGCTGTTGGGTATCACATCATGCATCAGTAAGTTAGGACACCCTCTATTGTGCAGTGGTAGAAGTTCTCCAGCAGAGACGAGGGGAGTTTTAGCCAATACAACAATTTTCGGCAACTTCAGGCAACAGTAAATGGATCAGCTGAAGTTTCAGATGCATCCCTCAGATCCTGGTTCAGGACGTTGCTAGATTTGATCCTGTTTCTTCAGGACACCCTGTTCTTCTACTGGAGAAGTTCCCTTGTTCTACTTCTACTTGTTCAGTTTCCTCAAATGTTTAAGGCCACACTGTGCACCATGCTCAGATATGTCAAGTTTTCAGTTCTTTGGGAACCATGTTGCTACAAAAATACTATTTTCTTTTTATCAAGCTGTGTTTCCTTTGGTATTTTTTGCCAATGCAGTCAAAAAAATGAAAAGAAATTATGTCTTTGTACCAAACTTTTTATGATTAGAGATACTACTTTAAACTGACCCTAACAAAACCTCTAAACCGTTTCATCCTTTTAAGTCTGTCTTTTTTTATGCTTAAAAGATTAATAGCTCAGTGTTAAGTGGTTTAACAAATAAAAAACACATTCCTCTGAAAATGAGCAGGTACAAGGACTAAAAATTTGTGAAAAAGGTCCAAAGAAAAACTTTAAAATACTTTCAAAAATCCCTGAGGTATGATTGCTGTGGACCACTTAAAAATATCACAAGAAAGTTTGGCTCCTTTAGAAGAAAAATTTTTGGAACATGACAGACAAGTGAAAATTCCTGCACAGTAATTTATATAAGCATAATTTTTAAATGCTGAAAAACAACCAATTCCTTAGATCTGCCATGCAAGACCAGCAGTTTGACAGCTTTAAAAAGAGACAATTTCTGTAAAAACCGTTCTGTTTGTGTGAAATAGAAAAACCTTCCAGTTCAAATAACATATAAGCCTGTGCATATAATATTTATTCAGAAGAGCTAAGCTATTAGTCATCTCAAGAGCAAAACATTTATGAAATAATTTCCCCTACCACCATTTATACAGACATGAAATTTTACTCCAAATCTAACCATCCTGTGTCTGACCTCTTTACATGTACTTTGCACAGCAGATGTTTCAGTGGCTTTAAAGCAGACATGTGATGCCAGAGAATTGCAGGTTTTTGATCTCACCTTCAAGATGATTATAGTCACACTAATTACATTCACCTTGCAGCAGAGATGAGTGTCAGTGTTTGATTAGAAAACCAGCAGGGATGTATTTAAATAAAAGAGCTGTATGATGCACAGCAGGTGAAAAGTATTTGTATTCAACTGAACCCTTACAACATTTAGTCAAGTCTCGTTTTAGGTTTAAATCACTACAAATTATGGGTTTTAAAACTTAAAATCATCTTGTGTTATACTCTTTAACACACAATTTTCTCTCCTATTACCTCATTCATATTTTATCTAAATGCTTTCCCAAATACCCTCTCCTACTCAGACCAATTTCACGTCTCCTATTGCTTTATCTCCCAAACACATGGTTCCCTCAATGTCACAGAGCCGAGGGATGAACACAAATTACCTGAACCTCTGTCCTTAGTACTCTGTCTATGCAATATTAATTTTCCTGCCCCTCCTGGCTCGTGTGAAAAAGAGAAAATATGCCATCTTTTTCTCTGGGCCACTAATGCAGAGGCAGTTTGATAGCATATCCGTGACCTTCCTGCTAACAGTGCTGTAATAGCACCATTTACCATTAAAGAACACTGAGCTGCTTGGTAGACTTTGTATTTGTCCAGTGTCAAAACCCTCTTCACTGTGGCAACATTAAAATTTCATTTTCCCTTTTAATACTTCATTGCAAAGGAGAATGTTCCATAAATGAGACATGTAAATTAAACAGTGCAAATGTACCAACAGCATTATCGCATGCTATTTGTTAATATCCTTTACTTTCCAGATCATTAATTAAGTCTCTGTAATGAGGTTTTTAATTCCAAGCAAGTATTAGGGTAATTGTGCTTGTTAGAACAGCAGTGGTGCTCATTCAAGTGACACCCATCTCTTTGTTTGTGCACCAACCTGCTGACCCCAGTGTGGCTAAGAAGCGTTACCTTCCTCATCGCTTACCTAATTTGTTAAATGCCAGACAAAACGCAGACGTTGATTATTTTTCATGCATCTGTTGATCATATCACACAATTTCTGCACATAAAGACTTAGTTGGATCACTATAAGTGGAATGGTTTTTACAGACATTTTTACTTAAAATAGCAATTTCTTTTTTTATTTTTACAGAAGTGATATAAGTGTATATTGAAGAAAAGGAAAAATAGCTATATAACCAATATATTATTCATTCACAAGAAAAATTAAACAAAAACCTAATTTCTACAGTTCTACATGTAAGGACAATTAAAAGAAAAACACAAATGTGTTCCCGACCAGGTCTTAAAATAGAGAAAAATCCAACTTCAGATGAACGACATGAAATTATGCATATTATTTATTCAGCAAAACTAAGCCAGAATTAAAGAGCAGTGTGTGAAAAACTAAGTAGATTAAATTATTTAACAACTTGTAGAACCTCCTTTAGCAACTATAAAGTGAAGCTATTATTTCTGTATGTCACTGTGGTCCTGTCCTCTTTACAGCAGTGCTTCAGTTTGAAGTTTTCAGCTTTTCTTTCTGCACAGCTCTCAGAATGTCCCACCACAGCACTTCAGATGGCTTAAGATCTGGACTTTGAACAGGCTATTGGAGAAACTTGATTCTTTTCTCTTCAGACCTCCGGTTGTGTCCTGTTGCATCAGACAGTTTCATGGTTCACTTCATGTCTGTAAACTGTCCAGGTCCTGTGGCTACAAAACAAACCCAAATTATCATCCCTCCACCACCGTGCTTGACAGTTGGTTCATGTTTGTGCTGATATGCTGTTTGGGTTTCTCCACATGGAGGCGTTTTTATGCTTTATAATCAGACGTCTCCACCTTGGTCTGGTCCGTCCAAAAGGACATTGTTACAGACATCTTGTGATTTGTCCAGATGAAGCATTGCAAACCTAAACTGTGCTGCTCTGTTCTCTTTGGAGAGAAGAGTCTTTCTTCTGCACCCCTTCCAAACAAGCCAAACTTGTAAAGTATTTTTCTAATTTTCCTTTTAGGGACATTAACATCTAACATGCTAACTCTCAGCATCGTACCTTGAAATGAACATGCTGGTACATCCACTTCTTGGAAGATTGGCAACTGTTTTAAAACTTTTGAAAAGATCCTAGATTGATGGGTAACAACAACAGCTTCTCTCAGATCTTTGCTGATGTTGTTTTCTCCTTGACATTCTGTTATCTCACATCTGATTGGTGCAGGGAAGCAAACTGAACTTCTGCTCACGCTCACACAGATTATGAACAATTAATTAAGAGCCTTTTTAGAGCTAATTTTTAAGACCTGGTAAGAAACAAATGATGTTTAGATTAATACTTAAACAAAAAAGCATGACATACTATTCATAATGCCGTCTTCCAAAGTTTTCAGCTCATACTGGTCAGATGAACATGCAAAAATATCAAGCATTGCCCACACGCAAATTTTTAATCAAATATAAAGAGCTTTGAATCAAATATAAAGAGGAATAATTTGCTATTTTTATTAAGAAATTAAGAAACTGCTCTATACTGTGCTCACCAAATATCATAATTACTGAGATGTAAAGTGTCACAAACCTGCATGTAATATGTGTTCAGGGGCAGATTTCATGAAGCAACACAAGCATTATGCCAGAGTTATTGTTGCAGAGAAAAAACAATAAAAAAAGGAAAGAAATCAAACTGTAACGTTGTGTTTTTCTGTTCGTTTGGAGGGAAAGTGATTTAATAAATCTATGCTCAGAGTCTCCATGTCTTTCATCTTGCAAAGATACAGAGGGAAAAAATAAGCCTTTTTTATGTCTTACAAAGTTCAGTGATGTGAATAACTTTTGTCACCCATCTAACTCCAGGGGCTAAAAGAATGTTGTTTTAACTTCGAGAAGAAACAAAGATTCTAACAACCTAAAAATGGCAACTTAACCATGACCTCAAATTGGTTTTCTTCCCTAACTCAATCACCTGTTATAAGCATACTAATCCCCAGGACTCTTTCAGGTGAATTTCCATATAAATTGTCTGGAAGTCACCAGGTCATAACTGTCCAATGAGAGCTGTGGAAAATAAAGAAATGGATGAAAGTTTTTTTTTTTCTTTTTTTTTTTTTTAACTCTGTGGCTTTCTGACTGAACAACAGCCACCTTTCTGTTCGCAGCAGCTTTACCTCAAATCTTTTTTCTTTTTTGTTTATGATCTCATGTGTTCATTCTTTATTACCTTCTTTACTAATCGGCCGGTTTTTCTGTTACTTCTGTCCATTTTAAAAAACAAGTTTCTTTTCTTTGCTCTTTACTACAAATCACAATGTTGTATAGCTTCAGTTTTTTTTTATTTTTTATTTTCATTAACACCATCTTTTCCTTTCTTTCTTCTTCCTTATTTTATTTGACTGCGTCCTCTGCTACAAAAAGTCGGTAAGTGCAAAGTTGGGAAAAAGAAGCAGGTTGTGGCCTTCCTCTTCTTTTCTCATCCCTCAAATAATCCTGTCACATCATTACTCTCTTTGACTCCTTTGCTTGCAGATAATCAAACCCCAATTTCCCTGGGTTACCTTTGTGTCTCCTGCTCAAGCTTGCTACAATGTTGATATCCCCATGTCCCCTTTCAAATATCCCTTCAGGCAACCTTCTTGCCCCCATCTGTCTATTGCTAACCTTCTCCGTGCCATCTTTTCCTCAACACGCATCTTGTCTGAGTGTCAGCCTACAGTTCTCTGTCCAGCTCATCTCCTAACAGTAAGCATCCCCAAATTGGACTGAGTTTTGAATTGTGGTAGCCAAAAAGATCACAGACAGGGAAGAAAAATTTTGCTGAGGATCTCTGGCATGCTGCAGTGTCAGAAGGAAAGTGGGTGGATAAGGGGTATTAGCCACAAGGATAGAACCAGATAAACGTGGACTCGGGGTTGTTGTGCTGTCCTGAAGTTTCGGGGGAAAGAAGAAATGTCATGGTTCCACAACACAATGACAATGCAAGAAAAAAGACAAGAGTACTAAACATACAACATACAACCAGTTTATAATAACATCCGAAACAATGCTGAATGATTGAGGACTGAAATTATTCAGGTTTAAACAGAACACAAGGTATTAAACGATGTAAAGAAAGAAAAATATGCATAGTAGTGAAGCAGCAAAAGTTTGGTAAAAGTTGTTCAAATTTATTAGACCTTAAAAGCACAAAGAAAAGAGAAAGAGAACAACAACTAATTGTCATTCTTGGACAGATTGGCAATTAATTTATTTCATGTAAACTTATTTAGAATTTCAGACAGAAAAAGTATTTGGTGACCATTTATAAACAAATGCAACTCTTAACTCATAAATGTGCTAAATGTGATAAAACAAGCACATGTATTTTCCCAAAAAAATAAATTGCCATCTGTGCATTGGAAATCTTCACTGAGACAGTTTTAAAAACTTAACATAACTATTTATTTATTTCATAAGACAGACATTTCTCGCTTTTTTCTTTGATCCTGACATGAAAAACAATAAATTGGATAACAAATTTAAATAAGCTTTAACTGTAACATATACTGAATGGGAGGTGTTAAACAGAAACAACAACAGAAGATGAGACAAGTAAACAGAACAACTTTTAACTCAAAGATTTGAGTTTGACTTGAAACATTGATTTTATCCTTAATTTTTTACTTTTGAGTACAATGAATATTGTCACTTTATATGTTATTTTTTACCTTTACTTTCAATTACTCTTAGATTAGATCGAAGCAGTTTTTTTAATTGGTCTTCATTGCCTGAATTTAGCTGGAAAACAAGAATAAAACTGTGTGTACACACAAAGAGAGATGCTTATAGTCCGTATGGTTGTGATCCATAAACCTCAATCATCAACAAAATAGAATATGCATGTGCACAAACCCAATTTCAGCTCTCAATTGTAGCTAATTTACAGCCATGAATGGATGCAGACACTCCCTCAATCAGTCATTTGAATATAAAAAAGATGATTGCACCAAAGAAGTATAACAGTAAAATAAACAACACAGAAAATTACAAGTTTCACAAAATGCATAACTGTGACACTCATGACTGAAGTAGAGAAAATAAAACCTGTTTCATTTGGAGGTTTTGTTTTCTTAAAGCCCAAAGCAGAGGAAGCGTCAATCCGTATATGAAACATACTAAAATCATGGGAAGAAAGTCATCTTCAACACTCTAAGCATTGGCATCCAAACAAAACAAAGAAACTGCATGGGCATGTCACAAACATGAGAACAGCTCTGTCCACTTTAGAGCTTCTGTAATTTCTCTACTTCAAGCTAAATTTTTTGGGTATATCATTTCTGACATGAGGCGGAATAGGAAAAAGTTTGACCTCATCAAGAAGAGTTTAAAGGTTTTTGTTTGCTTTTATTCACCTAAAGATTATGTGAATGAATGATCATAAGGCTCAGTTAGACATACAGTCTCCTAACACATACATACTGTGTGTGTTTGTGAAGAAAAGGGTCATTTTTATGTGTGTACATTATCAATGCATCTGGCCCCAGACTGTTTGTAGATTGTATGTGCATGGATTTTTTTTTTTTTTCAAGTCTAGAGGTTGAGAGTGAGACAGAGTTTAACATAAACAATTGTTCTATTCCAGCTATTTTATGCATATTCTAATTATATGTATTTTATTTGTTGTAAGGTTTGTTTATTCAATGACACACAGCCTTATTAATATGTCTCATGAACTGCACAGTAAATTACTGATAGAAAACTATATTACTTAAATTACTTTACTAAAATAATATATTTTTATTCTCTTAGGATGAGCTATTTATTTTTACTTTGTCTGGGTGTACATACACAGCTGCCATATTTGTGCCGCCTTTTTTACTACTAAGTCTTAGGATGGACAAACAATTCTGCATGAAGTGAGAAGTGAGTTTTAAAACTGCAGTACTAGCTTTGTCTGATAGGTGTTAGAGCACCGTTTGGGATTTAAAAAAAAAAAGAAAACAGTACACATGTACGCAATTTGGAAGTGGTAACCTGTAATGCAGTCATTGCTGCACCTGAGGCCACCGGATCCACTCACAGATGAAAACATATTGATTTCTGGAAGAATTTTGGCCACTGACAGCCACCGTTCGTTCACAACCTTGCTTGACATTTGAAGTAATTTCTATGTCCATCTTTACCACTAGATGTCAGTAATTCTTTCACATTCTACATTTAATACTCAAACTAATTCTAGCTATTAGGAGAGAGATAGTATGTAAAGTTTCAAGGGATCTTTGATGCCAATGTTTGAGCAGCACATGGTGCAAAGGCTGTCTGTTCAGTTAATCTTTAAAATACCTTTTTTTTTTTAACATCCAGAATCAAGAATTATTTTGAGTCTTTGTGATATGTAGTTTGAACATCTCATGGACTTGATTTGGGTTTAAAGGTTTCAGATACAGCCAAGACTTACTGTAAAGTTATAAAGTCTGAATGTAATGATTTCAAATTCTTGTGAGTGAAACTTCCCAGAGAGAACGCAGGATCAGTAGAGGTTATAGATGACTCACTGACGTGCATTTATCTCTAAGAGTGCTGCCAAGGCTTAACATGGCTTGTCACCTTAGTTACTTGATGGTATGTGTCTGAGATCAGAGATTTAGTTGGGTTTCCCTGAATCTGTCAAAGAGCGACAAAGGCTTTTGATGTCATCCTTACAATACAGTTTTTCTACACTTTGCCTTGTGCAATAAATTGAGTTCAGACAGCTTTTGTTGTCAAAACAGCTTTTTGTTGTTCAAGCTGAAAGGTTGTCGATTGTTTTGACCCGAAGAAGAACTCTTGCAGTAATGCAGTATTCAGGAGCTGACACACACGGAATATTCTCTTGTATTCGGATTAAATCGCATTTCCTCTCTCTTTCGCTCTCTCTCTTTTTTTGTTTTTTGTTTTTTTTTTTTTACTTTAATGTGTTTTCTTTTTTTTTGTTTTACTGCTTTCATCATGTGTCCTTTTCACAAACATTGTCTCATTGTAAAACATATTCAACTGTTCTGAACTAAGGGCCTTGGAGCTGGGTCAGTCTAGCTTTTTGATGCTTTAAGATGGTCAGAATCAGCATATTCCCAACTACAGCATAAGCACTAAATCCCTTCTACCGTATAGGCACAAAAAGATAGAGCTTTAGAGATTAAAATCTGAAGACAGATTTAATTTTTACTATCTTTATGGGATCTGATTTTATGCTCTGCAGGTTTGTGTGCATCGTGGAAAATAACAATGCTGTAAGTCCCTTTCCAACAGAGCCCGACAATGGGTTTCACATTGTATTGCATGATGTTTCAGTCCATAAGATAAGAAAGCATAAAATATGATATTGTTAGAGCTTTCATGCTTTTATCATTGGCCAGCTGTTGAAGCGAGGACAATGCGGGTCACCTTGGCTAGTTACAGTAAAGCTTCACTGTGCATGTAGCAAGTGTTTATTCACACGTGCAAATATATGCACATTTTATTAGCCTCATTGTGATAGTCACAAAAGAATGTTATTCAGCTGAGTGTGAGGATGGATGGAAGATGGTTTAAGCTAAAATGTCCTTGAGCAAGAGAGCATCCATGAGTGTCAGAGGTACTGCTCTGTATCTATTCCTGACCTGCAGAAAATTAGTAAATCAATAAAGAATGAGACATTTGCAAAGTGCAAAGTCAGAAGGAAACAGGCTTAAAGGATGATTTGTGCTTTTGGAGCAAAATATTTAAGATAAACCAAAAGTTCAAACTTTTGTTTTAAGCATCTTTAAGGATTCTTTATTATTCTGTGAGGGTAATTTGTTGTACAACAAGCATTAAAACAATCAGTCAGTGCACAGTCACACAAACAACAAGAAACATCTAAAAGGACTATGATATACAGATAAAAAATCTGAAGAAATCACAGTTTGAAATTAATTATAAACATTTTAATATCAAATATTCAACTCAATTCAATTCAAATCCTTTATTGTCCCCAGAGGGAAATTGATTTTTTTTGCAGCTAGAACACAGACATAGGACAGAAATCACATCAAAACATCGAAAAACAAAATCAGAACCAATGGCATATGTCAAAAAAGAGATTCACACAATTCAAAACAATACAATACAATAAAAAAAATAGATGCAGCTAATTATAAGATGCTTTATCTAATACTTGAAATCAGTGCAGGTTTTAGGGGGAGCTGAAAATAGCTTTCTTTATTATTGCTCAACTGTCTGTAACTTTAAATGGTCTTTTAGGAAAGTTTTCCTGCTAAAAGCCCATCATGTTGTTGTGCCATCTTTATACCATTACCAAGATCACAAACCAAATACTTGCAGAGATTTTATATTTTTCTATTGATTGGACAGCAAATTGGTTCCTCAGTAGATTCAGTGGTAAATAAAACACTTTTCTAGTCTTGTATAACACTCAAAGTGCTATGTTCACACACATTCAGCACTTTTTACACACACACACACACACACACACACACGCACACACACGCTCAAAGATCAGAGAGGTGTTTACATGCTTTAATGTTCAAAATATTTATGTTTTTTCCGATAACTTACATTGCTGCAGTACCTTCTGTCCCCTTCTGCCTGAAGAGCTGTGTTTGTGCTTTTATCTTTTCAAGAACCCTCCTGAATGGCTCAAGCTGCACATTTTTGTCACCTGATTGATAATAGAAATGGCAGGTTGAATAGTTCTTTAGTAAAAACAGCCACTTGGCAGGCATTATGTAAATTGCTTTAATAGTGAATTAGATTTGTAGCAGATGAAAGTGTGAACTACAAATTAGGTGTTTCGGGCAATTTACTACAGGAGCATTGGCCTCTTTGGGAAATATCAGCCTCCTTTTAGTGTGAACTGTTTTGTAACTCTCATGATTCTTTTAAGATACAATCAAAAAAGTTTTATCACAGTAAAGGAAAGTTAGCTTCTTAAAAATTTCCTCCATTTGTAAGTTTCACTAGAGCGGCTACTCAGATTAGATCAGCTAACATGATTTTGTGAAATATTTTCATGTCATTCATTTACAGTTTATACATGTGTAAGAATTACTGACGTCAAGTGGGAAAGACGGGCATATAAATCAAATGCTAAGCACCGCTGTGAATGGATGGTAGCCAAAACTCTTACAAACATAAACATGTTTTCATCTGTAAGTTAGAGATGGGATTTATGACTCTTTAAAGGGAGCCGGATCTTGAGGAGCTGTTCCTTTCAAAGGGCCATTCAAAAGACTTATTTATTTTATTTCCATTTTACTCAACTCTACTACTTCTTATTTACTTATTTATTCATTTATTTATTCATTCAGTCATTTTTAGCTAGAAGGGGGGTGGGGGGGGGTGGGGGGGTTGGGTGTTGGCGTGTGTGTGTGTGTGTGTGTGTGTATACGTGTGTGCGTGTGACTGTGTGAAAGATTTCATTGAGTGTTTTTATTCTTATGTTTTTAATCATGTAAAGAACTTTGAGTTGCCTATGGCGTGAAAAGCACTTTATAAATAAAGTTTGATTTGATTTGATGAAGTCAGTGTCAAAAATTTGTATATAAAAAGAATGGCTCACAAATGAACGGCTCACAGCTGTGAAGTGGTTCCCATCGTTCATTTAAAAGAGTCGTTCAAAAGAATCAATTCGTTCATGAACGTCACATCGCTACTGTAAGTGGATCCAGTGGCCCCTGGTGCAGCAATGACCGCACTACAGGTAAATAGTTATATATTGTGTACATGTATACTGTTCACAAATGAACGGCTCACAGCTGTGAAGTGGTTCCCATCGTTCATTTAAAAGAGTCGTTCAAAAGAATCAATTCGTTCATGAACGTCACATCGCTACTGTAAGTGGATCCAGTGGCCTCCGGTGCAGCAATGACCGCACTACAGGTAAATAGTTATATATTGTGTACATGTATACTGTCTTTTATGTGTCTTTTTAGGATTTTACTTATCCAAAATGGTGATCTAGAACCTATTAAACAAAGCTGGTACTGCAGTTTTAAAACTTAGAAGGTTCTCAGTTAACACACAGAGTTGTTTGTCCATTCACAGACACCGTAGTAAAAAAAGGCAGCACGATTATGACAGCTGCAATGTACATTGACCCACAGCAGGTAGAACAAATCTGCTCATTCTGAGATAAGATACTAATAAAAACATAGTTTTTAATTATATATTTTAACACAACAGTGCTATGTATCTGAATTATTCCCATCTTTACCTCTAGAAGTCAATAATTCTTACACACTGTGTCTTTAAAGCGAAATAATGATGTGGTTCTGTGGTCACGCTCTAGCTGTTGAAAACTAAATCAGTTCTTAACTGGAACTAACTTTGAACTGGCTCCAGCACCAACCTTGAACCAGAACTGGTGCAGCTTTGGTCAAAAAGTGGCATCTTTGTTGTTGGTATGTTGTTTAGTAGCTCTTAACGGATGCTTTTTTTCACACTTCACATGTAGTTGTTCTCACAACCACTACAAATGAATGCAGCATGATATTATCTGTATGAATAATTTTTGGGAGGAATAAAGTCTCAAATCTAATTCATGTTATTTGACATCAGAGATTTGTTATGACATCAGGGAGAGACTCAAACCAGTCACTGCAATCTAATATAGTGGATAAAAATCTATCACTTGTAGTTACTTATAATGTTATTTTTACTCAAATATGTTTATGTTGATGAATATTTTCATCAACTGTAGAGGCATTTTCCATTGTTAACAGGGTGGATCAACATCAAATTTGTCAGAAAGCTGCAATTCAAGTGAAGCTGCCACAATTCTTGCAGTGCATGTTTGTATTTGTGTCTGTTCAAGGACAACCTGCACACTGCATGTTTGCATTTTGACATGGTTGCCTTGCCATCCACATGCCACAGTGTTGAGGCTTGCAGAGCAGAGTCTCCGGAGACATTCGTACCATCTGAAAGACAAGGAGCTGTCTTAACGCTCCAAAGTACTTCTTATACTGACACATTGTGGCAAGGCAAATCCAACCTACCAGGATACGGACAAAAAACTGTCAAGTCTGTGTGCTTGACAGTCTTACAATGGCAAAGCCAGAGGGAGTCTGAGCTACTCTGAAAGTTATGAGTTTCTTTAATGCATACTATAACAATCAACAGAAGTGTAAAGCCTTGAATCCTGGATCAAGATTCTATATTTAACATTATATTGCTTGCTTTGTATGAAGCTCTACTGCCACAGCACACAATTTTTTTATTTTAACTGGCATGCATATGTGGTGAGAGAAATGACAAAATTTACATCCAGACTTCCTTTTGAACATCACAAAAAGGCTCCCTTGGACAACAGCTTCCTTAGAAATCAAATAAAAAGAATCCATCTTAGACGTTGATGGTGTTCACCAGCTTCTTTTACACTGTTTCTTAGAGCCTGCAAGCAAAAAGCTACACTGGATTAGAAGCTGCGGCTATACTGCATTAATCAGAAATTACAAAAAGATTTCAAGAGTATATTTAAATAAAAACACATACACTATTCATGTAAAACAAAAAAGGAAAACAAAAAAGGCACAACGTCTAAAGATTGTGGATAACTTATATTGGATTAATAGGCTATTTTAAATGTTACTACACAATTAATTAAAGTTAATTATATGTTATGCATGAAGTCTTGGAAAATAGTAAAAAACAGAACATTAACATTAATTGACTAATTGTATAACTCTCTTGTAATTAGTTTGCAAAAATTCCAAATTCTACATAATAAATCAGTTAACTTTGTCTGCACATGCCTGATTTGATGCTTAAAAGTTGAAGCCACGAAGGAGAACAGCTTTCGAGTATTCTGACTTGTCCTAGTAGACACAGCTCAGGTGTAATTTATGATAGAATGGGTTGAAGTTAGCCTTTACTAATTCAGCATATAGTGTCTGCTGAAGTTCACAATATTACATTTAAAACGTAACGTAAGAACCTGGGAGGATCCGGTAGCACCTCAGCAGGGCTCCACAGCACTGGTTTCAGCCCAGTCAGCTCTGCTGAGAACAGCACAGAAACCCACATAGACTGATCATGTCAATCTTGGGAGGAAATGGAAAATTGTTCATGATTAACTTCTGATCACTTGTAGACAAAAATAAAACAGCAATAGTAGGAGGTGGAGACAAAAAGCTGGATTCATAGTCAGATATTTTTCACTCTTATTGGAGCTATATATCCGTATTTATCCTTGTCTTTGAGTCTTGTTTTAGCAAAACTGTTGCTTTAACATGCATTTTTTATTTCTGTTTCTATATTTTATCTATTAGAAATATATATGTATAATATATATTCTATATATTATATATTTTATAAATATTCTATTTCTATAAATATTCAGTTTTTAAAGATCTGCTTTGTTAGTGACATTGAAGTGCAGCTAAAACTAGGAGCTAGGAGCCAGGGGTCAATTATTCCTAGATGGTAGTAATAAATTCTCAGCCTGAGCTTGCCAAGTTTTCACAAACTGTGCAATGGTGCTGCTAGCTGCATGACAAAATGACCTCCTTGCAGAGAGACAAGGTGATACGGGACTTTTGCCAATGGAGATTTTGTGTTCCACACAAGCGCCTCTTATTTTCACTTTTACATCTAAAATAGTCCTCCACACCTGATATGATGGGGTTGCCATAATTTTTAGGCTGTTAAAATCAAAGTTGTTCTAATTTTTTTTCTTTAAAGCATACCCATCATCTGATGAACTTAGCCAGAAGTGACAGTATCATTTACACTCTGCTCCTCAGGCTCCAGATGCACAGCAGGGCGTTGGCAGTTTGCAACTAATACCTCTTTCCTGTCAGTCTGTATTAAAACACACACATATAGGCAGAGGTTAATTAGCTGCAGGTGTGTCTCATTGACCACCTGGGCCATTCCTGGCTCACTTTGCTTTGCTTCCACCCAGCTCATGTGGAACACTGGAATGCACCACCTATTTCCCTCTTTACAAAAATCACAGACATCTAAGCAGGATTACTGTGACAGTTACTCCTGTGGGCTGAAGCTGGTGCAGGATAAAGTGTACTCTAAAAGACAGCAGGCTGCATATTTCTGGGTGTATTTTATAATCTTTTTGATAACATCGTTAAACACATTTAACTGAAGCCACAGGAGAGAATGAATTAACTTGGACTCTGTTACGCCCGGTCTAGGGTCTCTGCGCGCAACACAAAAGGATTTCCCATCCCAGTCCTCAAATCATGATCAAACAGTTGTACAGGTTAACATAAATTTATTTACAGTCAGTCGCTCATCAAATAAGCATCAAATAAGCCTGTAAAGCAAGGTCATCAGGGTGAACCAAGGCCAAAACAACAAACAAAACCAATTTTCCCAACCAAGCACATACTAAATAAACCCTGCATAAAAGAAAACCAAACCCAACCCATTTACTAACCCTAACTCCCTACCACATAAACAGGAGAAAACATATGGAAAGGAAAAGGCAGTTCACCCCTACAGCTCCGGTAATCAGCAGCTTGAAACACAACAGACAATAAACCTGAAACCCTTTTTAGAGGGCCAAGCGGACTGATTGCTGCTGCTGTCAAAAGTGCTGCCACCAGAACACAGGAACACTTGGTCTTTTCAAGGCGGCATGTAATGGCAGGGACCAATCTGGAGATGGCTGGTTGTCAGCAGGTGTTCAGCGGGAGGCCAATCAGTAGGTGATACATGCCTTGGGACAGCCAACCGCACCTGAACCTGTAGACAGTCGCAAAGGCCAAACCATCTATAAAAAAGAATGACTCACTCTGGTACAAAATAGTAGACATATAACAAAACACACAGTTAATGCCGTAACAGACTCAGAATAAAATGTCATAGAAAATGCAGTGAAAATTCTTACTATACTGATATGTGATCAATATTTTCAGTTTTGAGCAATGATTCATTGGTCATTGAATTGGTGTATCAATTCAGCATATTTACTGTATTTGCTCTGATATGGTTCAAGTTTGTTATGCAATAAAAAACTTGGTGTTAAAATGACTTGGTTAAGTTTAGGAAAACATCATGAAGTGTTCAGATACACATACAAAAAAATCTGGTTATTTGCACTAATTTTATATGTCATAATGGTGAAGTGTCTGCAGTTGCTACAATGTCCACAGAAGAAGCACATCCATATATGACACTTTATTGGTACCTTATAGGGGCCTGTTGACAAAACCTGTGATAAATAATTACACACTAAAAATGAAAGCAAACACTGAATAATAACAAAGGAACCTTTCCACAATTCCAGCACTGACCCTTTTACTTTGTGTTTTCTTTGGCAGAGGTGACAGAGTGCCACTAGATAGGCATTATGCAAATATTTTGTGATGTGGAAAAGTTAGAGGAAAAATCCTGAACTACCAAGACTAAGTATATTTAAGGATTTATGATGGTAGAAAATGCTACATAAAAAAATACATAGAAAATACAGGAACTAAAAAGTAGTAAAATTAATAAACTGAAATGACAAAGTAACAGAGTGAGGTAATACAACAAGATTAAAGTAGTAAAGGCAATATATCACATTCCATTTTATGCAGTTTTTTTCTGCCATTTATTTATACATATATTTTCTATTTACTTTGAATTTAGTTATTTTGACTTCTCCATATTTTACTACACAAAAGCTACAGTAAATATAAAATTGAAGAAAAGGAGGAAACACCCAAAAATAATAGAAGGAAAAGAACTGAACTATACTTCATCATCTACATCAAAGTTTCTGATTAACTCACTATGTGTTGTTAATGGAAGGTTGTAGTCATTTGGATTATTCCTGCTCCACCACATTTGGAATTGAAGTTGAAGCAGGCTCAACAACAGGTAAATCGCTCTACTTTTGACCACTTCCTACAATGACAAAACCAATTTTCTGTTCATCTATTGAAATCGACAAAACACATGAAGCTTTATTGTTGTTTTAGATTATATTTCATCCTCTGTGGGTGTAAAGTGCCGGATCAACTGTTGCAGTGGCACTTAATGGATTGCAGAGGCCAATTTACCTTCTGCCCATCAATTGCTGTGGACGGGACAGCAGACAGTTAGAAAAGAAAGAGAGGGAGAAAAACGATGAGAAATCCATACAGATCACAGCAGTTTTCTAAAATATTTACACAAATGAGAAGCAACTGTGTCATTCATTCTGTATGATGTGGAATTACATTCGTTTTCTAGTTTTCATGCTTTCCACGTAACATTTAATTAAAATTTTAACTCCACATTTATATTCTAACATATCTAAAGCTTCCATGGTGGTAAATGACATAGATAGCAGATATTTGCAGATCATAATATGATGGTACACTGGCTGCTTTCACCCTCTCACCTTTAGTAACATTAAAAACTGGGCATGGGTGTTAGACAGGGCAAGGCTGCTCTGTTCCTTCATCTGACTCTGGTTTCTTAGTTCCTCCATATTTTTGGCTTTTTTTTTATTATTATTATTTTTCATTCAGCTATTATTAAGTAATAAAGCAGCATTCTAACCTTGTTTCTGCATCGGTCAAAGTTTACTGTGTGAGGAGGATGTGTCGTGAGAAGCTTCTGTGATCAGTAGGCCAGTTGCATCCCCAGCTCCTCAACTCTGCTAAGAGAGGTGCAAATAATATTATAGTGTTATATAATAAATATGGTATTAATAATATGGGCAGCAGTGGCTCAGGCGGGAGAGCAGGTTGTCCAAAACCTAAAAGGTTGGGGGTTTGAATCTCACTCCATCCTAGTTAATCTGTCCTTGGGCGAGATGTCAGCATTGAATGAATGTGAATGAATGATCAGATGTGGCCGGAAAGGCCGTTGGCATGGAGTAGCACTGCTACATATCCCAACCATTATAAATGATTAAAACACAGTTCATGATGGGAATGCCTTTTCATGCTTATAATATTGGTTTGTATTTGCTTAAACTTCAATAGCTGAAGTTTAACTTTGACAGATTGTCTCACCTAGGTGCCCTTTAACAACAGTCAGTTCGGCATCCATTTTGTATCTTACTTCTACTCTGAGCTCTCACCAGCCAGTCAAAGTCAGTCAGATGTTGACTCTTGATTTATCTCTTGCTCTGCTACTTTCTCTCTTTATTTTTCTTGCTTCCTCCAATAAAATCCTCTTACATTCATTTGATGAATTAGCCATGATTAATTTAATTTCAGCTTTATTTGTACAGCGCATATTTAAACAATGTCATCTCAGAGCATTTTACAGATAAATCAGTTAGTTCGTGATAAATAGGAGCCTAGTTAAGGAAAACCAACAAATTGTATGATATCCAGTTGCTTGCATGTGACACGATGCCATAGGTCAAATACTGCAGTTCAGTGGTGTGATGTGTCCTGGAAAGAAAAAAAAAATGATAAAAATAAAGCTCCTAGCTTCTTAGCCTTGGGATGCTGCAGGACAATGACAACTCAAGAAATGAGTCCACCATAAATAAAGAGTCAGGAACAACATATATTTAAGATCATAAAGTTACATTATAAATTTTCACATCACTGCCAACATGAATGATTAATACATCTATAAAGAAAACAGGTCTGAAAATCACAAAACAATGAGCCGTGCTGTCTGCTCTCTGACACATGGGAGAGTGTAAATACACCACGCTGGCTGACAGATCTCAGATGAGCTTAAATGAATCTCACAGAACAAACTGCTCAGAGGTCATTTCAACCAAAGTAAACTGCTTGGACATGAAATCATGAGTACACTGCTGATACTGAGTATTTCAGTCACATTCCAATGATCAACTAAGTTACCAACATTGTTAAATTGTGAAACTTAGATTCACAAGGCAGGTACCTTCTAGCTTTGAATTTTTTTTACTCACTTGTTAACAATGAAATGTTAAGTTTCAAGCTTGACCACATTATTTTTTTGGGAGTAAGTGCTTAAAGGTGCAGCATGTAAGAAAATCAAGCTTCTATTGGTATCTAATGATTTTACTAAAATAACTTGGACATACAATTCTGTACGCGAAGTGAGAACCCTCTGAGTTTTAACAGCATTGTTTGACAGGTGCTAGAGCACAATTTGGGATAAGTAACACCTTAAAAGGTGCATAGAAGAAGACAGTACACATGTACACAAATTTAAAGTACTTTGTAGTCAAAGTTAAACCTCAGCCCACTGGATCCACTCACAGATGAAAATAAATGTTTGGAAGAATTTAGCTACTGACAGCCACCGTCCATTCACAGCTGCGCTTGGCATAAATCATTTCTGTGTCCATCTTTACCGCTGGATGTTAGCAATTCTTACACATTGTATTTAAAAGTTAAATTTGGCCAAAAAAGAGATTTTCCTTCACTATGCATGTGTTAAAAATCTGAGAAAGCTCTAATGTTGATTCATTCTAAAGAAAGTAAGATACAGTAGGTATGTTTGTGTAAATGAAAATGTAAGCAGTTAAAGCAACTTCTCCATATAATCCCATCCCCAGCCCACAGACAGTTAACTAAATACTTTCTGTAAATGCAGGTGAAATATGTTAATGGCTAAAGAACCTCTGTGATTATAAAGTTGGATGAGAAAAAAGATGATTAAAAATTGCTCTGGGTAGAAAAGGCTCTTCTTGTTTTTTAGCTCTTTTTCTGAAGCTGTGATAGTTTTTGACTAAACAAAACATTATTTTCTGTCAGTGACAGAATCAGTTTATCTGAGTAATTTAGTTACATGTTTTAAGTTAATTTAGGTTAGTCACAAAGCTGCTAGTTTTCTGCATATGGACTATAAAAGAAGGAATAACAGAATATAAAGCCTAAAAATAATAAAGGCTGGCTTATGAAAGCCTCTTCTTAATTCTAATAAGAATAACAGTTTGCTTTTTAAATTAAACTTTTAAATAAAAGTCCAAAGCCACAGACCCCTTTAGTGCCCTTCTGGTTGTGTTTAACTCTAATAAATTTACTAAAAGCAAAACTTGGAAACCCTTTTCTTTTTGACTAAGCATTTCTGTCTTCTCTCTTTTTTTTTATTTTTGTAAGACTCAATTTGTCACACTATGTATGTTACCTCCTGCTCAGCTCTGTCCCTCAGAAGATATGTTTTGGGCACATTAAGATACTCTTCTTGGTTTTTTTCTTCATCTATGTGTCTCCTGTGGTCATTAAGCCACCAAGAAAAGCAGAATTGATCAAGGATCAATGGGCAGGTCATGTCGCCATTTTAAATCACACTGCAATTAAAGAAACATTCATATTTTTAAACCAATGGATGTCAAAGTCATTCCATATATCCCCAGATAACTTTTTTCTTTATCAATATTCATACTGTATGTAATAATCCCTGAACAAGCTAAATGAAAATACTCCATTACAGGATAATAACCCATAGGGTAGGGGGAGTAAAGCTAACAGGATGGCTGCTGTCATACTTGCTCTCAGTAGTAGAATTTCTGTTCATTTTATGCACAGATAATGGTATCTGGCTGAGACAAGAAGACATACAATTAAACCAATATTGAAATTCAATTGTAGCACCACACATAAGGAGCTGAATAAAACTATTTCCTTTTGTATCTGTGAGGGTTGAATGAGTTCATATGTGAATCAGGGTTTTCATCTCCAGTTTCTATGTTTGACTTTGCTACAATCTTTTTTTATCTTGTTGCCAAAGACGTTGATGTGTTGAATCTAGACTGAAATACCCTCAATTGTAAGATTCAAATTCTTCAAGTAATATTCTGCAAGATCACAAAGGAACCAAACATAACTTTTACAAATCAGTTTTTTGCTACCATTTGGCCAATTTAAATGTTCACGATACCACCATCTTAAGAGAGCAGAATAACATTTAAATGGAAGGACTGGAAGAGCAAGCGTGCTGCTCTCCAGAAAAGACTGTTGCTATAATAAGCCAAATATCTCTTGGATGAATTTGTATCAACATCAGAGACCAAAATAGAAACTTTTAGTCGAAGTAAGAAGTGCTACACTACACTGGAGCGCTACGATCCAGCATAGGAACCTTGTTCTAGCTTTAAGCATGGTGGTGGTATCATCTTGGTTTGTGCCTCTCTGGCTGCATTTGTCATCATTAGTTAATTCATTTATTGTAAATAAAGATATTGAATCTGTCAGTAGTGCACAAAAAACTCTATGAAAGAATGTT
The DNA here is from genome assembly GCF_017639745.1 of Melanotaenia boesemani. Lineage (NCBI taxonomy): Eukaryota > Metazoa > Chordata > Actinopteri > Atheriniformes > Melanotaeniidae > Melanotaenia > Melanotaenia boesemani. The sequence continues at coordinate 28,938,833 of NC_055697.1, read as the reverse complement.
TTAAGAAAAATAAAGCTGCCAATTTTTAAGTTTTGGTCTTAGGCTAATAGAAAAGTTTTTGATAGAACCTGAAGCTTTCATCCCATAACTCAAGCAGTTCTGCATGGAAAAATGGGCTGAAATTCTTCCAAACGATCGTGCAGGACTGATTACCAGATACAAGAAAAATGTAATTTTCCTCAATCCGGCTCATAATTTGATTGACTGGAAAAGCCCACCTATCTTCATTGAAAGAATGTGGATGTATGACTCAAGAAATGTGGGTATTTAATATTTTAAGGACTGATTTTAAGTTGAAATAGGACTGAATCTGACATTTTCCTGAGTTTGAAACACAAAATCACATGCTTCCTTAGCTTTTCTTTAAATTATTTGTCTTCACCATCCACTCTGGCGCTTCTCTGATGATGTGTCAGCATTGTTGAGAACATTGCTTGTTTACCTGACATTCCTACTTTATTTTGGGTAATGAAATGGAGAGTGAAAGAGAAGATAGACAGAATGAGAGAGGAGGGATGGCAGTCATGAACTGCTTGTAAGTTAAGTACATGACATGTGCCCTGCCCTGCTGAATCATGCTGACCTCTGCCTATCTTCATCCCATTCTTTTTCTATTGTCTCCTCTTTCCCTCTCTGTCAGCCCTCTTTGCCAACAACGCTGAAACTCTTCATATCACTTACCAGAAGTATCCAAATTCTCTTTTTGACATGTCCTGCCTCTTGCTCTCCTCCTCCTCTTCAGTCCTGCCTCCTCCTTCCTTTGGAAAGTGGTTACTCTTTTCCACCCTCTCCTCCTCCTCCTCTCTTACTCATTCATCCTTGCAAAGCCTGCCAGTGAGCCACCCTCCACACTGTTTCCCTTCTTCTACATGGTTTCCAAAAGCCCCTGAGGCATCAGTGGTTCACTCTCTGACCTTGCAGTGTTATATCTTCAGAGCAGATGACTCAGTTTCTACTTTGCATTTCTGCACTTGTAATTTAATCTACTGTCTTGATACCTTTAAGACTGTCACTTTAATTTAATGCCTGGGTATTTTAAGCTGCTGATAAACTTGTTGTATGTTTTGTTACCCTGATACATCATCATCAAAATTGCTGAACAGAAATGAAAGCTTAGTTTATTAAAGCCAATTGATTTGGCTTGTGAAAAGAAGAGAGTTCTGAACAGTCTGTCATGAAAACCACTGTGTATGTAATAATGAGAAATAAGAGAGATGCAATTTACATAGTGACTAATGGGCATAAAATATCATGTCAAAATCAAATTAATCTCTTTGACAGATGTTTTTTTATGACTCTGCAGGCAATACGAGGAAAGTTGAAGTTCCTCACAAATACTTGTGATTAAATTAAATTAATAAATTAAATTGAATGAAAATTACTTTATTTATCCCAGAGGGAAACAGCAATGTTGTAGTAGGTTTTTGTTTGTTTGTTTTTATCATTTAATGTATAATATTTATAATAATAAGTGATGAGAGAACAGATACAGCTTGGAGGTATGCTTGCAGCTTTGACTTTTTCCAAAGCTGAATTAAGACAAATCAATTTAAATTTACCAGCACAAACAATAACTGAATTTTCTGTCTTATCCTACAACACCACGCCTTCTTCATTACATACCTCAACCTCTGAACCAAAAGCCACGTCAGCTTGAAAATAGCATGCTAAAACTGACTTTTAAAATTACATGTTAGCCTGACTGCAATCTCTTCAAATCAAAGCTCTGAAAACATCCCAATAATGAGGTTGGAGGTCGAATCACTCCTGCAAATATATAAACTTAACTGGACTCATGGGCCTAAAAAACTTTACTGAAGCACCAGCAATAGATTTCTGCATCTTTTTGTGGAAACACTAATGCATACATCTATTTTCATACAGCCAAATTCCCCAGTAAAGATGATTTCATCAACATATGTTTCTGTTTTAATAGTGATTACTGAAGCACTCAGGTGCCAGACATATTTCAGACAATAACTTGATTCCCCTCCTAGACATGTACACCAGGACAAGGACAGTGGTTTAATTTAACAGCCAAGTCAAGCCATAACTATAGCTCAACTCGATTGTTTATGTAACCGTACTGAAGGACAGGAAGAAAACCAAGTCTGAGAAACAAGTAGACAATGCACTGTGTGCTTGCCAAGACCAGAGATGACAGCCAATAGACCTATAGTAGGAAACTATTGGAATACATGTGTTCACTCCCTCAGCTACTGTCTCAACCACCCACATGCATGACTAAACTGGAAACCACTGAGCTTAGACATGTAACCCAGTGAATCAGCACTGCCTTCGCTGGCAGTAATCATGTCTCGGCTGGTTGCTAGCACACTGAGGCTTCTACTGGATGGGACAGACAAGTAACAAGTGTTTGTTTCTCTGTGGATAAGCTACCTCTAAATTCAGAGTGCACAATCAGAAATAAACAGTTATTTCATTAATTAGTAACTTTTTCTTCTGTCGTGCTCCTACATTAATTGCTGCTGCAGAATGAAAGCAAATAACTCTTTCTGGAAGAAAAGCTATCAAATAAACAATTTAATTTAATCCAAGGAAACCAGATGAGATTTGCCACAGTTTGTCCAAAATATACTTATGAGTTTGAACTTTTTAAATCAGGTTTCAGCACAAATTATAGCAATCACATCAGTGGTGGAGCTTGATCGGGGGGACCATACATTAAGAAAGGAAAATATTGTGTTATTTTCTCCAACATCCACATTCATACAATGCTTATAACTGTGGCCCCATTAGAGAGATGAGAAATAAAACCTCTTAATCTAAATAATCTGGATCACCAAGTGAAAATATGTGAAACAAGTTCAAAAAGCTCCATAGAAAGGTAGGCTGGTTGTTTTAGGATTGCTTCTCTCCCTCACAGTTCTGGCTCACTTGTGGTCTAGTGGTGGTGGTGGTAGCCCAGATCCGGGAGACATTGCAGGTGGGGTCTGTCTCGGCCTGGTCTGCGTCCTTTCTCTTTACAAGAAAGTCAGAAATATCTCCCTTTCTCCTCATTCTTATATCATCTTATACTAAATTGGTTAGTAGATTATTTTAATGGTTATAGGGTATATTTTATTCACATTTTCATCCTGTAGCCCACTTCTCTAAGCTCTAGCTTAATCAGCGCTAGTAAAATTGAACTGAGGTATTCTTTGACCATACTTATGTGATAAATTTGACAACTGAGTTGTTGTGTAGTCCCTAAAGACACTCTCAGAAAACTAAATATGACATGGTTTCTACACATTATCTTAAAACTAATCTAGTGCCACCATTTAACTAGATTAGCACTGTTACGTAGCTTCATGTTAACATTAAATAAAAGCCTTTTATAACATTAGTAGTTGTATTTGCATAAGAGCAAAATGTCTTCTAAACATGTGACGCCACATGTTTGTATTTTTAAAGGATGACTAATTAGAAAAAAATAAACAAAAATTATTCCTTTTTAGTAGAGGCAGAATGAAGGATCAATAACAGACCTCTTACAAGTGCCGGTGATTGCATGGTTCAAGGAAACCTTTCAAACTTCCCTGGCTAGAAATTATGAAACAGCACAAGCTACAGTAGAGAGGAGCATGGTGAGGAAAGTGTGTGTGTGTGGGGGGGAGGTCAAAAAGATAAATCACATCAAGTCAAGAAATAACTTCAGGTACATTCTGAACATCATAAATTGATGATGCACAAAAGCAGAAAGATATAAAATACGGAACAAAGTGTTATGAAATGAAACCAGTAAATAGGAAGCTTTCAAGAATGTGTGTGTTTGTGAGTGTGTGCACATCATGAGCCTTAGGGCCAGAATTGTGTTCTTAGCAATGCAACCCATGGTGATTGACAGCTTCCTGAAGGCGTTCCCACAGTGACTCAGAAATTGTCACCAAGTATTTATTTCTTCGTTTTTCTCCCCGTTGAACAGATGATACACAGTGGTCTTAACAGATTGGACCGATTACTGCGAGTTTGATCATGTGAATCTTATTCCAATTGAAATGTTACACTTTTGGATAAAATACCATTATTTGACATTTCAAATGTGTTTTGTTTGGTAGACTGTGTCTAATTCTCCACCATGTTTATGAAAAACACTTCAGGCTCATTTTACTTCAAGGCCTCCAAAAGCAAACTGACGTTTGTCCTTGTGGTACCAAATGGTTCAGCAAACTAAGTGGAAATTATTTGAACTCAAAACTAAAAACAAAAGCAACGTCACCTGAAACTAGTCTTGAATGGTTAGACCTTGCTGCAATGTAACCTCAGAGGAAAAAAAAAGTTACATTTTCAGTCCTCCATCATGAAATGTGATTATTCAAAGATTGGCTGGGTTTATTTTGACTTGTTGCATTTTATAATTTGTCTATTTTGGGTAATGTCACTTTAAGTTCAGAAACAATTATGATAATTTGGTTGTAATATGAAGCTTCCTTTGTACATAAATGTAAAGAATTTCTAAGTTATTAATTTACGTTTTTTTCTACAAGTTGACACAATTTGCTGAGGTCTTATTAAAATGTCTGTGGCGATGCTTTGATTAATATAATTTGATTTATATACTTATTCACACTGGTTTGTTTCTTTATCAGAGAAAATGTTTTTACTCAACAATACTTTAATCGTATCTTTACCATTTGGCAGATTATACAGTAAAAAAAAAACGTGAAAGCTAAAAATAGTGCTCAAATCAGACTAGCATAAAAATACTTTGACAGTTTTCATTAAAATACTCATTCATTTACAGTACAGCCATTAAACCTTTTTCTAGAAAAATCCTGTAAGTCCCACGTTAACGAGGTCTAGGTTGTTTATGGTCAGCTGGCCATTTCATACTCCATCCAACACCTAATTCATAGCAAGAGTTTTTTTAACGATGCTCCTGCATCAGACGGTTGAGATGTTCTCGAGTGTGAAATGTGCAGCAACATGGTTCATGGTTTTCTTAACAGGAGTCAAAATTAGGTGGCAAGATTTTATTTATTAGATTTTTTCAGTTGGTACTGACTTCAGACACTTAAAAAATATTTTATGCTTCAGAGAATATATTCATCTATTACATATTCTTTTTTTATACTAAGTTGAGGTTGTACACCCAGCAGGGCCAAAAGAGAAAGTTTCTGAAATGAGACTGTAGGGACTTGAGGGCTGGTTGGGTGAATTGTTGGGATAAGATCTGAAAAGACATGAAGAGCTGTTTCATTCTGGAAAGTGTTTAAAGTAACGCTGTTTGTTTAGATAACTACACTTTTCTTAAACTTCTCAAGTTTGAAGATTGTTTTGCTCTCTATATGTTCCTAGTTCTGAACATACAACATGTTCCTGCTGTGGTACTGCGTGTTAAAATGTCTGGTTACTGGTTTCATTCTGTCCCACAACTGTGTGATCATTTCTTGAATCTAACTCCTTTATCTCACTATATATATATATATATATATATATATATATATATATATATATATATATATATATATATTTTTTGTTTGTTTTTTTTCCTTTCTTTGCATTTTCTGTGTGCTGTTTTGGAGATAGGCTGCTAGAGCAAAGTGGTCAAACATCAGTGAAACAGAGGGCTGTTGCTGCTAGGGACAGAGATGATGAGAGAGCTAACACCCAAAGTCTTCACCATCGAAATGCCTCTAGAGTCAGAGCGTAGTTTTTTTGCTCAGTGTGGCCTTTGCATAGTAATGCAAGCCAAGAAGACCACTCTCCCCAGACCTGCTGCTTGGTAAGCTCTGATTTATGGATGCAGAGCAGACAGCTCTGATGAAAGACTTTTCTTTAAGATAAAGCTACCTTGTTGCTATAGCAACTGCTGTGGGCAGCAAAAACATAAAGAGGTATACAAGGCAGAAACAGATGATGAAATGATGAAAGAGGCCAGTGAAAGATGACATTTAAATTCATCAATGACCAGGACAAAGCCTTTTAAACAAACATTTCTGCTCGCCACGCAAACATCGATCTGCTGGCATGTAGCTCTCCACAGGATGCTTCCTCCCAACTCCCGGCACCTGAACAACTCTAAGAGAGCAATCTGAAGAACAATGAAATGACTTTAAGGCAGAATGCATTTTTATCACGTCTTTTTAACACGGAAATGCTTCCTCTCTTCCATTTTAATTCATTCAGAAGTCACTTCACCGGGATGGTAGCTTTAATGATAATCTGATTTTAAATTGAGTCTTTGCTGTTACACTTTCATGTACTTATTTAGACAAAAACAAAACTATGATCCCAATGCAAAAATCTCGTAAACAACAATTATTATATAACACAGGGCAACAGAGCCCCAGAATGAGAAACAGACTCTCTGATGCATCACATGATTGTATGAATTATCTATACTGAATTTTATCAGAGCCGAGCAGTGGACACCGCAGTGCCATCATATAGTTTGGCACCACTCTGTCAGATCTGCCATCTGTCAAAATATCAATTTCCTTCCTGCTCTCTTAAGACTGCTGAGCACTAATTGGAAATAGCATGTAGCGTATTTTCTGTTCTGCACACATGGAGAGTGAGGCTATCAGTCAGTGTAAGATGTGAATATGATGCAATCACTCCCCCATGCCCATCTGGAAAATAATTCATTTTTTATCCAACAGAGGAGCGTAAGACAGATGAAGATTCTGTTGTTTGTAAGTGTGACAGTTCATATGGAGCTGCTGAAATATGAGCATTGTTTATAGTAAGAGCAGAGATGGAAGAATTAATTAAGGAACATCATCTGCAGGCAGATAACAAATTGAGGAAAAATTCTTGGTTTCTTGATATATTAAAAATAAATAAATAAATAAATAAAAATACTGTCTACAAATTAGTCCACATTGGATACCAAGTCGTGGACTAATAAAAACCTTTACAGGCAGTTAAAATACAATTTAGCTGCCTTTTCTTTGTAAATCATATTAAACCATTTTTGCAACTTTCTTTTTTTTAGTGGCTTTCAAAGGACATATCTTAAAAAACAACAAAATATGTTGCCATATTACGTTTTGTTTTTGCCTTGTTTTTTGTTTGTTTGTTTGTTTGTTTTGCAACTCTCTTTTCAGCTTTGGATGTGTAACCTATCAGTTATGTGTTTTCTGCTGAGATTGGGCTGTAAAATAACAACAGAGACACCATACAGGAAACCCCCAGGTTGAATAAATGGCAATGTACTTCTCTGTAGTCACAGACACTCAAATCAATTAAAACTGACTAATCAATTGTGCTGATGAGTGCTGTTTAGTCGGTTAGCTTACAGCATTTAATCTACACTCATCAGATGATGATCAGTACCTCCAAAACAACTCATCTTTGTTTCCTGTGATGAAAGAGATGCTATAACATCATTCCTTCACTTTCAACACCAAAACCATGACCACAGCATTTATGGAAGAATAATGGGCATCTTTTTGATGATTTTTAAATCCTCATTTCAGTTTGGAATAAAAGCTGCTTTTTGAATGTATTCTTTTCATGTCCCAGCTTCTTCTGGCCTTGATTAACTAAGGAGCTTTATTAATTCTGGTTTTTAAATATTTCTTTAATGAAACATGTCAGGGCAACTGTTAAAGATCAGGAAGGATTATATTTTGCCTACATACAAATTTCAATTCATATTCACTTCAAATTGTGATGCATATGACAGTGTTTGACAATTCACTAGTGTGTGTGTGTGTGTGTGTGTGTCCCAGTGAAGGTGAGCTAATCTGTTTTCCTCTATGGGACTCACTCCAGAGGTGGAAACACACACAAACTGACACTGACATCCAGCCTATCCCCATCACCATATGTAGGTCCACAGGGAGGGGAAATGGGGCGACACACTGCAGACTCCCTGCCACCCACACCTGCCTTCGCCTCAGGCTGCAAGTACACACTCAGTGGGGAGTGCCTACTTTCTCCTGAAATGCCACATTAGAATGCTTAGCTTTTTCATTTTAGTTCCTGTATGGTGTGTGGTTTATTTCCCTGGAGGACTGAAAACTTAAGAAAATAGACATTTCAAGGACATTTGCATTAGACTGAGTAGCATGATTTCAGTCTTAATGTCATCACCAGTTCTTTCATTTAGCTTCAATACCCAATGAAACTTATGCCAGCTGTCATAGTAAGAGGAAAGTTATACCAGATAGACACCCTTATACTTTATATTTTGCTGATGCCGTGAGTGCTGACATTTGAATGACAATAAATTTTCAATATATTGTGCAACCCTGCACGGGGTTAATGCTCAGTTTATTTAAAGGTATAGTTTGCATTCTTTTCTAATGATTTCTCAGTGCCTTTCCTCCAACAAACAGCAGTCAATGAGCTCAAAGGCTGCAGAAGCAGATGGTATCCTGAGGTGTGAGCTAAAGCTAGAGTTCACTCAGACACAAGCCATTATAAGAAGACATTTTTGCCAGGAATTTTGACTCAGGAAATGTCCAACTTTGTTTCCATTCCACCAGATAATATATAAGATTAAACTACAATCTTTGTCTTTAATTAGCATATTCCACCCTTTATTGCAGCCATGTTGAAATTACATTTACACCAAGTAAAATATTGAATTTAATTTAATCAAACTGATTGTTTTAGATCTAAGTTGCATACTCATTTTCCCATTAAAACTGTACATAATATTGATACCCATAAACAACACAGTGTCACAGAAGTCAATGAAACAGCAAATTGCAATCTCTTGATTCATGTTGTCATTTTTCTGTTATCTGGAAATGAAAATAATCATGTAGGAAAAGTATCACAACATTCATGGTGAGGAAAAAAACATTTCACATGTGATCTTGTATAGTTTTGCTAATGTGAAATGCATGTGAAACATATGTAGAATACATGTGCAACACATATTTTGTACTTGGAAAACATGGTTTTAAAACATTTCCATGCTAATAACATGTAAAATCTATGTAAAATCCCATGTAAAACCCATATAAGCGCATCTATGGGATTAGATGTGGAACCCACATTTTAAAATGAAAACGCTTACACTTACATACTAAACCCCATTATATACATAACATTGGCAGGACATTCATCTCCCATGCCGAAGAAGTTCGAATCCCACAGGGGACATATAACAATAGGGCAAATTTTAACACCTTCCAGATGGGTCCTCACGCAATGGTTAAAAGCTAGCGCTGGGCAACGATTGAAATTTTTAATCGCGATTAATCGCATTGTTACGCGCAAATTATCTCTTTCCTTTAAAAGAAGGCCTACGGACGTATACAGAAAATGCAGTGAATTTTGGTTTACAAACATTACATAATGGGTGTTCAACTTGTGATTCTGGAGCCGCAAGTGGCTCTCTGGACCTTCCACAATGCCTCTAAATACGTGGCTAAAATATTTTTTAAATCTATCTTTCTTGTCATTAGATTGGAAACCAGGGACCTTTTTTTTTTCCTTTTTCTTTACATCAATTTCCACAAATGTCTACTTCCCTTAGAAGAAAGTCTGTCTATCCTCTTTTTATCAAGTTAAACACAGAAGGAACAATATGTGCTGAATATCAGCATCAGGTGAACAGACAGAAAGCAGGATTAGAATCTAGAGAGAAATACTCAGAATAAGCACAACAACTTCCATCCATGCACTTTCAGTCCTTCATTATCCAGATTACTGGCCTATAAATCCTTTTATTCTTAGCTTGACTATTTAGCTGCACCTGCATCCTCCACTACCAGGAGTTAAGGGGTTATCATCTCATTTCCAGGTGTAGCGTCAGGTCTGTAGATGTATCCACAGAAAGTCCAAAACCTCAGCTAACAGCTCAGTAAAACCATTTCTATCACCAACAAACACAGTTAAGACAACATACAACTCAAAGACACAAAGTCTGAAAAATATGTAAACACAGATGATGTCTCCCCGTGTCCACCCGACGGCCGTGTCCACCCGACGGCCTGAACACACATACTCTCTCTTCTACTGAAAGCTCACATTTCACAGATTACAAACCTCTGAGTTTTTATCTCGCCATGACCAAGATTCAGCGAACCAGAGGCAGAAGAAGGCCCGATTCATGCTTTACATTTGTAAAAGTCAAAAAGCATGTCTTACATTTGTTGTCTTGCATAAATTCAAGCCATATTTATTTATAAATAAATGAACGAACTAATTAATTAATTTAAAAAGTTTGTCATTGTCTTTTGGGAGCAGTTTCCCATCCAAAAATCAAGATGTTCTGCCATCTGCATGGGTTTTGACAGACAAAGAGAAACGTCGGTTCGCCTTCTTTCGTAAGTTCCAGACAGAACACGTCTCTTAATTTTAATAAACCCGCTCTCTCCTGATTACATCAGACGCACCGGTGCAGCAGGGAAGGGAGATAGGGACGCCATGTTTCTGTGGTCAAAAGTAGCGACCAGCAAAAAAAAAGAAAAAAAAAAGAAAGAAAAAAACTTAACGCGCGATTAAAAGAATTAACGGCATTAATTCATTGTTGAGTATCAGAGGAACTATCCAAGATGAAAACATCAAAGCTCCATGAATACATCAGGAACATGGTGCCAAGGGATGAAGCACTGAGTGAATGCCTCCTAAGACACAATGGGAAACACCTTCCACGGTTTATTTATACATAAATATATACACACACATACATATATTGGTCTATTTGAGTTTGATATGGACTTTCTTGTGTTATATGTATGAATACTTTTACATCGATATGAATGTGAGTGTGTATGTAGGAATGCTTGTGAGGTACAGTATTTGACTGGGTATATGTGCATAGACATTTGATTGTACTTAACAAATGGACCCCAGGAAACAGCGGCTAACGGGGATCTATATAAAAACAGAAACAGAGCATAGATTCCACATTTAATCCCACTAGTTTTACACAGAGATTTAAATGGAGTTCTATCTCCTCTTTGGACTGTTCTCTTTGTGTCCTCCTTTGATAAATCTTTTACACTAAAACATGCTTTTTTTTTATACGTACAAAAATTATTTTTAAAGGAATTTCCAGCCTGTTTTCAAATTAGATCTCTATCTAAGCTATCTCACAGTCACACAATGATTCTGTTTCCAGAGAGCATATTTAACATGTGACACTTTGTGGATCTTTCCATCTAAAGAGGCTGAGTGCATACATCTTGAGTATGGCTTGCCCCAATGGGAACTAATGCTCATATCCTGACAACGCTGCTTCTGATATATAGTCTTTCCACCAAGCTATACAGAAAATGAAATCCCTGACCTTGGCAGCTTTAGTGCTATGCTCTTCTCATTGAGCTCCATGGGAAATTGAGTTTCCAACCCCGGCAGCGATAGCAGCAGAGCTTTTAGATCTACCCAAAGGGCTGAAAAACTGCAGAGTTTCAAAGAACAGATCATGCTGTCATTTTCTTTAAGCTCTGCAGGGGCCAATGAGGTCACCAAGGCTAAAAAAATATATACACATTTGTGTTGTGTGGAAATTTATCATATATGATGCATTTGCCCCGCTGCAAATGAAAATAAAGAATGGCAAACTCTGTTGTTTTAAATTAAAACAGAAAATATCCATCCATCCATCCATTCTCTTCCGCTTATCCGGAGTCGGGTCGCGGGGGCAGCTGCCTAAGCAGGGAAACCCAGACTTCCCTCTCCCCGGCCACATTCACCAGCTCATCCGAAGGGATCCCGAGGCGTTCCCAGGCCAGCCGAGAGATGTAGTCTGTCCAGCGTGTCCTGGGTCTGCTCCGGGGCCTCCTTCCGGTGGGACGTGCCCGGAACACCTCACCAGGGAGGCATCCAGGAGGCATCCTAACCAGATGCCCGAGCCACCTCATCTGGCTCCTCTCGATGTGGAGGAGAAGCGGCTCTACTCTGAGCCCCTCCCGGATCACCGAGCTTCTCACCCTATCTCTAAGGGAGAGCCCGGCCACCCTGCGGAGGAAACTCATTTCGGCCGCTTGTATTCGAGATCTCGTTCTTTCGGTCATTACCCACAGCTCATGACCATAGGTGAGGGTAGGAACGTAGATCGACCGGTAAATCGAGAGCTTTGCCTTTCGGCTCAGCTCTCTCTTCACCACGACAGACCGATGCAGAGCCCGCATCACTGCGGACGCCGCACCGATCCGCCTGTCGATCTCTCGCTCCATCCTTCCCTCACTCGTGAACAAGACCCCGAGATATGTAAACTCCTCCCAGCTCACAATGCACCCGACCCCTATGGCCCCTCCCGTAGGTGGTGAGCCCACGGGAGGAGAGGCCCATGTCTCCCTTTCGGGCTGAGCCCGACCGGGCCCCATGGGCAAAGGCCCGGCCACCAGGCGCTCGCCTCCGTGCCCCACCTCCAGGCCTGGCTCCAGAGGGGGGCCCCGGTGACCCACGTCAGGGCAAGGGAAACCTTGGTCCTTGTTTTTTCATCATCATAAGGGTTTTGTGAGCCACACTTAGTCTGGTCCCTCCCCTAGACACCTGTTTGCCATGGGTGACCCTACCAGGGGCATACGCCCCCGACAACATAGCTGCTAGGATCGTCAGGACACACAAACTCCTCCACCACGATAAGGTGGTGGCTCATGGAGGAGACAGAAAATATCAAACAGCTGAATTTCACAGTTTTAACATGAAGGAAGGGGAAAATAAAGATGACTAATATTTAGCTGAATAAAAGAAAAATATCAAAACCTTGTCTTGTATAACTTATGTTCGCCGGTGCTGTGTTGCATCAGTGGCATTTCTGAAGAGGAAAAATCTGGAAAGCATGACACAGATGTCTTTGGGTCTTAGGTAAAAATGAAAAATGATCCAGACAGAGCATGAGATAGAACAGATCACCCACTAAGATGTAGGGCAGGTTCTCTCTGGAGATAAAGTCACTCACATTGTTGTAAAAGCCATGACACAGACATCAGAACTTAAGATTATCAGTGAGGGAGGATATTTCCAGTCCATGAAAGCTCCTGTGAAGCAGCTTACCATAGCAGTGATCACATTGTGGAATCTCACCTCGACATCGCTGCATTTTAACTGAATATTTAATCTGCCTGTTTGTTTCATTGCTTATTTCCATGTACGAAGCACATGAAGAGAACAAGGATGCAAATTGCTTCCAAGAATACACATGTAGCAAATAGCAATACTGACAAATAACATTCAGTGAATGGTAAGAGGTATTTTCTTTTGATGAGGGGAATTGCACTACATTGTACAACAGTAATCGGTTCTTGCATATGTTAGATATTTCTATTAACACCAGAAACCTGCGTTACGCTTTGCTTACCCTATGCTTTCCTAGAAAATTGCTACAAAAATATAATTGGGGTTCCAGTGTCAGAAATGCAAGCAATTTATGTTGCCATAACTACAAACAACCTCTTATTTTCCCAGTGTGATTCAGACAACAATATATACAAGCTCTCATATTTATTTTGTTCTGATTTGAGAATAAATAGGTGTGCACATGTGTGTTGAATGTTCAGCTTTTTGTTGCTGCTTGGTTATGAAAATGTGTGTGCACACGTTTTTATTACAATCTTTGTGCATCACAGTCTGCATCAAATTACATTTCAATTAAACTTAATAATAGCTGTAATTGGTTCAGTTTAGTTTTCAGTAAATGAAGTGCCACTATTAAACCAGTTTTCCCAGAAATATTTACAATCACTATGCCTGCTTTAACATTGCATCGTTTAGACATATAAAATCACTTGGCAGCTTTCTCATGGTGGACGCACATATTCTCTTTTTTATCTAATTTAATATAAAGACCAACAGAAGTCTCCACCTCCTTTTAGAAGAGGATGATGGTGTATTGTCACAAATTTTAGAGGTAGGCAGAATGAGATGATTATTTATTACTGGGACCATTTTTTTTGTTCAATTTAGTTACAGTTACTTTTCTTTTCAGCTGCTTTTAGGTGAGGTTTAGCTAGCAAGACTTCTTTTATTTTAAAAGTTCAACCATAGTTCTATTTGTAATGTTGTAATTTAAATTCTCCGGTGTTTTTAGAAATTACATTTATGGTGCATTTTGGCTCTATTTAGTTCACTTATTCACCTTCCACTGATAGTATGGTTTGTTTGGAGAAGTGTGCACTCATTCCCACTCTGGTGCACTTGAACAGTCCACTTGAAAACCAGGGGTCTTTGGTTCATTTCATCACCTCAACCTTCCTGGGTCATGACAGACAGCTTTGCCAGAGTTTTTTCTTTTCTTTCTTTCTTTTTTTTATTTTATTTATTTATTTTTTTTTATTTTAAAAAATCAATGTTGATATCAAGAATACAATGGGCTTTATGTTGGAAATGTTTAGAGATAAAAGGCACACAGAAAATGAGACAAAATGCTGAATTTGACCCTGAGCTTATGATGGGAATAAATTTATTTATCTTGCTTATTGAACAAGAATCTGCAAATACCTGAGAAAGTACTTTAAGTCAACAGTGAAAAGGTGTTTTGACGTGTGCTTTCTCTATAATCTAGTCTGTATCACTGACAATGAACACATCCTCATCAGCTCAGTAGGGTGGTGTGAGGTGAAACCAGGTTTTGGCTCTGTTTCTGGAGATATAATGCATTTATTTGTAATATTTGAGCTGTTTCATTCAGTCATGTTGCTTAGTGCAATATTGCTACTTTGCCGCTCAGGGGGTTAATACATTTTTTATAACTGAATGTAACAGTTGGGTAATTTTCATCTCCTTACTTTTAGTCAGTTTAGCCATGTATTACAAAATTTTACTTTTCAGACCATCGTAGAGGCTATAAAAACTTATTGTGGTTTAATCCAGTCCATGAAATTATTTATATACAGTATCTTTCATTACTAAATACATGTTGTAATAATTGTATGGGCAGTTGCTGCTCTGTAGTTGTGTTGCAGCAGAAAAGTTTTCCATGTGAATACAAAGATACATCATCAGTGTTCAGTTGAGCACATGCGATGCAAATGCCGGGTTCCTGTATACCAGCCTCAGATGCCAATTTGATTCAATTTGATGGCTTCTATCCAAAGAATATATTAACATCCCATAGCAGACACTCCAGGGCACTCTCACGTGGTTTTTGTTCAAGCCTCAACTGGTTTAAAACTCTTTTGGTGGCACAGGAAAGACCTGCTCAGTATTAGGCAGATAGTCATGACATTGTGACTTTCATTTGTTTTCATATAAACATGTAAACACTTAAAACGAAAGAAAAAGAAATAATGCTAAGGAGAAGATGTCAAATTTTTCAGTTTCCAGTGCTGACAGCTTTTAACTAACATTAAACTGAGCATAAATGCATTATTTGATTATTAAATGAGCATTTAATGGGAATCTGATGCATCCAAATCTGAAAAGAAAAAGGAAAATAAAACAAGGACACAGAAAACAAGGACATTTTTTGCATAAAGAACACTTTCTTTTTTAATTAGTTTTAGAAATGTGCTTTTGTTGAAGTCTGAAAGAGATCATGGTTTTTCATATATATATATATATATATATATATATATATATTTATATATATATATATATATATATTTATATATATATATATATATATATATATGCTTTTTCATTGACTATAATTGAATGTTTTGCATACAGAAACATAAACATAAAGAACTGCTGCATTTACTGCAAATTGAATTTGTACTACAACAATTTTTAGCAGAAAAAAAAATCTATTTTAAAAAGTGCATTTTACTAATAAATTCTGATTCTTGCCAAGTGAATCCTTACACTTGGCAAGAATCATTGGCCAAGGATTATACAATAATTCTTGGCCAATGATTTTAATTAATATATTCAAGAAACATGTGGTCAGTTGAAATTTCTTTGAAATGCGGAACTTTCTGGAGTTCAGTTACACATAAAGTCGCTATT
Organism: Melanotaenia boesemani; assembly: GCF_017639745.1. NCBI lineage: Eukaryota > Metazoa > Chordata > Actinopteri > Atheriniformes > Melanotaeniidae > Melanotaenia > Melanotaenia boesemani. The sequence goes on along the minus strand of NC_055697.1, from coordinate 28,923,029 downwards.
GAATACAGAAATAGCCTTGAAAATGAGGATCTTTGCTGAGATGAGAGATTAAAATCTCTAAGCCTGGTGTGAAGCAAAATAAAACCTTATAATGAGCTAATGTGAACCAAACAGCCAGTGTGGTTTAATCCAGTTTGACCAGCAGTCTGATCAGACGTGCAAAGGTTCATCTCTAAATCTATATATTCCATGTGAACATCTCCAGTGTTTCTGGTTTGAAGCAAACAGAAAAATAAGTGTTAACACACCTGAGGGTAAAAGTTAGGGTCAGTGTGTGTATTTATATCACTGGGACTCAAATACAGTGCAGTGAGCATGTGTCTACATGTGTCTTGCAGCATTACTAACGTGCGCCCACTGACCCTTTGCAGCAGATATAATACTAATACAGCATTTTACATGATGATCTGATTCTGTACTGTAACATGATGCTATTGTGCACTATTCTAAATAACATTCTGTATTTTTTCTCTCTTCTCTCCCTCCTTTTTGCTGCATGAAACAACAGATCACTTGGGCATTGAGTTCATGGGTAAGCATGCTTTTTTTTGTCTTTTGCATGACTCATGACTGTACACATCACAGGATTTCATGTTGGATCAACATTCTGCTGTACAATTCCTTACATACATGCAAAACATGTATCAGCACCCAGCAAATATGACACACCTGAGTGTTATCACACATGGCATTATTATAACATTTTAAAAGCTGTGGTGCATAGAAATACCATCTCTGTACAAGTGTCTTTATCCCTCTGTACTCTATATACAAATGTATTTATGTCTCCTTAGTTTCTATCTCTTTGCTGTCTTACTCTGTCTTGTACTATCTGACTTTCCCTCGCAATTGCTTATGAAGTGTCCCTTCAGAATACCAATGTGCTGCAGTCTCCTTGGAAACAGTGAGAGCAGAGAGGCGGGTAGGGTGCAGCGAGGGAGTTTTTGTGATGTTGACACTGTTGCCAAATGCATTCCTCATTAGTACACATGTGCATGTGTGCACGTTAATGGCAAAAGTTCAAAAGTGTGTGTCGAAAGCCCACAGTTTCTACAAATGTTAGTTGGATTACATTTTTCTAATTGGTGTGTATTGAATGTTTGCGTGTTTCCCATACACATGCTTACGAGGCTGTGATGGATGACTGCCAGCAGCTCAACCTCGGCTCTGCCAAGCTCCTCTCTCTTGCCCCCTCCCACAGGCTCTATGTTTTTTGGGCTCTCTTCAGAAAGTCGGGTCGGCAAAGCAATGGATCATCAAGGAAACAGCCTCCCTATTGTTCGACAGAACTCTTCTAGATTCTGAACATTCCCCAAGAACAAGCAGTGTCATCCTTTTTCTGCCGCCCAATCACTGTATTTGCAGCTAAACGAACAGAAACTTTTTTTTTTTAGGAGACCCCCAAACTTGGCAGTGACAGATGAAATTTTCCTTCGAGCTGCCTTGCAGGTTTTTTCCCATTTATATTCAGTGAGAGGTTCTACCTCTGCAACATTTTCTTCGCTTCGCTAGCGTCTCTAGTCCTGCCAATGTCTTCCCCCAGCATTGTGTTAAGCAGTGCACAGATAGATGAGCACCTCCCACACTCAGCTGTGCTGTGTCAATGTCTGTGGCTTAGGAGACTCTCTCTCCCTGAGCAAAAAGAATATATTCAAATGTACTTGAACTCCTCTGCCAAAAACTCTTGATATAATACATTTGCGATACAACAAACCTGCAAGTTGAAGGTCTGAATAATGAAAAGAAATGCATGCTTTGATCATCTTAATTTTTTCCTTCCAAGGACTTTCTGTGTTTGATTTGAGAGCAGCTGATGCTGAATTAATACAAGAGTAAAAAGTGACTTGCTTGTGCTCAGAAGGTGGAGGTGAGAGTTGTTTCAGAGCATTTAGATGACAACATATTTTCTATGCCAAAAGCAGGTGCTACTATAATGTCTAGTCTGTCTTTATTGTTGTTTAAAGACAATGACATTCACTTATTTCTATGTCAATTTAGTGGCAATTAAAACAAAAGTAATCACAGAGCACTTTCAAGTCAACACAGTCCTGTTCAATCCAGTTCAGTTCAATACTTTCCAATGAGTAAATATAAAATGCTGATTTGTAAAAAGCTTTTTTGCTAAGAAATCCAGTGGATCAAATAACCAATTTCATTTTTCGTTTATTCATTTTCACTCATTCATTTTCATTCATTTTAGGTACTGCTTTGTCCAATTAAGGGTAGCGGGGAAACTCGAGTCAATTTTATTCCCTTCAATTCAAAGAGTCGCATGTCATCTGTAAGATACAAACAAAATGTAGGATTTTGATTTAAAATGGTTGGATTAGTACGTTTAGTTCAATCATCATTAGAGTGGCAATAAAAAATCTAGAGATTACAAAGAATATGGGTCACAGAAAGGTGCAGGGAGAATATTAACATTACACCAATCACGGTTTTGTCTTAAGAATTAGCTTCAATTTGTTAACAATAAAAGCTGTGAAAAGGTTTTAGGTAATCTTAAAATGTTTTGGCCTTTGAATATCCTTACAAAATGACAAGTTATCAAATGGCATGTAAAAGATGTTAAATAGACTTGCCATTCTTATGTCTGCTGGTCATAGTTTCTGGTACACAACAGAACTTCTGATGTTTGCTTCTAATCTGAATTTATTTCCAGACCACTGCTTTGAACAAATACAGCGGGCACGCACGAAGCATCAGCTTGAGTGGGCTAACTGATGTTGGTCATGTTTACATGATCTCAAGTATTAGGAATAAAATGCTTTATGTAAACATACCAATAAGAAGATTCTGATCCGATCACACGCATTTGCATTAAATCTTTATTCCAATAAAGAGGGATGGGTTACATCAGCCACACATGAACATGATGTAATCCTGCACTTTATGTTACAGCTTATATTGGACTGTTTGCTTTACTTTAAAAAGGAAGAAAAAAAAGTGACAGCTTCTGGTTAGACATGGGACCAAAAGAGAGCTGGCCAAATATATTGCCTGAGTTTTTAAAAAAATTTATATTTCTTAGGAGGGGAGGGGGATGGCTCATAATACACATACGCAGTGGTGTTGGGTTACATCAGAAATCACAGTTTCTTCTTCTACTGCTATTTTCAGAAAGTTAGATGATTCTGTGCATGTCCAAATGGTTAATTCTGTTCTGACAGGATGTATGTTGACATGTCATATTCGGAATAACTTTTTTTAAGGTACGGGTGAACAGTACGGGTCTGATCAGAACTGTAAACTGATTGAAGACATTTTGTGCATAAACATGGTGATTGTTTGATTTGTCAACCTTAATACAGAATTTCTAAGTGATTTTCTACAAGCTCTTTTTCAGAGGTCATTTCTTAGTTTTTGTGAAGAAAATTGACTTTAATGGTGCATTAATCATTGCATGGATTTTTTAATACCCTTTTTAATGTGTCAGGAGGAGTCATCGTGTTGCTCTTTAAAAGGTTAAAAGAGTGAAAATAAAGGTGAACATTTGAGCAGCTTTATTGTGCATTTAGCTGATGAATGAGGCTCTGAAACTGGACACATACAAACACAGCTTTTCTAATCTGAGCTTTTAATTGGTTTTTACTGGTAAACAATATTTTTTAAAAGAATTTGTAACATTTAAAACATAGGACATCACTAAAAGATACTCTGATGGGAACCTCAAGGTTGACCAGAAATCATTAGAAGAGAAAATAAATGGGAATAGTTCATTTATTGTAAAAATGCCAAACATGCATTCAAGTTTGACCAGGTGGCTGAGACTCAGGTAGAGGAGCAGTTGTCCACCAGGCTGTTCGATCAAACTGTGCCCATTGATGTGTGATTATGTGGCAGGAAAACAAATGCATGTGCAGAAAAGTAAAGGCTTATATGAATTTATTAATAGACTGCTGAATGGTAAATAAATTGTAGGGCCCTCTGTCAAACCCAATCTAACGTTAGAAAGCATCATATATGTGTGGATATTTTACTTACCTCCTCATAGTTGTGCATCCACAGTTGTTTGGTGCAATACTGCATTAATTTACACTTTAATTTGTGATTCATTTCTATTTGACCCTTCAAAAGTATTCCTTTAGATCATTTGGCTCAGTTTATATTTGTGTAGAGATCTGATTGATGATGTTTCTTTCCCAGTCAAACTTCTAGCAATGTCCCTGTGTTCCCATTTGGATATGTTAGAATTACAGTTTAAATAACATGAAAGAAACTGCCTACACATGCTTTGCATGAACAGAAACACACATTTTGATATTTTATTCAAACAAACATATTGAAATTCCACTTTAGGAACAGCACACATTCCATCTGTATCCAGGATTTATAGAGAATGAATGAAATTTATTTGCCATGGAACAATAAAAAAAAGTCAGCTTTGTGGTTAAAATTTCAAAAGAAGCTTTTGAAGGTTAAGAACTCTCCACCTTGTACATCACTCGCCCAGTGTTTAATAAAATAGATAATAAATTCAAGGGTTCTTGGATCCTTCCTTCCTCTTTATAAATCTTTTACATATCAGGGCAAAAGCAGGAGAAAAATTCACTGCATCTCGTCAGCCAGTCATGCGGGCATCCAACAATATTTCTTTTCCATCAGAGATCACTAAGCTCTGACTAGAATATGTTCCACCTGATTATAAATCAATGTTCAAGCAAAGTGATACAGGCAGCTGTTTTAGGTAAAAGTGGAATAGTTCAGAAAAGTTTAGAAAGAAGCCTCGGAATCAGTGTGAAGGGAAATTAAAGCTATTCTACAGCATGTGGCTAAACACCTGAAATAATTCCAAGGAAGCCGGCGTTCTCCTGTAGCATTTTGCTGCATGACTATGTGGATGCATTGCATGGTGTCAGTGTGGAAAGAGGAGGGATGGATGTCCACGTATAATAATAGTCCACTTCATATCTGTGGACCTATTTCCAAAAACACACAAGAGCATCATCACTGGAAAAAATGTACTATTATATATTTACACAGTTTAAAAAAGTCAAGATGCAATATTTCATAATCACAAAATTACAACTCTTGGACTTTGTGCTTGTAAGGAAAGGAACGCAGATGCTGAACATTTACACGTGAAAAATAAGATTTAAAGGAAGAAAGGTTCTAAAATATATGAAGCTGCATATAAACCTCCTGCATTGTTTTTTTCCTTTACCACCACTCCCTGTAAAAGGACTGTTTCAGGTATCACTGCAAAGGCAGATCAAAAGACCACACAGTCTTGCAAGACAAAAAGTAATGAATCAAAGTCATGCAACAATTGAGGGTGTATGCATGTCTTGGGCTATAAATGTTTGCAATAAAACTGAAACAATAAAGAGGAAAAAGGTACTGTTGTTGAGATCCTGCAGATTTGCTGCATTGACTAAGAAAGAAACAAAGATGTGATATCAATGTCACTTTTCACCTGAACAGATCTACAGTATGCAGTAAAAACAGAAGAAAGCTATAAAGTTATAGATCAAAAAGTATCTTTGACTCTAGCACATCAAAACAGTAATAAAAAAAAAGAAAATAGGTTTTATCCCCTATCAGAAGTCTTGGTGCTGCAAGAATGAAGCTGTCTGAATCCTTAGATCTTCTCTTGCACTTCTCAGGCCATTTCTCTCATTTATCCATCTCTTTCCATATTAGGTGCTCATGGCATCAATAGAAAATATGGTGCAAAAATAAAGTTTATATTACGCTTTACAGTTGATTTCACAGTGAATTAGCCCAAACCAATTCTGGGAAACATCAAATTCATTTGTTTTCTAATGCAGCCTCTTGTTTTATGGTAAAGATGAACAAATCAGTTATTACACTTTACAACTAAAGCAGCCCCTTAAAGATGCTTTAAAACAACCAAAGGATAGAACCAAAGCCAAGTAAAACTTGATGGCAGAAAGGCATAAAATATGTCATGCATTAAAGGCTGATAAATATTTGAGATTAAAATTTAAAACATCAGAAATAAGTACATAGTTCTATATTAATTGTACTATCTGTTACTAAGCAATGATAGAGCTCTCTCAGTAATGATGTGACCCTTATAAGGCTTTGTTTATACAAGGCAAATTGTTAGAACTGTTCATAATAGGATGTTGCGTATTTACCGATCACTGTGGCAGTCATATGTCTTCATGACTCAAACCAAATATAAATAGAAGGACTCTTGTTTTTATCTTTTACTAATGTTACTTAGTTGTTGGGCTTTCCTCTTCCTTTTAAAGTAAAGATATAATTTAAAAAAAAAAAACATCTGAAATAAATTCCTCTATACTGTCGCTGTAAATCAACATAATATAAACAAAAAAATAAATAAATTTTGAGGAAATGAAAATGTTTTAAAGACTTACTTTGTCTTTTTATTTTAGTTGTCAGGAGGATTAATTTTTAATGAAAGTCATCATCATTACTTCATGCTGACTTTACATGACAGCACACTTAATCATAACAATGAGTGACTTATAATGACTTGGTTCTTAAATATCTGCCAAAGTTTTGGCAAATTGGCTATTCTTAAATTGCATCTGAGACTTACAAAGGATCACATCTAAATCAATCTAGTTTTCTTTGGCAATCGAATTAAATATGTTGCTATTTAGTGCCCAACTTCACTACACTAAAACATAGTGGACACCATTTTCAGTTTGATTCATCTTTAGTGTAAAACACCAATTCACAACAAAGTCATCTCTAGGAATTTATGCAGCTTTAGTCCAATTCAGTTCAATCTCTTGTGGTCCAAATATCATATTACAATAAAAAAATCTATTATATTGTCATTATAACATTGGCCAATTCATGAAAATAATGGCCTAGCTAAGGAAACCAACAGATTGCATGAGGCTTCTCTTCAATTTAACTGCATAAGGTGGTGGACAATAGTCGAAAGGAAAAACCCCTATCAACAGGAAGGAAACCAGAACCAGAACCAGATTTGGGAAGGGAAGCCATCTGCTTCAACTGGTTGGAGGTAGAGAGAACAGGACAGGGGGTCAACAGCACCATAATGCTAAGCTAATGATGCCTGCTAAGAAGGAAAAAGAGAGGCACGAGTTAATGACAACAATAATGTCATTTTTTATACATGAAGAAAAACAGTAAAGAGAGATAAATGGAGGGAAGTGCTCAGTGCATCATTGGATGTCCCCCTGCAGTGTAAAACTATGGCAGCATAACTAAAGTAATAGCTGAAGGTCACACACCAGCCCTAACTATAAAAAAAATGAAAGGGTAATGACAGAAAAAAAATTATTATTAAAAAAAGATGCTTTTATTGGTATCTAATAACATTACCAAAATTGTTTGATAGGTGTTAGAGCACAGTTTGAGCTTACCAATGCCCTAAGGGGCATAGAGAAGCAGACAGTACACATGTACACAATTTTCAGTTGTTAGCTGTAGTGCAGTCATAGCTGCACCTGGAGGCCACTGGATCCACTCACAGATGAAAACATGTTAATGTCCATAAGTATTTTTGCCAGTGTAGATTACCATCCATACATCACTGTATCTGATTTATAAAGGTGAAGCCATTCTGCCAAGTGTGATATCGTGTCCTCTTTTTCTGTTTGTCATGAACTCCACATGGCAGTCTGACCCAAAAGACACGCTGTCAAAAAGCCACTTCACACTGTCATCTTTTATTATTTGCAACTGTGCTGTCACCATGTTTTATTTCTTAAACCATATGCAATATGCAAACGTAGATACCAAAAATATTACATAGTGCTTTAAATGGTCAATTCTGTAAATCTGTAAATAGCTACAAAAGAATAATTAACTACTTACTCCTTTACCTATGGCTTCTCTTTTTGGCTGTAAAGAATGTAATTCTGTCATATGTGGTTACACACCTAAGATTGCAGCAGTACCACTACATTACAGCTGCTATCACCCTTGATATAAATTATTAATCACAGTTTTCTGCTGCTGAGAATAAGTGACCAGTGGGCTCTACAGCGCAGTTCTGGGAGTTTGAAGTCGGAATAAATAGAAAATGTGACCCCAAGGCCCCACAGATGGAACATGAACATGCTTTCCCTCTCTTGAGCCATATGATTTATTTACATCAAGAGAGTTTTGTGTGTGTGCAGAAGGTGTGTGCAAACACACATGAAGTGGAAGCACCGTCTGACCTTGATTTCATTAACCCCACAATGAGTATGCTGTGTGGGAAAGATGCAAGTCAAATTCCATGTGATGTGAACTTTTTCCATTATCTGCAGTAAACCTCAGTTCGTGAGCATGAAGGTAGTTATTGTATGTATGCCTACACATGGTCATCTGCTTTACTACAGGAAACCATAAAATGTTCAAGTACAAAGTGAAAAGTTCTTTAAAATCCCTGGTGCTATTTTGACTTTTCTGCCTTCACCTTTTTTATGCATTATTTCAAAGTCATTGTTCATGTTCTCCACATGTTTTGTCAGTGTATGACTTAGTTTTGTTCCAGTATGGCACAGTATAAGGGCCTAAAATCAGACTATTGAACATTCGGCAGTGGTGACTACTTGCAGCAGTAGTAGCAGCAAATAATCACTACTCCTGGGCAGTAATTCCTGCGTGCAACTACTTATTGGTCTGTGTAATGGCTCAGATATATGTTAGCATTTAAGAGGCTAATGATTAGCTTCCCTCCATTGGTGACCTACTAAATTATATACTCCCGCTGCTGACCATTAGCAAGAAAATGCAGCTGTTAGCATTGTAGAAGCTAACGAGCAGCCTCCACAGGGTGATGACCTAATATATTAGATACTCCCTCTGCTGTCTATTAGCATGGAGATCCTGGTATTGGTAACGACTAGCTTCCCCAAGGTGGTGACCCACTGTATTAGACACTACCTCGACTTGCTTTAAGTTTGGATCCATAACTATGAATAGGCCGGGCATTATACCAACACTGACAACCATCTAAATCATTGTGACCAGCATGCCAAAGTTAACTAAATAAGTTGCTGCATTAGCACATGATCTTTCTGTTTACTGGCAGATTATGTGTTTCACTGCTGTCACCTATGTTTCCTTGGATTAATTGCAGACTAAACCTCCCAGCACACACTAAATATTAACTGTTACAGTGTTACATGCAAATGACATATTTTGCCTCACCAGACCTCCTGGTAAAAATAAACAATAACAATAAAAATTATTTCCTTCACTTCAGTGGGCACATTGTTTATTACAACAACTCAAAGTAGAAAAGCGACAGGCGCCCCCTAACAGCGGCTAATTCGGTATCCATCTAGCATACTGCCAGTATTCTAAACTCTCTCTAGTCAGTAAAAGTTAGTCCAATGTTGACTTTTGTCTTATCTACTGCTCTCTCTTTCTTTTTCTTTCTTTTGCTTTTGCATTTCTTTGATGAATCAGCCACCGTGTGAATTCAAAATGGCCAGTGTGCTGACATCCAGTTGCCGGCGTGTAATGCGGTGTTGCAAAATGAAACTCAGCTGTTGCATGACGGAGCACCCCTGAAGCAAGAAGTTGTGAGGTGCTGTTTCTCAGCCTCAGAACAGCTCTAGGAATGCACTTAATAAATGTCAACGTGCCATCAAAACGAGTCAGAAATGAACATTTTTAATGTCTGAAAGTTATATAGTGCTACTTTAAAACAAAACTAACTACTAACTAAGCTAACTACTGGGCATTCAATCATTTTGTTCTACATCATTTTCAGGCACATTGTGCTTGAAGTTTGAAGAGGTTGAGGTATAAAATAACCTCTTTAAAAGGAAGGCCATTGTTTAATGAAGCCATTTTTTCAAAATACAGTCTTGGGACTAATGGTATCCCTTGGTACTGTATATTACACCAATTAGCCTAAGACTGAAAGACCTCTAGGCTCTATTGCCAATGACATGAAACCAGTGACTGATCTTAAAATCAGGCTGGTGGTCATAATGTCGTGGCTAAATGGTGGGATTTAATGGAGTCTACCAACTACATATAGTTGTGGCTTTTTAACTTCTGAATTAAATATATTATTGTGGATATAAACTAAAGCTGTGACTTAACATTTCATATACAATTTTCAAATATTTGACCATCTGAGGAGTTGTTTAAATCTGTAAATGAGCTCAATAATAACAGATGGTAACCATCTTCTGAAAATTCCTTCTTTTTTAACCAAGAAGTGACTTTTCAGTCCAGAACAAACATGATTTTTTTCTCTTTATTGGGGGGGTAGTGCTGCAGCCAGTACTTTATTTTTACATCACTCAACAACCGTGTCAAACTGTGACCCCTAACAAGCATCTGTTTAGGAAAGAACAGCTATTTGTAGAAAACTTCTGGTTGCATGGCAACAAATGGCACCTTGCAAGAATTTCAATCAAATTTGCTCTGTAGGCATAAATTTCATGTTTCTTTCAAATCACCATTTTATCATCACCAAAAATGCAGCTAATAAAGTTATTTTAGTGGAATACTGAGCAATTTAATGTGGGTGTGAGATAGAAAAGCAACCACAGAGAAAAATACAAACTAAGAAACGTCTTGCCTGCAAAAAAAGAGATTTTTATTAAAAAGAAATGCCTCACGTATACTCAGTCGGACCAAGAGGAACAGATTTAGTTCTTTTACCAACACATGTTAACTTTTTGAGTGTCAAAAAGTCTGCCATAATGTTGGAGGTGCAAACAAAGATGGTGCTCAGAATGCAGGATCAGTTGTGCATCACCTTGTATTATTATTATGTTTTGGGTTTTTCAGTAAATATCTGAAGTGGTGTTGTGTGTTTGCTTTCACAAATGATCAAGAAGAGTACGAAACACTTGATATTTTAAATGAAGATTGCAGTCAGCACCTAAACTGCATCATAGCATTTAATTTCAGAGATCAAGTGAAAGAATGGAACAAAATTTACTGATCAGAGAAAATTATGAAACCTTTTTATTTGGCAATCAGACACCAAAAAAAGGCCTTATGTGAACAAAGGGGATGTGAACAAATAAGTCTGGACTTAATGAGACTCTCTGGGAATCATAAGGAAGTGGCAGAAAGGCGGATGGAGCCTTGGGAAATGCCACAGGTTAGGTAGTCACTGTGTTTTAAACGAGTTGATTGTGGTGCCAAAGAGTTCTACCCAGTTTTTTAGCAGGTCTAGTAAGATTTAATGGTAAGCTGTGTTAAATGCAACTGTGAGATCCAGTAGTACCAGGACTGAAATGTTGCCATCTGGGTTCAAGCAAACATCATTGAAGACCTTGTCTCAGCGCTGTGTAGTGACCAAAAACCTGACTGGTATACATCAACACAGTTTAATGTCAGGAAATTGTGTAATTGTTGAAAGACAGCAGTACACACTTCTCACATTATTCTTAATGTCACCAATTCTCCTTAACAGAGACAGCAGAGTGACCTCAATGCTAATAGGCTGTTGAAACACAAATTATTCACTGAAAAACATGCAGTCAGGAAAACTGCATTGGGGGTAAAAAAAATAAAAAAGAAAAGTAGAAATATATGGAGGAAAAAAAAATGAAAAGGTGATTTATGCTAAAATAATTTGAATTTTAGACATTATGAGACCAACAAATCCCACAAGTGTGTAAGTGAAAAACACAAATGTAAGGTTGAACATATCTATTAAAGTGTTTTTCTGCTCAGCTGTCAGCCTTCACAAAGCTTGTGAAAGGTGAAAATATGGTAGTTCATAAAGTTTCTAAGTGCAGTAAGCCTGTCATGGCTTAGGATTTTGTTTTATGTTCCCATTTTTTCTGCACAACACTTAATCATATGCTGGCTTCTTAAAATTGGCATTTAGTTACCAGAACCTTGAGAGGGCCCAAATAAAACCCATGTTGGATCATTCTTGGGAAAATATAAGGCAGCAAAGAAACTCATGTTTACATCCACCGAACGTGGCTACACTTTGATCAGAGAAATTAACTGTTTACTATGTATGTAGTTTTTATATATAACATAAACACAGTTTGTCATGGATTTTTCTAACCAGTTGGTGAATGAGCATCACTCATATATATATATATATATATATATATATATATATATACATATATATATATGTATATGTGTGTGTGTGTGTGAGTGTGTGTGTTTGGTTTGCTTAAAATGACAACATGCTTTATATAGACATTGTGACTTGCAAAAATTTACAGGTTCCTTGAGATCTGTAAACTCTTGCATATTTGACAAGATAATAAGAATGCAAGTTGCTATTGTCTTTCTGTAGAAGAAGCTGTTGCACTGTGTTTTCCCTTTTCATCTGTGAATGTTGCTCAGCTGTTATCTAGGTCACACTCTACTCTGAAGAGTGTTCTGCAAGTCTGAATTTAGCTCTATAAGTCTTAGTCTTCAAGATAACCCCAGCCTACATTGCTCCAGCTCATTTCTCCCTCTTTTTTTTTTATTTATTTATTTTTTTATTTAATGCCTGTGTTAAATACTGAAAGATGAGCTTTGAAAGACGCATGCATTTTTCAGAAAGGAATTCAAATGAATGTATACAGTTGGTCGCATTGTGGCAGCTGTTTTTAAAAAAGAGACGTTATGCATTTTTTGTCACAAACTGACACAATTTCCTTAGATTTTAATGAAATGTCTGATATGCTTTGATCAAAGTAACATATAAACTACAGCAGCTTCCATTAACTTACTGTTCTATTTAAGAGGATCATGTTATGGGCATGGAGTGACCTACAATTCCAATAATCCCCTCTCTTCCTCAGAGTCTACCTCATATAAGATAATTAATGATGCCTTGAGCATGTTGTTATGGTTTGAGAAACATGCATCAAATATCACCAATAGCTAGTGGTTAAAACAATATTAATAATAATAATGCTTCTGGCAAATCCAAAAAATTGCGTCGTGCAGAAAGAAAATATATAAACATGAACAAAGTTCCACTGATAAAATTTGTGCCAGCACAATCTCCCCTTTATAGATGCTGCTTCTATACTTTTGTTTGTCTTGCCTATCACACCCCATTTCACTATTCATCACATATTACATCTATTGTTTGGAGTATTGTCGTGACTTCATCACAAAGCTTCATCACATCCATTTACTGATGAGTTGCTCAGAATAAAAACACCTACTGAGTCGTTGGATCAGTTCTAGATACTCAGTGTGTTGAGTACTGAAGTATCTTGTAGAAGCAGGTGATGTGGAAAAATGGCTTGCAGGCAAAAAGTCTCCGGATACTAACTTTATGAATAAGTAAAAAGTTTATTACAAATTTTAGTATCAAAAACAGATTCTGCAGAAATCTGTGAGGTCTCTCAGTCAATTGTAGAAAACCTAACTAATGTCAGCAGATTTATATATGCTTTCACAAAGAACATTCCTAAGTTCACATCTGAGCCAATTATGAGAGCTCTATATGAAAACACGTCACATTATACCCTATAATGTCCGTGTGCTTCTTCGAATTTTAAGAAATTCACTGAGTCTGCAGTCCAGTGAACTTGTAGAAACAGACCCTTATATGGAGTAAATCTAAATGTGATTATACTACTTACATAATGCTATGATTTCAACACTACAGTACTTTTGAGCGGTTCTGGTGTATGCCCATTCAGGACTTGTGTCCATATATAAAGAAGACGGAACTGACAGGTAGTCAGTCACACACTTAACATGGAGATAATCAAGAATCACAAAAGTGAAGACAACCTTAGGCGGATGTGGGATTTGTCTTATGTGACATGCAAAAGAATGTTTAGTTGATTTTTTTCTTTTCTTTTTTTTTTTTTATTATTAAAGAAACAATTGTGAGCATTGCTCTCTTTTTCCATTAGTGTTTTGAGCTTTTGTCTGCACACCAAAAACAGCACAGATCATCCAAAAATCTTTACCCTGCAAGGTGTTTTCGTGAAAGCTTGTATGCAGTGCTCCAAACTGGTATTTACATGTGAACAAAAGATTTAAATGCTGGGAAAAATCAATGTTTGTCAAAACGTCTGTGTACATTTGGACAAGGCTTCACACATCCAAATACTGGCTGTGGATTTTTCAACAGCATGGCCCCTCTACAGCTATAACCACACATGACTAAATTAAGATTTTAGCTCTAGACCTTTTTATTCTTATGATCATAATTCAACCTTAAATCAGAAGCACGGGATGTATAAAATTTGATTTTATCCAGTCTTTGTTTTTACAGAAAAAACAGACTAAAACAGCAATATTGGATCAATAAGACAACCACAAGTACAGTATTAATGCTTCATTCTTACATCTTCCCACTGCACAAACATGTCTCTTATCAACATTTCCCAAGTTTCTCTGTTTCTCAGCCTCCCTGCAGCCAACCTTAGTTTGTATTTGAAGGACATCCCTCAGGTTGCCCAAATTATATGCAGTAATTAAAGCCATTGGGGCAATTTGATGGTGCAGTCTGATTAGTTGTATCAGAACAACACTGGTCCAAATTTAGACATAAGTGAGGGAGGAAAATGAGGGCATAGAAAGTACAAAAATATGCACTGCAAACACACTACTGGACTCCGTTTGGCTGTTATTTTCAGAGAATATGAAGCATCCACTACATTACATGCCTTTTATGATGGATTATGCAATATGTGTGGAGCACAGTAGCTTTAATACAGCAGTGGTAAGCTCAGGCTAAAGGAGGTGTTTCAAATTCCAAAACAAGCTTAAACATCTTGATGAGGTCATAAAATAGTCAATTAGCACTCAAACAATCTCCACTGTTGCCAGGATCCCTCTGAACACGATGTAGCGGGGCTCTGTTTGTGCTGGTGTGTAGCTGATGGGGTTGTAGTTGTATTCTGCAGCTCCCAGCAATCATCTTCTGAGCAGCGATTATGTTTTTTGTTCCAAAGTAGTCATTGAAACCCATCCATGGTGAGAATTTGTCTCAATTCCCTCAATGTAAAAACCCAACACCTGTCATCTTCATGGTTTTCCAAGGTCTGAGCATAGCAAAATAAAGCTTGACTGATCGGCTATTAATGCATCTGAAGGCAACTGTGATTTACTTGTTCGGAACAAACAAGACAGGTTCCATTTTTCTCCACTAATGGTGTCCCTGTGCACCATAACTCTTCTTGTCTCCAAGTGTTCAAGCTTCATTACATGTGGCATCCATTTCAAAAGCAATGTCTGGTGTCTATCGGACCATTACTCGATGTGGTAGAGCTGATAAAATGAGCTGAAGGCCTGTGCGGTAACTAGAAATAGCAGGTGCTGCAGGACAGTTGGAAATATGTGTTTGTTTACCCAAAATGAGTTTTGAGTTGTGTTTTTATTTCAGTTTGGTTTATTTATCATACATGTAATTACTCTTAAAGAGAATCTCGAGGCAGATAAGGGGGGAAAAAGCCCCAGAGAGCCGTTTGCACCATAACTGGCTGTTTGATGATTTAATGGCTGTTTGGATGCTGTAGACAAACACATTAGAAATTAAAAACAAGTAAGAACAAAATCTCAAAACCATATTTAATTCTGTGTAATGCTGAAGCTATTGTATTATATTGGTATTTATTGTATCTTTGAGTAACAACAGCTCAGCCTCACAGAGAAATGTTTTTTTCTTCCCTGTCTGTTCCTCCCTCTATGTCTCACTCGTACTGACAGATATGTACAACATCTATGACTTTATTTGCCAAGTGTGTTGTTTAAACATTAATATGGTGTCTTTCTCTGTTATGTTTTCCGCAGAGAGCAAAGACGTGTACAAGAGACAGGTGCTGTCAATCACATCCATCGCCATGGCAATCAGTCTTCTGGGAACACTGTGCATGGCCCTGTACTGCCGCAACAAGTGAGTGAATAAACACAGAAGCATCTATGCAGTTATTCAATACATGAAAGTTTATATATATATATATATATATATATATATACATACATTTTGTGAAGTGATGATTTGAGACTGAGGTTGAAAATGATCTTATAGTCATCATGAGACTATCCTTGCCCCCCCCCCCCCCCCCCAAAAAAGGGAAAAGAATTAAATTCTTTAAGTTGTTCGTTTATGAAGGCAGTGCTATTTAATTATGAATAAGCAACCTTTAGTAGTGATGATGTTAATAGCTAACAAATGGCATTCTTTAAGGCTTAGAAAAACAGCTTATTGTCACATTCTTCCTAAGCCTGTTAATGACCCATCAATGTGAGTCAGGTGTGTTGAAGCTAGAAATTAAAAAGCAAAACATTATTTAAAGGAAACTATTGTGAATTAAGTTTCCTCTAATGTGGAAATGCTTATGCATATTTTCTCCTCCTACTTGAAGTGGACATAGTTACACCCTTGTGGGAATAATTTAAGGGTAAGGACCTGTTTGGTCTTTTTAATGGAGGAGTTAAACATCATTCTTATTTATTGTGATCACACTGTAAGGACCAAGTGAAATACTAAGATGTTGGTCTCAACAAGATGATTAGATGAGATCAACACCACTTCACTGACAACTTTTATCATTGTTTGAAAAATACACAAAAACAGACATAAGTAAAACTTCAAAGCTGCCTGTTGAAAACAGTTATCTAACAAAGAGCTGTATACCACTGTCCTCTAGAACAGAGCTCCCCAACCCTGGTCTTCAAGGCCCTCTATCCTGCAGGTCATATACTGTAGCTCCCTGCTGCAACACACCTGATTCAAATTAAATGGTTCTCAGACAAGCTCTGCACGAGTCTGCTAATGAGCCATTAATTTGAATTAGGTGTGTTCCAACAAGGAGACATCTAAGACCTGCCGGATAGTGGGCCTTGAGGACCAGGGTTGCGGACCTCTGCTCTAGAACAGAGGTCTCCAACCCTGGTTCTTAAGGCCCACTATCCTGGAGGTCTTAGATGTCTCCCTGCTGCAACACACCAAATTCAAATTGAACAGCTCTCTGACAAGCTCTGCAAAAGTCTGCTGATGAGCCATTCATTTAAATCAGGTGTGTTGCAGCAGGGAAACATCTCAAGCTAGCTACACACAAAGATTTTTTTAATCTGATGTGATTTTTTATCTATTTGAAACCTCACACATGAAGATAAAAAAATCAGGCATTTAACAGTGTTGATCATACTGTGTGTGGTGTGCTCTGATAATCTCATCACAGAGCAACACACACATAACAATGCTGTCCCACAACCAATCTACAATCTAATCCTCCGAGTCAGAAATTTCGCGTGATCAAACGTGATCTAACAAAAACGACAAAGAAACATAGCAACAACCTGAAAACACAACGTAGAACACTGATGAGGATAAACAGGAGGATAATTTTTCTGAAAAATACTTGTGCACCACAGTGACTTGGCCAAGATAGAGAGCTTGCTTAAACACTTGCTTAAAGCCTCAGACAAGAGCTTTGCACATTGGACATCCATCCTAATCATCTTTTGCTGACTCTGAGCCTGCATTATATTTAGTCATTTAATTTTTTCATCATAAATTGGATGTTGTTCAGCCAACAGTTACACCACACCTTCATGTAATTGCAGTATATGTTTAGAGAAATGTTGAGGATGTTGTACAGGAATAAGAAGTTTTGATAACCTGGCTATCATTTGTTGTCGTCACCTGTAGTTCTCCGACTCCTGTGGTTAGAGGTCAACTGTTTGACTATTACTGTGTTTTCAGACCCAAAATGATGAGGAGGTACATTTCTGCATGTCGAATGTTGGGAAAGGTGTGTCATCTTGACACATACAGCAGCACTTCCCCTTGCTGTGTTACCTGTTTTGTTTTAATGGGACGATGGTCAGAATAACCTCAGGGAAATAATAACCTTACCAGGTGAAAAATAATGCTTCAGCTCTGGTTTTGTTCTTTCTATTTTACTTCTAGTTTGTACTTTGGTTTTGGTTACCTTGTTTGGATTTTCTACTTGTGCTGCCATCCTGTGCTGTGGCCCACCTTTCCACCTGTTCCTCATTCCTAATTGGCTCACCTGCTTTCACTTTCCTCATCATCTACCCCAGTATTTAGCCTTGGATTGTCTTCTGTTTTTTTCTTACCCCCCAAGTAACTTCTCCCTGTCAGACACTGTCTGTACCATCTGTGTTTCCACTTCCGCTTGCATTTTTTTTCCAATTTTTTCCAATGCATTTTGTAGATGCATTTGGCATTAGATAATATTGCACATAGTGAATTTAGACATGAATGTACAGGTTCATCCTATGGGGGGAAAAAAACTCTTGGTGTTTAGTTTGCAGCTCTTCTGAGTGCAAACTGAGTCATTTCAAGAGTATGAAAGAATAAGATGCAATTACCCAAAATCCAACATGTAATGTCAACTTCACATTACCATTCTTACCTGAATACCTCAGAGAGGAACAATGACCAAGTCTTCTTTAATAGATAAGCCACAATCCAAGAACTGTAGTTGAGTGCACAAGTAAATTTGTTGCATGCACCATCATTTTCTTGCTGTTAAACTTAAAGTATAGCCAATGATTTCAATACATTACATCTTACTTTTGCTAAGATTATTCTAAATCAATCTTGCCACAGTTGCTAAAGTGTTTGGTGCTGTGGGCAGACCAAGTTTTCAATTCTGGGAATGATAACACTTTGAGGCTTTAAACATCTTGAACAAAATCCCACTCAGAGTATTTGTAATAATTTGTAAAGCTCATTATGTAAACACACATATTCACAGTCTATCATCACCTAAAGGTCAGCTCATGTGGGACCAGCACAGTGTCTCCTCTCTGCCCCCTCACCATTCTCAGATTTCTGAAAGGCTGAATTTAATGTGTGCATAGTAATTGCTGTGTGAATGGCCTCATGTGTATCTTTGAATATAAGACTGTCACCAGAGCTGGTCAAACATCCAGTATGTAACATCAGTGTTGTCACTCAGAGTATATGGAGTGTGGAGCAGGCTGTGATAGATGGAACTGTAATTCCATAGGCTTTCTTCTGTAATATAATGATGTGAGTGAGTGAGCAGCCTGACAACAAAATAATCGGATCAAGGCATGATGGACAGGCTCTTTCAATGAATCCATAATTGAGTCGGGGAACTTGCTTGTTCGGTGGAGAAGATGCATACAGATCTGGAGAAGAGAGAGAGAGAGAGTTAATGCAAATGCAAGCGCCCTGAATAACGATGGAGTCAGAGGTTTTTTCATACAGGGAAGAAAAGAGCTGGATACAAACACAGATGAATAAAAGACAAAATGATTCTTTTATTCATGCTGTCATCAGTGCCCTCTAACGTGCACCGTGTGTGTGTATTTATAGGGTGGCAATTTTACACGTGTACTTTTAACACAGTGTAAGGCTTTCACTGTGGTGTTCACATCCATGTTTGGCAGCCTTCTTTACAGTCGACCAAAGGTTTGAATTAAACATTTAATACTCTGTTTAAGGGATTTTAACTTAAACACATCTTTTGTGGTTAAACTGCATCAGTATATTAATACACTGAGATGTTTCACACTTGATACTTTTTTTTTATAATAAGTTGTATACTGATTACTATTTTAATGGTTGCATTGTATAAGTTTACCTTCCCAAATTGGCTAAATATATTACAGATTACTGTAAACTATGTGGGTGTTTAAACATCACAGTAACAATATATTCTCACTTCATTTTGAACCAGACAAGGATATCTACATTTACATATCTAAGACTTCAGGATGCGCATACTGCCAAAATATTTCATGCTCTGGCTTTTGCGATATTTGTGGATGTCAGATTCTAAAGGGAAGTCAGTTCCTATTCATCGCCCTGTTGCCTAATAACACGATTTTACAGCCTGAAATAAACATGGTTACAACTTTGTACAACATTTTTTTAAATAAAAGTCATGACTACTAAAATGTTTAGTATTTTACTAAAATAAAAATCACCTCTTTATAATGTATGTAAGGCTTATATTTATGCCGTCTTAAGACACTGCCCTCCTCACAAAAATGATTGCATGAGTAATTTCATCATGCGTGCATTTACAACATTGTGTTCAGAGGAAATGTGACTTTTTTGTTGTGCTCATGGGAATAACTGTACAAAGTGTCAGAACTAATTTCTACTAAGGTGAAAAGGGCGTTTAGAAAAAAATGTATTTGTTCTTTTTGTTTTGTTTCTTTGTTTGTTTGTTTTTTATCCCAAATAAAGTGATACCAACACCCAGATCTTAAATTGGGCTGAGACTGTGCTCAGCACACAAGCAGCACTGCATCACCAGTCAGTCAAACTTTATTTATATCACACTTTCCATACAGAAGATGTATAACAAAGTGCTTTGCATGTTAAAAACAAAGAAATGCTTACATACACACAAGTACACAAACACACACACATTATCACACTCATACAAACCCACAACAGCATAACTAAGGCATGTAATGAAGTAGAAAAGCTTTCTAATTATCTCTGGTTCTGAATAATTAAAATCATAGTTTTAAACAAATGAGACAGAAACTCCTTTTTATAGTTTGTTTTCAGTGGTGAGTTTGTGACTATCAGAGCTCTGATTCTCTGGTGATCAAAGAATCTGTAGCTTTGCACCAGTTGACGTTTTTGTTGTTGTTTTGTTTTTGTTTTATTCCAAGCAATTAGGAAATATGAGTCACTTCCCGGAACAGCAGGTATTGTACAAAGGAGCTTAAACTAGGAATCTTTTGGTGCGTTAACTGTCACCACCACTTAGTAATGGGTCAGAGGAGATCTCAGCTAGCTAGAGACGGCATTGCTAATAAACGCTGACATTTTACAGTTTGAAGTTAACATTACATGAAGCTTTTTATCACTAACTGTTACATTTTAGTTTTGGAACCTCCAAGAACCACGACAAAATCTGCAGTCTGAAATTGAGTGCTATGCTGAGGAAATATGGAACTTTGAGGTCTTTAAAGTGTCATTTCCACCAACATGTGTGGGACGAGTTAGAGTACGGATATGGTTTGTAAACTGTAATCTTCTTGCATTCCTACAGCCAACCGTAACGGTACCTGAGAGGCGAAGTATCAGTCGGATAGTGATGGATGCCTTAGCTATGTAACAGCATGACACCATCGCAGCGCCTTCTTTAACAGTTTGTGCTCTTTCGCCATTTTATAGTTTTAATCAATCGAATAATATTGCTCTAAACGAGGAGCCATTCCTGCTTTGTTTTTAATCCAGGTCGCATGTGAAGTGACTTTTCTTTCTCAACCAATCAACGGAATGCAGTGTGTAAAATTACACTCTTTCATGTCAGGTCAGTTGGATTGGCACCCCAACCCGGGTCAGGTTGAATATTAGGATACCCTTCCCAGTTTTCACATGTTGAAGCACAAAAAGCATCCCGACTTGCACCCACTGGTGAAAACTGGGCTATGGTACAATGAAGCTTGGTCATTAAAAGCTTTAGTACCAGTCTGCCTGAGAACTCGTTCGGTATCTCTTCATCTCCTCTTTCTCTAACAGTGCTCTTTAATAAGAACCCCCAGAAATGAAGAATTAAGATTAAAAAGGAAAGTATAATAGGCAGCATAATTTACTTAAGTTAATAAGAGATATCAAATAAAGAATGAACAGATTTTTGGAGCCATATGTGAAATGAAGTTCCCTGCCAGATATGAAATTATATCAGTTATATGGAGACACATTCATCGTGCAGTAATGCAGATATCTATATTTAACTGCTATTAACTGCTTTGTGATATAAGAATGGTTATTAAAAAAAGAAAAAGTGTTGTTTAGGAACGCTGACATTGTTCCAATAAGTCAGATTTAAGTTTGTGTAGTTATTGCTTGTTTATTACACAAACAATAAGTCGGAAAAGTTTTAAGATGTGAAGCAAAACTTGATGTGCTGCACAAACGATGGAGGATGCCAGATTACGACACGTCTCTCAAACATAAAGATGCTGAATGTTTGTTTTGATTGCTGTTGATGTCATCCAGCAGCAGGCTTTTGCATGCCTAAACATCAAATAAATTGGAACATGGCTTCAGAAGAGAAGAGATTTTTTCTAAAGTATTGTGTACCAAATGTCGCAGCCTTCTTGTGAGAAAAGTATAATTAAAGTGCCTCGGAGGTGGAGAGCGTTGGAGCGTACCACGAGGCTGTTTGCAAACACTTCATTACACTGCTGTCATGCAGCAAAGTCTCCCCGACAGGAACTGCAAAGCCTTTATCGGCTGTATCGGATAATGAGAATACCGCTGGCATAACATAATGAACTCATGATACAAGGGTTTTGTGCATTTTCCTCCAAGACAGTCTAATTGCACAAGATGGGGCAACTAGTGTAGTAATAATTAAGAGCGTGTAATATACGCTGGTCAGAGCAACAAACCAGAAGAGCTTCTTTTTAGATGAAGAAATAAGATAACATCCTTTCTGCACCACAAGGTCTGATTATTCTGCTTCCTCTAAATTGATTTATCTGTTGACCTTTCATTGTGGAGTCTGCTCTGTGTTTGTGTAAGATTAGGGTCAAACTCATCTGTTTGACAGTCAGTGACTTCTGTGTTTTTAGCGTATTCACATTAAAAGAGTCATTTCAACCAGTTTAACTTAATCACATCTAAGGAATAGTATTCAAAACATCCCAGCCGAAATCATTAAATGAAGTCAAGTTGCATCATAAATACTGGAATATTAATTTTAATTAACGGGAAAAGATAATGAGGTACCGTATATGGTAGGAAGACATTCAGTAGCACATTTTATTCCCCTCGCACCAACAAGTGAAGTCATTTGAAAGAGGAAACACACCCTATTATTCATATGTTTTATGTGCTAGGACAAAGAATAAATACTTTGCTCCCTATCAGGTCTTAATATTGGATAGCCAAAACAGGCACTTGAATATACACACATGACTATACTGTGTCATTGTTTAACAAATGCAGGACAATATGCATAAACTGAGAGAAACCAGGTACTCCTTGTGCTTCAGTATCTTAGAGAACAGCCATTAGCCACAATAACTTAAATTGTTTTTTGTTTAGGGGTATCAGTCTCACATGGTTGTGGAGGAATGTTTGATCCACTCATCGTTATGGCGTTGTTTCAGTTCACTGGTGTGTGCAGCATTAGTTTATGCACAGCTATCTATTAAGTCCCACCAGAGCATTTCAGTCAGGTTGAGGTCTGGACTTTACAACATTATAATATCTTCCTTTTTTTTTTCTCTCCAGTCACTTTATTGTAGATTTGCTGCTGGATCATTTGGGATGATCCAGCAGCAAATCTACAATAAATGATCCATTTGGGATCATTGTCCTATTGTAGAAACCAATTTCAGCCAAGCTTTAACTCTTGACCTCACATTTGGCTCTAGAATACTTTTTTGCTTTTGTATACAGAGGAGTTCATGGTTATACTGCGTTTGCTTTTCTGCAAATGTGCTGCTATGCATTATGACCAAACATGTTCACTTTGGTTTTGTCTGTCCAAAGGACAGGACAGTACCACAGTAATGAGTTGGTCTGAAAATATAATTGACATAAAGTTGCTTTGCAACAATATTGGAAATCTCTGTGAAATGACACGAACTGCTTGACCAAATCAGTCAGTGGATATCAGTGCTCTAAAGGTGGATTTATACTCGTGCGGTGTCTGCGCTGTACAGGAGCGATACAGACTCTTGCTGTTCACAAAGCCCACACAAGATTCACAGGACTGATCTGACATTGGATAAAGCTCTGTGCATCATTCTGTGTTTCACCCTCTTTAGGAGGCGCAGGGAGAAGCTCCAGGCTCACCTGAAGGAGAGTCGCACTTTGAAAAACTACACTGCCAATTCCAACAATGCCCTGGAAGCCAAGATGAGGGTCTCCAACACCAACCTGCAAATGCATGAGGTAACTACTGCTGTTTCTTTTTCCTTTATCTGTCTTGATTTCTTGCTGCGTTTTGCTTTCATCTATTCAAGCAAACCCATAAAGTTCATGTGCACATGCTGAAAACTGTTTTTGAGCAAGTCATAGTCCTCAATACTGTCTGCCTTCTATAATAAGCTGTCTTGTAATTAAAAGCCACTTGCAGTCAAAGATCAGTTCAAAATAGGAATAACCTATTTATCATTTAAAAAAAAATAAACATGCTGATGGTCTGTTCAATTAATTGTATTGTATGATGACTCATTGTGCTTCGAACAATTATGCTGCTACTGGCTGAGTCAGTCGGTGACCCAGATATGTTTGGTAGAAGTGAGTATCTAAATGCAGGAGTAATGTTACCAGAACCCACCGCAGTGGTGACGTGCAGGGAGAAAAGGGGGATTAAATGACCTTTTAATGACTTCTAAAGTAACTAGATGGGCCCCTGTTCCCGGTTTATAGTTATCCAAGTGTTAAACACCATGATCACACCCTCAGAAGAGGGAATAAAGGTCTGCCTGATGCAAAATGATAACACTCTCTGGCCCACCTCATTACTACAGAGTTACACCAGCTGGTTAAAGTAGGCAACCAGCTATGAGTTAGACAATAGTAAAGATTTGTAACCCCACTGTAAAACCTCATTATGGTCGCTCTCCTAATAAAAATCATAGTAATGAGCCCTGGATCTTGAGAGATTTCTGTATTTAACAATATAAGACAAACGGAACCCTTGTGTTAATTAGCTGGAGGGCCTAAATGCAGGGCTAGGCAGGAGGGAGCCAGCATGACAAACCATA
Organism: Melanotaenia boesemani; assembly: GCF_017639745.1. Classification (NCBI taxonomy): domain Eukaryota; kingdom Metazoa; phylum Chordata; class Actinopteri; order Atheriniformes; family Melanotaeniidae; genus Melanotaenia; species Melanotaenia boesemani. The sequence continues at coordinate 28,898,477 of NC_055697.1, read as the reverse complement.
AACCTTTATTAAAACGTAATGCAGGGAACCCATGACTAAAATGAGCACAATATTAAGCAATGGGGAGCACAAGACTGACGTGCATTGGGCTTCAACACCAGTGACAACATGGTACTGAATACACACAACCAGGGAGTATTTATAGAGTTAATAAACACAGGGCAGGTGTGGTTATTGAATAACTCAATCCAGGTGCAAGAAAAGAAAAGACACAAGACTGTGTAACTCATTTACCTGCATTTGTGACCCGGTTTTGTTTTCTGCATGGGGTTTCATTGATGCAGTACTGACAGATTGACCTCCACAACCTCAATGCCCTGTGACTTTCCACACATTTGTGGATGTAGGGGATAAACTTGCTAATTCTAAAGTCACTGATGTCATGATGTGAAAACCCACTTTGTCCCCGTGCATCTGTGAAAATCTACCGTTCTGCAGCTGACATCAGCCTTGGTGTATCTGTGAGCAATTTCTTGTTTTAAACATGGCCCGATGAGGTTTGAGTTGTAGACATAAAATCCATCTATGAAATCCTTTTTCACCACCGCAGAGCTGTTGGTATTTTCTGGTTATGACTTATTGATCACAAAGCAAAAACCTAACTCTTCTCCTCTTGGCATGTCCTTGGATCCAAAGAGCACAAGATTTTTCTCAAAGTAGTGCTCCTCAGCTAACTCGGAATTTACTGTTTTAAGAAGAATATTTGGGATTTTTTTAAAGCCAGCTCAATGACATCAGTGTCTTCAGATTCACTTTTATTGTGGTTTTATTCTCCAATTTACAGGTTTGATTTCCAAGAAATGTAAATATTCATTTTATTGGAATTTTCTAAAATCACTATAGCCTGTTAACTTTGCATAAGTAGTTTTGTTTTTAAAAACTCTTAAAAGTTGTTTTTGTTTGACTTTAAAGTTTTAGCTGTGGAGCCCTATACTTCATGCATATTTAATATTTGTACACATTTCTTTCTAAGTTGGGAAAAATGAATGTGAATCAATAACTTTTCATTTTTTTAATCACTTGGTATTATCAGACCAACAGTTCTGCTCTAAATGGAATAAATATTTGTAAGTGGATATACAATGCACTTCAATCACAATGTATGATGCAAAGTTCTTTACATTTATCTTCAAAGGAGTGAGATGTTTTTTTTTTTTTTAATGTTTTAAAATAGTCTTGAAAAATAAGTCTAAATACTTTCTGAAGCTACTTTAAAGTTTTATTTGGATACTGGTTGCTTTTTCTTTTTAAGTCTAGTCAAAAACATTGAACATTGTGAACCAGTGTTGTTGAGAGATAGCAGATAACTTGGTACTGAACCTTTTTTAATTATCTATGTACCTTTGTTTTACCAATCAATGGCAAAATTATTTTGATTTCTTTAGTTGCATCTGTGAAAAATTCCAATGATGGCACAGTTGGAAAGTCAGATAACAGCAATTTTACAGCAACAAGGTGATTCCCAAAGCACTTTTAGCCTAAAAACGTGGCATTTCTAAGCATGGTGTGCAGTGTGACCTTACAATAAAATAAAATGCAGGAAAAAATAAGATCTGAGATATGCATCTGGGCCTTCAGTCGATCATTTTGGCTAAGGCCTCACCAGAAATGGCCTCTGTGGAAGGGGCGAAGCCATTCTTAAGGAAGGGAAACAGAGAGAAGAGACTGTAGTATATAACATAAAACAAGAACTGGACTGAAAATTTGTGACAATGGTTATTGTGGAGTGATGAATCCTCCCCAGAGCTCAACAATATTAAAGCAGTGTGGGATCATCTGGACAGAAACATTAGCAAAAGGCTGAAACATCCAAAGAAGAGCTTTGGAGAGTTTTTCAAGAAGCCTGGAAAATTATTCCTGAAGATCATGTGAAGAAATCACAAGGAAGCTTGTCTAAGAGGAGTAAGACTGTTGGGAAGAATTAAACGCTCTTTATAATTCTTCAAACTCTGCATTTGCCTTCTGAGCTCTACTCCCATTTGTGCTCCTACATGTTCCATTAAATCCCTGAACCTATTCCCCGTTTTCCTAGCGATATCAAGAAATGAGGGGTTGCTCAAGGCTTTGGCAAAGTTTGTTAAAACACCTCTGAATATTATAGTTAAATTTTTAACCTCCTTCCTGTTTCTGACTGGATATGAATCGTTAATTATTCCCATCTCGAGCTGGCCTCTTGCATCGTTCTCATGGGTCTATAGAAGAGCCATCACTCAGTGGTTTCAGAGAACACTGCTTATTGGCCATGCCATTCATCATCTCAGTCACCACATCTCCCCCCGTTGGAAAGTTTTACCTTCATTCGAATGTCACTAGAGGCACAGTGCATTGTGTATTTGAGCATTGATGTGCAAAATATGCAATAGCCATTTGTAGATGTTTATCATAAAAGCTACATATACAATAATTTACACATCTTACTTGATGCTTTCTTGGATAACTGTTTTACAACAATTTAGGTTTATAATAAAATAAAACTTAATGTAGGCATACACACAAGATAACCTCAGTCCTTCATAAATGTGTTAAAATACATGCTATGGATTAGTCACCTTGAGAGCAGCTCTGAAATCTGTCCTCTATGTGAGACAGTTTGCGAGAGTGTCAGTTTCCTGTCTAGTTTCTTACTCTTTGAATAGACTGACAACCTATCCAGGGAGTAACATGCTCTCACCTTGTAGCTGCAGAGATGGGCTTTATCAACCCTGCATTGGAATAAGCAGATATAGAGAAGGCACGGTTGGGTAGATAATGCCAATACAACCTGTGCTGATTATTTGCAGTGATACACAATGGAACCATATAACACTTTTAGTTTTATCTGTATCCTCAAAAAAGACCATATTTTCGACGGGCTGTGAAGTAAATGTGTCTTTTTTTATTTCTTTAGAGTTCAACTGGCTGCACACAAATGTATTTGTCTTAGTATGTAAAGCACATGCCTGCTTTAAGCTCTAGAGAAGTCCTGTCATTCATTTAAATGTGGCTGATGGCGAGTTGTGGTAGGTAAAGGTTAGAATACATTGCATGAAATGGTTTTATGCCTAACATGAATCAACAAGTCACAGGATTTAAAATGTCCGAATGGAGCAGGACTGCACAGACCCTGTCGATTTTAATGTTAGGCTGGCAGAATTTAAAGCACAGAGACATTCTTGCCTGAGGCTTTCTGCCCGAGTTCCAGTTCACAGAGGGTTCAGCATGTCTGGGATATTGCATGGAGATGTCTGTGAAGACAGTCAGGTGTCCCCTGACTGTCAATGACAAACCGGTGGTCTGTCAATGACAAACAAACAGGCTTTAAATACCTATTTGATAAGTTACAGAAACAGTCAGTGATCCAGCCATCAGAGATTAGGCCTGATTGTACTGCATGTAGAATAATTGAGTCAATATAATTTTGTTCTTTAAAAGGATTTTTCCATATTGTGCTCCTGTTAACAAATAACAAATAACAGTTATTGATCTCAAGTGGATTATAGTGCTTAAAATCAACAAAAAATTAAAATATTTAGCTTTCTTTGAAAGCTAAATATGAGTATCATACTGATAAATATCAGTATGAGCTTTTTGTTTTGTTTTGTTTTGTTTGTTTTTTTTTGTCTGAGCTTCAGTCCCCTTCAATTTGGCCCATTTAAAGTGATATCTGTCAAATATTGATAAGGTTTTGGTTTTTCCAACATTTTGGTTATGGTAGCTGAGTAACGGCTTCCTACTTATATATTTATAAAATGCTCTTTCATGCCTTCTGTGATCCAAATCACAAGTGTCATTCATTTAAATCTACTGTCCTTAACTAGTTCAGTTAAGGTCATTAGTAGTATTAGTATTTGTAGTAGTAAAAGTGTTAGTCTAATCTTTAGTTTCCTTTATTCAAATATGATTTAGTTATGAGGATCGTCAGTAACTCCCATTGCAACTGAAAGCATAAACTTGAAAAATAAATTATTAATTTTAAATTGCAAGTGTTAGAATAAGATGCATGTCACGTCTCCTCAAGGCCTAATTGATTATCCATGAGTTTCCAGTGCCAGCGGAGATCTGTGCATCTGATGAGAAGTAGTCTCAGGACTTAGTTAGAAGTTCGTCTCAGCAACTAAATGACTTGGTGGTTTACCACTGTTTCATGAATAAAAGAAAAGTATCAATAAAAATGCTTTTCTGTTTCTAATTGGACAACTCTTTCTGATTTAGTTGTTCAGATGCTAATGTATAAAACATTTAATAAATAATTGGATATTTTATTTAAGTGCAACAAAAGTCTAAATCTCTCATTTCTTGATCTGTTTAAGCTTTAACATGTGCAAGTGCTCAGAAATTATTTACTATTTCTTCACTGACCAATTCCATTGTATTTCGAAAATGTGAACAAATCTACTATTTAATGCTTCAGTTTTACAAGTTCTTCAATCAGCAGATTAACTGGTTAGATTTCATTTGCTGGAGCATCAACAAAGGTTTTCTTGTCAAGATTGGGTTATGCCAAACCTCTTTGTGCAAAATTCCAGCAGAAAATCATTTGTAAGTTTTCAAAAACCAAATTTCTTCCTGCAAGGTTATAAAGAATTTGGTCTTTTATGGGATGAGAGACCAGAAGTACAAAGATCCAGGGAGTCTGGGGAAATCTCCTTGTATAAATACAGACAGAAACCACTGCTGGATGCATGTGACCTTCGAGCCCTCAGGCAACATTGCATGACAAACAATAATACTACTATGATCAATATAGTCACTTGGACTCAGAAGTACCTTGGAATACCATTATCACTCACCACAGTTTATCGCTGCATTCAGAAATGTAACCTGAAACCATATTACACAAGAAAGAAACCATATTGCTGTTATATTCAGAAATATGGCTTATTTTTCTGGACACTGACTCATCTCACGTTCAAATGAATAAAGGTTCAAATGAATGGACAAACTGCAGATTTAAGAAATTGGATTTATAATTATTTAGAGTCATTGATTAAATCCAGCTGCACCAAACCTCAAGGATCAATTCAAATCTTTGTAGCATCCTGGATGGTTTGCACTGACCTAAAATGCAAGTCTTATAAGAAATGTGACAGAGGAGGGTTTTTATCAGTTTAGAATTGGATACCATATTGCAATATCATTTTTGACTATGTCAGGCTGTGTTTCACCCAGGCAAGAAGTGAAAAGATTTAAAGTAAGCCTGGACTATTTTACTATCAGACTAAGCTACATAAAAGCTTCCTACCACATGGCTTCAATGTTAATCTTTATTACATTACAGTCATTTTAGCAGACACTTTTATCCAAAGCAACTTACAGTGGTTAGGCACTAGAGTTAAGGGTCCTGCCTAAGAACCCAACTGGCAGGTGTTAATGTTTGTCCCTTAGAAGAATCAAACTCTGGTCTCCTGCATGGGAGACAGGTGCTCTGCCAGATCTGCCACATATTTTTATTATATATGAACTTGGCACAAAAATGAATGAAATGTGTATTTTAATGGATTGTTTATTCCCTTTAATAATACCAATTGGTGTTCATTTATACATCATTGGAAGCGTGATTGGTCATCTTTACAGCAAGGTATAACTTGTAAGGGCCATTCTTCTGTAGCATGAGCAACACTGCTAAACATGTGGGTGGTACCCCCAAAAAACAAGCCAATATTCTATAGTCTTGTTCTTAGTTTCTTGCTGTATTGGATGGTTAGATTGTCCAACAGTAATTAGGAAAAAAGAACACCTACTGGCCAGTTTTACCCTTTATTTATTTTACACTGTCAGTTACCTTAATAGCGTGTGGAAGGTCCATATGCAGCCACAACAGCTTGGCACTCTTTCCTCATGCTGGTCACCAGTCTAGCATCACATTCCTCAACTAGAAGTTGTTGAAGGTCAACCAGTGTGGCTGTGTTGGTCACTTTGGCAAGTATAGCACGCCCAAGCTGATATTACAGGTGCTAAATCAATCAATATTTATATAGCACTTTTCATATATTGTGTTGCTCGAAGTGCTTTACAGGTAAATCCAAACAGGTTGTTATGTCAACAAGTCACCCCAACACACACCCACCGACACAGTAAGGAAGGGCTATCATGAGGAAAAACCAAATATATAAAATGTTTTATTTCACAAATAAAAACATCAAATGCAAACAATGAGAGTAAAAAATAAATGTAAGTAATAGATAAAATAAATTAATTAATGAAATTAATCAGAAAAACAATAAAACCATTTAAAACATACTTTAACGAGACCAAAAATAAATTAATGAAATTCGATTAAATTAAGTTAAAAACAGGCTGAAAAGGTGTGTTTTCATCTGGATTTAAAAACACGCACTCTGCTGTCCTCAGGTAATCAGGAAGGCTGTTCAATAAGCGTGGACCATAGTGGTTCTTACTCTGAGTATAGTTAAAAAGCCACAACCTGAAGACCTGAGGAGTACAAGGCTCATCGTGCAAAAGCAGTTCTGATAATATTCAGGATAGAGACCATTAAGAGCCTTAAAGACCAGTAAGATAATCTTAAAATGAATTCTAAAACTAACAGGAAGCCAGTGCAAAGACTCTAAAACTGGAGTCATTTGTTCTCTCCTCCTGGTCCTGGTCAGGACTGCTGTCGAGGCAATATGTTTTCTTTGGGAGACCAGAAAAGACAGCATTACAAAAACCAACATGAGAAAAAATCTAAGCATTATTTAGGTTGAGATTTGGAATCACAGCAGGTCGTTCTAATGACCTTTATGAAGTTAGCAGCGCTCCTAATTTCACAGCAGCATGATCTTTACAAGTTATACCTTGTTGTAAAGATGACCAATTAGACTTTGAAAGGATGTATAATACAACACTGGTATTATTAAAGGGAAGGAATAATTAGCTAAAGACAGATTTCATTAGATAGGGTTTTTAAATCAAGCTAAACCGCAGGTTTCATATCTAAAAGCTCAAATTTCTTCATCTGGAAACTCTGGAAAGTTAAAAAAAAAAAAGGGATTAAATTTTCTGTAAATGTAAAAAGGTCAGTGGGGAAAAAAAATCTGACTTTTTAATGTACAAGTTACCACTAAGGGCAATGCAATTTACTGTACAATTTAAGAATAGTTTTTAAGTGTGCAGGGAAAATGCTTCCAAAGGTTATCCCTAAAACCAAACCAGAATAATTTTTCTAACCTTCGCCCAATATGTTTGGTGCCTAAACTCAGCTAGTTTTATTTCTTACACTGAGCGAGTTTGTTATCTGTAAGCGAGAAGGAATCAGAAAAGTCATTCTGCTGATGATGCTCATAATGGAGGTAATGATGGTTTGTTTTTAGTCAAATCTGAAATAGTAAGAGGTGCTAAAGACAAAGTTAAATCCAATACTTTGGAAGATTTGTGTGAATTCACCTCAAATATGTGAATCAAGTCACTGAAGTCAATATGCATGCAACAAAAGATATGTCTGAAACTGAATAATGTTTTAAATACTAATTGATACAAAATAATTAAATAATACTAATAATTATTTTACTATTAAAATGAATTATTTTTGTCAGAGGCAGACTGTATATTTTATAACAGCATGCAGTAATAATGTTGCATAATTTGCAGTGAAAATATTTTAAATAGAGCTTCTTTTTTCTTTTTTTTTTTAACTAATTGCTCTATTAGCACTGGTTCCTGAATAACAGATTACTGTTTACTGAATCTACAAAATGTGTAGTTGAGGAAAAACAAGGCTGGTGCATGAATATAGCTTTTAGATTTTACTTATTTATTTATTTCCTGTAAGAGTCCTGGGGGGAGTTGCATGCAAATTAGTTGCATTTGTTTATTTTAGTGCCTGGATACCTTGAACCAAATTGTTTCTATCTGCAGGCAATAAATTCCCAAAATTTCCAAACAGAGAGCAATGAATACAGGGTCAGCTGTGTTTTGGGAGCATGAGCACATGCATTCTGTCCGGCTGTATTTCTCCCAACCATTAGTACATTTCAGTGGCATTTTTTCACTAACATGTCTCATTTTCATTTGACCTTATCAAACCATATTTTGGATTTTTACCTTTTTTCTTTGCCTTTGAGGACATCTTCTTGTAGATAAATGCTGAGAGATCGTTTGGGTCATGAAAAAGACGACAGAGTGTCTCAGCAGTGGCTGGTAATGAAAAATGAACAGCTCTGATTACCGCTGCAGGGCCTTTTGTTGGAAGTATTTGATTAAGCAATGAACAAAAAGCGACTCTAAGAGAGTCAGCTTTTCTCTATCATCAGTTTTTACTACCCCATCGTGAATTCTTCAGGTGTTCCACAGAGCCTGCCACTGCTGGATAATTAAAACTGAACTGCCTCCATCACTCCATCACAAGATTCTACCCAATCTGCTGATGTGTGTGAGTGTGGGGGTGAGTGTTTAGCTTCATGTGTGGGTGTCTTAATAGTGGGAAGATGCTGCTAGTGTCACCTGGCCAAATCAGAAAAATCCTCCTGTTTGCAGGGGCCTTTTTTCCCTTTTTTGAGCTGGTATATTGAGATTTGTGTAAAAACATGTTTATAAGCTTAAGAGGCTGAACATTTTTTTAAAAAATCATAACTTGGTCACTCCTTTAGATATGGAAAACAGATGTGATTGATCCCTCATCAATATTTTGTTAATCATGAATTAAACAATAACCCTTCCAATTCCTGTCTGAAGACTTTTAGATTTATTAGCAGATTAGGATGCACATATTTTCACAATATCGGAATAATGACATTAGAGTACAGGTTGTGATACAAAAGGATGATGAGGAATATATTTAATTGTCCCCTAACATCTGTTCAGTGAGATGTATTGGCTTTGTTGAATCACTAATGTGAAGACCAGTTACTGTTAAATTAAGGTTTATTTGTCTTTTTATCTAGCCTAAATTAGTTATGAAAGGTTTAGTAACTTGATTCATTGTCATAATCAGATAAAGTCGGGTAGTGCTCAACATTGGTGTAGCAGAGACTGACACCTGACTATCAAGATTGAAAATCCCAGAGCTACAGGTCTGGGATGTGGACAGAGTATGCAGGTCTGAAACTTCTGGTTCAATGTTTGATGCAATCAGACATTCTAACCTTTCTGATTATCTGGTCAATGGTTTCAAGGGCATTTGGCATTCACAAGGATGCAAACTGCAGAACTTAAATATCATTGTATTTGACCTGCTTTGAATTTCTGCTGCTATATAGCCAGTAAGTACTCTGCTCAGCCCCCTCAGCAGCACGTAAAGCTGGAATAATACGCGCACAGCATCACTCACATGCATAAGGTCAGTAACGGCCTCACTGCTGTGTGCTCCGTGTAGGTCGCGGAGGCTAAAGGCGCACCTCTACCAGACCTGATGTGCACACCTACTTGCAGCACGGATAGTAGGAAGTAGCAGAAGTACTCCCTTGTGATTGGTCAGTTTGTGATTACATAATTCCAGATTTCTGGAGCTTCTTGGTGAATTTGTGTTGTTACCGTGGAAGAGAAACTGGAACAGCTGCACCAGTCCTACCGTACACAGACGCTGTGCGAGTATAAATCCAGCTTTAGATGTTTCAATCTTAGATTACAGTGGGAAAGTTTGTTTTTGAAGTTGAAGAAGCTTGTGCCATTATCAGTCATTCTTTTGAACTGGACTATTTTCTTTTTTATTACTTTAATTCAATTTGCTTTTTAGAACAAGCAACAAAGTTTTTTTCTTTTTTTCTTTTTTTTTTTTTTTACTTAAGTCAACTTTCGCATGTAATTTGCAAAACAACCATGGGTTCTCTGCATAATCTGGGCTGCTCTCTGTTAATTAGTAACTCACTTTATCTGTTGGGGTGATAGCAGTTGATGTTCATTAAATAAGCTGATAACATTAAGCGGTTGTTGTTCATTGCTTGCATGATAATCTGGGAAGTCACTCCAAAATGCTGTTCAACTTCAAACATAAATTTTCTCAAGGCAGGTGGAGTTTTATTTTCAATGTTGCTTTTTGAAATGTGCAATTCAATTTAGCAGTTAAAAAAAATATTTTCCTAGGGCAAATATTTCATACAACAATATTCAGTGATAGATACAGAAACCCTTTTGTCCAGTAATGATCCAGTAATGTTGATGATCAATTCTCATTGAAATAGCAACCAAAGATTGAAGAGGAAATTGTCATGCTGAGTCTTCAGTCAGTAGAATTACAAAAGAACATAAAGTGAAATCAATAAAAAACTGTGCACAAAAACACAAAATATCTACATGTTGTCAATTTTAAGCTCTAATTTATTGGGACAGAATGAATTGCACATGTTAAGGTTTAATTATTCCTCCTGCAGTTAAGTGCCAAGTTTAAAGAGCCAGAAAGTCTTTAGAACAGGCATGTCAAACTGGTCCAGCAAAGGGCCGTGTGGCTGCAGGTTTTTGTTCCAACCAGCCAAGAGCACACAGTTTGACCAATCAGCTGTCTGAAGACTGAGATCAGTTGATTGAATTAGTCAAATCTGGTGTGCTGCTGCTTGGTTGGAACAAAAACCTGCAGCCACACGGCCCTTTGCTGGACCAGTTTGACATGCCTGCTTTAGAAGGACTTGAATCAGGTGAGGAAGAGCCCAATGTCCCGTCATCTTTCTGATCTTAATTGTGTAGCCAAGCAGTGGAATACCAGAGTCCTGCACAGCCTACCTAAAAGTGTGAAGGGTTCATTTTTAGTGTTTCTTCACACCCAGCTACCCAACTACATCATCCATTTTAATAGTGTGACTTCAGGTTCCACAAGAATCTAAACCTGCAATGTTGGTACCTGAATGGTATAAGCACTCTTTGTCCATTAATCATCCAGCAGTGGGTCTATCCATGTTGCTTCATGTTTAAAAAAACTTTAGCAATTCTCTATTCTGATATTTCTTGGTAGTTTTTACTGAACCTGTGTTCTGATCAACCACCATGTACACCTGCTTCAATGTCTATATATAGGATAAATAAAGCTTTCAGAAAAAATACATTGTGGTTGTGTAAGTACAAATTAGCCCCCAAATGTCTGAATGGTCATATCTCTGTGACAGCATGTGTGATGCTAATGAGGTTGGTGTCCTGCAGGGATTCCTTGAAAGGGATTGTGTCAGTGACAGCCAGCCTTGTTAGTCAGACATCAACCCAGAAACTAAGTTTTAAGATATGGGGCACAAAAATAGAACTCTCTGAACTTATATTACAAAATTCTTGAAGTTGCTGTCAAGATGATGGTACGATAATGCTGAAGAGTCAAACCTGTCTCCACCACTCAGACATAACCGGAGATACAGGTGCATGCAGTAGATAAGGATCCAAACCAGCACTCTGCTTATGTCCTTCAGGCTTTTTTTATACAGTTGAAAGTCAAAAACACTTTCTTGTGTTGTCCTGTCTTCTTTTGAGGAGTTCACAGCAGATCTGGACCGCATCAGATCTCTTTCGCTTTGTGACTGAGTGAATCAAAGAACTGCTTTGTTTCAGTGCAAATTTGTGCTTCCAGAGACCGGGGTGAGCCTAAAGAAGAGTTCAAACAGAGAGCTGGGGACTTATGTAGAGCCACAGCAGAGCTAAATTAGATATCCTGTCAGGACATTTATAGGAAGGAAAGAGGGAAAAAGCAGGCTCGAAGAAAAGATTGCTACAGATGCCAAAAATTCCAACAGGATCAAAATCAATAAAGAAAAAAGTATTTAGGAGTATTGTAGGAAGAAAGCATGTCTGTACAAAATGAATGGTGTGATGAATCTGTTCTGAGGCCACTGAGGTTGTCATGAATGGCGGACGTCGGAGGAGGTGAGGACCCAATTGCAGGCAGTCAGAGGTCAGAGGCAGGAGGCAGAATTGGTGCAGGTGACAGGTTTATTTCCAGAACTCAAGACAGGGATAAATCCAACAAACTAAACCACACATGACCAAATGAGAGGATCTGACAAGGAGTGACTGAAAACCAGGAGTACTTATACACAGGGGGAATAACAAGACACAGGTGAAGTGGATGACAAGACCGAACTAAACATGACAAAAACCAAAATCCTAAACCATGATCAAAACACCCACCAAAACCCAGAAACCGTGACAGAGGTGCTTTGTTCAATAGGCTGAAAAAGATTATGTATGAGTGTGAGTACAAATGCTCCACAGTAAAGTACATTCTCATCCCAATATCATGCTATAAGTTTGATATGAAGTTTATTATACCTATCTCTGAAAGGTCTGAAATTGTTCTTGTGAGTAACTTTGCAGAACATGCAAGCTTCTCCTGTGAAACTCAATTCTCCCTCTCTGTATGCATTTAGATTCTCATTCTTTCCCAAAGAGTTATTGATGTTTCACTACACAAAGCACCTCTTAGAGCTCAAATGCACAGACTCCTTTGTCAGAGTCATCACCGTGATTAATCTTGGCATTAAAAGGGCTTACTATTGATTGATTTTGTGGTATTTCTTTCTTATTTAGTGCAGATGCAATGCAAAGAGAAAATGAGACAGAGGATCAGTTTGATACATAAATCATGAACTTCTATATCTTGTGATAAAGGCTGTTGACCAGACTATTTGAAATGCTTTGGAGAGATATAAGGGTTAGAAATGTAACATATTATCAGCTTTTTGCATGCCATTTCATGGTATTAAATGTCTCGCAAAAAATCTTAAATATCCTTTTTCTCACAGCAGATAGTAACATGTTAATTGACTGGTAATTAAAGAGGTTAAAATGCGCTCACAGACAAGTTACATCCAATAACTACCACTATACCTCTCAGTGGAGAAGCCTGTAAGCTATAGCAAAATGAAGGGATGCATCCTGCAGGCTTTCAGGTCCAAGTCCAGACATGAACCATTTTCTAAGATAATTGGGCTGGTTTATTATTTTTGACTGGACTCTGAAGGTCAGCTCACACAGCAGGACTGAGAGAGCTTCCAGCTGTCTTGCAAACTGATAAAATTAACTAGTCTTGTCTCTTACTGTCCGCATGCTGATGCTGTCAGTTTCAGAACCCCCATGTTAGAAGTTCTAGTAAGGCAGTTTATTTATATAGCACATTTCATGTACAGGACAATTCAAAGTGCTTTACATAAAACAAAGATATTACAGATATTTAGAATAGTGAAAGGCATCAACACATAATCACAATAAAATAATAAATTACATTAAAATGATTAAAAGCAAGATAAGTTAAAAAAAAAAGTTACCGTGCAGATTTCATGCATAGGCACATGAAAAAAGAAATGTTTTTAACCTGGATTTAAAAATGTCTACATTTGGGGAAAGTTTAATCTCCACTGGCAGTTTGTTCCATTTGTTTGCAGCATAACAGCTAAATGCTGCTTCTCCATGTTTAGTCTGGACTCTGGCCTGGACTAGTTGACCAGAGTCTTTGGACCTAAGAGCTCTGCTAGGTTTATATTCTCTGAACATATCACAGATGTATTCTGGGCCTAAACCATTCTGGGATTTGTAAACAAGCAGAAGGGTTTTAAAATCTATTCTGTGACTGACTGGAAGCCAGTGTAAAGATTTCAAAACTGGTGTGATGTGTTCAGATCTCTTAGTCCTGGTTAAAACTCTAGCAGCAGCGTTCTGGATGAGCTGCAGATGTTTAATGCTCTTTTTAGGAAGTCCTGTTAAAAGACCATTACAGTAATCCAGTCTACTGGAGATGAACGCATGGATGAGTTTCTCTTGGTCTTTCTGGGAGACTAAACTTTTAATTCTGTTGATGTTTCTGAGCTGGTAAAAAGCTGTCTTAGTGACAGCTTTGATGTGGCTGCTGAAAGTCAGATCTGAGTCTATCAACACTCCTAGGTTACGAACTTGGTTGGTGATTTTAAGAGCCCGAGTCTCCAGGTGTTTGCCAATGCTGTCCCTCTTCTCTTTGCTACCAAACAGAATAATCTCAGTTTTGTCTTCATTTAATTGTAGAAAATTCTCCCTCATCCAGGTGTTTATTTGCTCCAGACACTGACACATTAAGTCTATTGGACTGCAGTCATCTGGTGACAGAGACACATAAAGTTGTGTATCATCTGCATAACTTTGATAACTAATGCTATAGTTCTGTAATATTTGACCCAAAGGGAGCATATACAAGTTGAACAGAAGAGGTCCAAAGACTGACCCCTGGGGGACTCCACAAGTCATGGCCACTCGCTCGGATTCATAGCTGCCGATCGTAACAAAATAACTCCGGCCTTCTAAATAGGACCTGAACCAGTTAAGGACCGCTCCAGAAAGTCCAACCCAGTTTTCCAGCCTATGCAACAGGATTCTGTGATCTACAGTATCAAACGCAGCACTGAGATCCAACAGAACCAGGACTGATACTTGACCAGAATCGGTATTCAACCTAATGTCATTTAACACTTTGACCAGAGCTGTTTCAGTGCTGTGATGAGGTCGGAAGCCGGACTGAAATTTATCAAGATTTCCACTTTCATTTAAAAAGTCATGAAGCTGGTGAAATACAACTTTTTCAATAATCTTGGAAATAAAAGAGAGGTTAGAGACAGGTCTATAGTTGTTCATTATAGAGGCATTTAGAGTCCTTTTCTTTAGGAGTGGCTTAATAGCAGCGATTTTTAGTGACTTGGGAAAAATGCCTGATGCCAGTGAGTAAATGTATTGTGATAAAAAGAAAAAAGGTCATGGCTAATCTTGCTAAAGAGAAAGCATAGATAAATAAATGGCATATGTACCTGGGTATTATGTTCCCATCAATGTTAATTAGAACCAAAGCTGAGAAATACTCTCAATCGATCCAAAGTTTGGACTAGATGCCAGTTAAAACCTTTCCAATAAGCACCCATAAGACAGTTAGAAGTCATTTTGATTAGGAAAAGGAGATTATTGAGATGCAGTTTCATAAAACCTGGGTAGACATGTTTGCTTTTGTAAAATTGAGAATTTTATCTCTATTTCTGTGCAGCTGTTGGAGTTTGTCCTTTAAAAGCATAACTTTGTTATTCAGATTTGAGAGGTTTTGTAATGCAGCTATTTAAATCCCACTCAAGACAGAACAGTAGCTCTGTTTTGTTTTTTGTTTTTTTATGAATAATTTAAGAAATACCTGATGTCATCACTGACAAGGGATGATACTGCAAGAAATATCAGTCCCTCTAATTATCTCTAATCACTTAGTCACCTTGTGATATAATAGTACATGTGTTGCTAAAATATTTAAAATGTCCTTTGCGACACAGAATAGGAACCAATCACTTCAAAAATATGCTCAGTAAGACTGTTCTCCTTTATCATCATCATTACATGCAATCACAGCACAAAAATGTATCTCACTTTATGGAAAAAAAGCTGCTACACGCACAAGGTCACTTGCGTCTTTGACATTCCTATTCTTCAATTTCGCCTAAAGAGTTTTTAACAGAACCAAATGCATTTGGCATCTTGACTGTTATCAGGCTATCAAAAGCTTCCTCTGTTCTCAAGACAGTATTATGTACCTCAGTCCCGGAAAAATATAGAAATAAATGTAAATTGGTTCCATTTAGACTAATATTTGGTCCCAGAATGAACCCTTCAGGCATTTCCCACCCTAAGGTTCTCAGTATGTGATAAAAATCATGTAGCAATCTTAATATATCCTGCTTAAGATGGAAGAGTAATAACTTGATGCTGCATTATGTAGATGCTCTTCCTCATAATATGTGAACTGCAGATCACTAACTTTTTTTTTTCTTTCTGTGTCCTTAGTACTGCAAGCGGCCATCCGTCTCTCGCCAAGGAAATGTGTGTGAGTCAGGCTTAGCACACTGTGACATCACCACCACCACACCATCCAGCACCTCCAGAGGCACAGCAAAATATCACAGGTATGACGTTCAGTTGTACACACAATCCCAGACAGATGTAATTCTGTGCTGGAAATGCAGCTATCCCCCCTGTTCACTGCAGGAAACCATGCAGATTCTACAAAGAAAGAGCAACTTAACTGTCCTTTCCTGTAATCAGCATGGGCTCAGTGATGAGGGAAATTGAATTATCCACATTACAGTGCAGCCAAAGCTAATTGCTGATTTTCAGAGGGATGATAGTAATTATAATTAAAACTATAAACACGTTAATAAGCATATCTATAACAGTCATGAATACAGAGGAGATGGGACAGAGATAAAATGAGAGCTGTATGAGCCGGAACAGACGTGTAAGTCTTAGTAAGCTTTTTCCTCACAACGTTGGCTGAGCTTTGGTGTGCTCCTCAGTGGCAACACATTTCAACACAAACACACAAGCATGCACAAGCATCTACTTTTGACAGTTAGAGTTTCAATCTGTGCCAAGGCTGGATTTTCTGTTACAATGCACATGAACAAACATACTGGCAGACTTGAGCCAGAGGGAAGGAAGCTCCTGCAGGTTGGTTCCTAAATTAAACCATCTACTAAACATATTTTCACTTCCAGCTTCACACTTGATGTTGAAATGAAACAATGTAGTCTCATTTCAGCATGGTTGCGTCATTTTTAAACATGCAGGCTAGTGCTCAACAATAGCATCTTATCAGATGAAGAAATATGAAATGAACACATATCCAGCCCATGAGGTTGAAGGGGTGGTTTAGGAATAAACCATACAACTTTCATCAAGGGTGTTGCAGTTAATGTATTACACAGGACTTTGAAAATGACTAAAAGTCAAAAAGGTGGTTTCAATTACATGAATGTTTGAAATTTTGTTAAACAGTTCTTCAAAAGAAAGGTAAGAGGATGATTCTGGATGTTTATCATCCATCTGAAAGCACATTGAAATTGCAATGAACAAAACAAACTGAGTTCAAATATAAATATCAAACAATGTTGCATAACCCACAGCCTTAATGCAAAATAAATCTGAATTACAAGTAAAAATACACACTGAAATGATTAGCATTAGGCCAGCTACTCATAGACATGCTAACAGAATTAGCATTTACTTTAACATCCCAAAGAAGTAAAAAGAACACCACAAACATCAACTTGGTTTGTAAAAATACTTGCAGGCATATATTTTCTATGCTTTGTTGAAAGGAAAGATTTTAGAACCAAGAGCATGAGTTTGAGACTTGTTTACACCACACTTCAGCAACTACAGAACAATCTTTTCAAACCTACTCTCCAAGCAGGATAGCAGATCCACTGCCCACCAGCAGAGGCAGTACAGTTGCTGTTTGGTTATGTTAACACAAAAACTTTTCTTTTTCCAACTTACCAACTCTTTACAGGCAACACGTCTTCATTTTGCAGCAAGGTCCTCTTCCAATGTCTGGGTTGCCATACTCAGTAAATATGATGTATTTTTCTTATCTTGGCTATTATTTTTTCCTAAATGTTATATTTAGTTTTGGTTTCTAAATCCAAGGAAGTAGTTCAAGTGTTGATATTAAACCAAGTTGTGTAGAGCAAGTTAGAAGTTGCACGTAGGTGAAGTATAAAGTAAAGACAAATAACATCCGAAAGATCTTTCCCCTCATGGGGGCTTTGGTGCTTGTTCACCAGTTAACAGTCCACTGGTTGCAGCCAGTGCATCAGAAAATCGATACCTAAGGACACTGTTAGAGGTGCAATTAGACAAGCCAGTGATTGCAACACCACCAGCATAGAAGACTTGGTTACATGTTTACTCTGTCAGATGTTCAAAATACTTCTCCTGAAGCATATTGCACTACAATTTATTTTGAAAAAATGACACTAAAAAGCTGTCCAGTGAACGCAACTGTTACCCCAAGGGATCCTGACTGTGTCAAATAGAGATGGGGATGAGAGTGTCGGGATTTTCAAAGCCATCAGGAATTGAATCCAATTTTTGTGTCAGTATGTTTTGTTAAGACTAAAGACAAGGATTCTTTATTCAACATGAAATTAAACCTTTTTAAAATGTTTAAATATATGGAGAATTATTTTTAGACTTACTTTTCTTTGAAGTCAAGTTAAAAATATCTCCACAGCAGCGTGTTAACACTCAATATCTTCCTATCTATTTCAAGGCAAACACAGCTGAAGGTTAAGCATCCTTTTTCTTTGTCAAACCAGAAATCCAGATATCCTTCAAACCACACCTTTCTAAGCCTTTGGCTAAATTTCTGCAAGATTTTTAACCTTCCTTTTCTTTTTATTTAATTTTTCTGTTTATTTCTGTGAAGAGCATTGTTGATTATAATATTTCTTGGTTGACAGACTGCTGCTCTCTTCCAGTACAACAAATCACATCCGTGGAGTTTGAGGGTTTGTTTGTTTCCATTACACCAGCTTATGCAAAGACTTGGACTCTATTGTCTGAATACCAAGGGTTTCTGGGATACCACCACCAAAAACAGACCCAAAAAGAAGAATGGCCAGGATTAATTTTATTGCAGAAATGTCTTATTTATAGGCAGAAATGTAAAAACTGCCAGCAGTGTTAAGAACCCGACTGTAAGCTTCCAGTTGTTATGGCTAAGTTGTTAAGCCCATTTTTGGAGGCAAATTTGTCCTTCAAGAAAGTACATTTAAATATGAATGAGGGTGTGAATTGGTGTTTTGTGCACAAATTAACCCCTTAACTCAAATTATAACAGCAGCAGGAAGAGGTAATTTGTTAGTATAATGAAATAAGTGAATTTGCTCACATACATTATGGATCCAAAATGTCTGTGAAGAGTGTGCTGCAGTAAAACTGGTACCTAATAGCCACAAAGAAAACATTTTTCCTATAGACGATGCAAACCTTTATCCTAATGATGAAGCATAGAACTTGTAAACCTTGTCTGCAGCGTAACATTTTCCATGAACCTAATGGAAACTCTTTTAATTTTGACAGAAGATAATTTTTTCTGTCTTTAATGCTCTCTTTATTGGTTCTTTGGATTATTACTGAACATTTAGGTAACTCCAATGCATTTTATAATATGAAAGTCATGTTGATGTCATTTAAAGCTCAAGAGGATTTTGAACTGCCCCATCAGAGGCCTGCAGGTTTAAAATTGCTAGACTCAGTTATGAAAAAAGACCAAACTAATCATTTAAAAGTTTATGCAGGACTTTAGATTATATGCCCATGTCATGAAAACTTTATTTTCATCCTATTTTGAGGTATTTTTTTAATTCATATCCCAATAATTTCATTATAATGAATGCTTTTGAAAATCACCTGTATGTGTTTAAGTTATACAACAGTAGTATAAGTAATTATAATAATACAACAATAATAAGTAAATTAAAAAAAGAGCGAAATAGCCCAAATTAAAGGTAGTTGATCTAAACTGACCACAGCGAGAATCAGTATTGATGAGTTTTGTTTGTCATGTAAAAGTGGTTCCTTGTCTCACAGCCCTGAACAGAGAACCCGGGCAGCCCATTGGTCAGCTCCTCGCAAGACCCCACCTATATCCAGAGGAAGGTTAAATCCTATTGGAGGATCCAAGTATTCAGGCCCTGCCTATCAGCATCTTCAGGAAGTAGATTCATCTGAAAAGGAGGCAGAAGGACAGAAAAGGTGAGACTGAAGGCCTTCACTGAGATTATTTGAAATAAATTATTAGAAGTACTCTTCTTTATATTCATATTTTCTTCTTGTCCAGGAAAATATATCTAATATAAAAATGAAATATTCCAAGAAAAGACCAAAAATAATCAGTTCCACCTCTCTGAATGTGTCTTGAAGTTGGCTTATTTTTCAGAATTATGCACTGCAGGCCACATGTTTTAATTATGTATTTACATGTATTTATTGGATGTTTTAATATAGGAACCCTCAACATTAAGGGTATTTTAAGGTTTTATCCACAGCTCCCCCTCCTAGCCTGTCTGATTCTGTTCCGTTGTCCTCCAAGTGCTGACTCATTCCAACAAAAACCACTAAATGAAAAATACAGACCTGCCACAGACAGCTCTTTGGATTTCATTTTGAGAATGGATATTTCAAAGCAGATTCTTTCTCTTTTTTTAAGAAAAAGAAACCTGTTTTAACCTCCTTTACTCCCCTTCATCCATTTTTTTATGTTCTTGAGCCTGCTGAGGAAAAATAAAAGCAAGGTCATTTTTGTGTTGTGATCTGCAGAACTGTGGCACAAGCTGAAAAGGAAAGCTTAGCCTGGTGCTTTTAAGGACACCAGGCAAAGCCTTTTTACTTTTTTAGTTTCTTCTGTCTGACTTCTTGTTCCTCCTGCACCTAATATAAATGATCAGCATTTTATAATGCAGGGGTTTAGCAATAATTAAATCACAGTATTGAAGTGTAACACACTGCTCAGTTAAACCTGCATGGCAGCCAGAGCAGGTGAAAAGGTTCAGTGCAAAATGAAAAGCAAGAACTGAATTCAAAGTAAAAAGTGTTGTACTTTGACCTATTTTTTGGTGTATCATGAATCAGTGATTTAACCACCTGGACTGGCAAGCTGCACTTCAAGCATCCAGGTCCCAGCAGTGCCAGTGGTCCCAGCTCAGCATTAAGCGCCACATGACCTACATTCACGCTGAAAAGGAGAAGAAGAAAATGTGGACACAGCTGGACACCTTACTCTTAAACATATAATAGCATTTTTATGGAGAACAGCTTTTTACGTTTACTTCTTTACATCAACAAGAGAATACATCTTACATCTATTTTTAAGGAGGCTCAATACTCTTGTTTTCATTCATTTAAAGGGAATTTTTATTTTTCATTGTGCATCATTGTGCACTCTTCCAACATCATGATGAAATACAGCCTACATGGATGGTCCAGTTTCAGACAGGACTGTTTTTGGGGTGAGGGGGTTAGATATTTTTTATTTAGGCAAATTATTGTTGCTTTTGTTCTTTTTTGTTTTATCCTTCTGTTTGGTGAGGTTTAGTCAAAATACTTAGTTAGATTAAGGCTCCAAAAATACTTTTAAAGGTATAGTTTATTATGGCTTGTGTAGCCTGATGCTGACTAAAAAGCATTATCACCCCAATACACATGGATCAGAATTTCTGGCCACTCAATGAGTAAGGTTTTCAAGTCCAGTGGCTGCTAAACAAGACCAAACCATCAGCTCTCTACCCCTGTCCTTAACAGTGGGGTGTTTGTTCTGATGCTTTATTAATGTGTAATATTATAGACCTAATTTAGACTCTTCTGTCTAAATGAATCTTCAGGAATCTCATGGTTTGTCTCCTCTTGTCTAGCGAAGGTACCAGGTGCTGAATTGTTGTCTTCTGTTTGCCCCAAGTATTCATCAGTCCGCACATGAACTCAGAATATCACTTATGGCTTCTTTGACTGGTTAACATGCCCTCTGATTACATAACAGTCATGTAGAGTCCAAATTTAGCTTTGCATTGCCTGTTTTATCTTTTACTTTTGCCTGCTAGTGCAGCATATATGCACTCCACTGCACAGCATAAAAAATCTCTTATAAAAACAGGCACTCTTGCACAAATGCCTAAAGCTCACAAATATTTTGTTTGAATATATAAAAAGGTTGAACAAAAACTACTTGAGGGTATTCTGGGTTGCTTTCTAACATATATTAGTCATTTAGGCTCACATTTAGGCACTCAAATACAGAAATTCAGGTTATACAGTGATGCTGACTGAGTCACTGACCCACCTACTCACTTCTTCTCTCTGATAGGTAAGATTTCACATAACAACAGGCAAAGAGACACATGACACCATCCCTTTACCGTGGTATGATAGCCTGGGTTGTCATGGAGACATATGACCACAACTGCATAGAGACAGAAATAGCAGAAAAAAAAAGAGTTTCAAATATAGTAGCATTAAAATACAGCATGAGAAAAGTAAAATCATGTAACCGATGAGTGCGGAGGAAGCATATGACAGAAACTGATTTAAAGAAAGCATGCTGGCTCCTGTTCATGCCGTTTGAGAAGTCTAGTGTTATCTTGCCAAAATGGCTGACAAGGAGGCAGAATGTCCTGGGTTGTTATACTATTTTAAGATAAAGCTGATTTCAAAATGGCTAAGAGAGATGTTGGATGTATTAAAAGACAGTGGGTGTTTTTTGTTTTTTTTTCTCGAACACGTTTCTTCTCCTATATATCATATATACAGGCTTTAGTTAGAGAAACACATCCTCTGCATGTGTAGGCATGCCAACACCTACTTCTCTCCTACATTTCATTATATTAGGATTTTACCTTAATTTATCAACAGATGGAACATTTTCAGAAGTTGAGGGAGAGGATTAATAAAAAATACCTGTTAACACTTGTACTAATAATGAGCTGCCATTAAAGATAAAAACCTGGTCACTTATCTCACCTCACTTGCAAACAATCTCCCTGCAATACCCCTCGAGCTGCTCCAGCTTGGCTCCAGGGTCTATATTTGAACTGTGCTTCATAGATTTTTGCCATGTGATTACGTTTCAGCACATCAAAAGAGAGATTTGTCTGTGAATGTTATCTTGGGAATTAGCACACTGGCATCATCCTCTCTTATCGCTTGCAGGATCCACTCTATGGGCCTGCTTAATCTCTGCTGTGGTTTTTCAGAGAGGTTTTCATGTCTCTGAAAAACAGTGCAGATGAAACAAGGGAATGATTTCCTTTGAGTCTTAAAAAGCACCTTCTCCACCCACCACTATTTTTAAAGCCTTGATGAAGAGAGCAAAGTAAAAATGACTTCAAGATGGTTTTTCAATATCGCCAAGAAACCTTTCCTTTGCAGAGGATTATGAATTATTACACAAAGATAATGAGGCCCTGCTCTCGATTACTTCTGGATTTAGACAATGATGAGAGTGAGGGAAGTGGTCAGTCTTAGAAAGAGATTACACCAGGGATCAATAAAGTCAGATTGAGATCCAGATACAGACTAGGCAAGAATTTTGCCTTCGGGCCTTACCTAGGTAACTGTTTTAATGGAAAAAAAGGACTTTAGCAAGTCATTTTAGATTGGGCAAAGACTGACTAAATGAAGAGATTGTGTTGGATGAGTGGGTTAAACCTGGGGTTCTCAAACTTTTTGGGGCCATGGACCCTTTGCAAAAGAGAACATTTGCAAGGACTCCCATCATATTCTTGATGCCAGTCAAAATATATTTACTGCCATTTGGATAACTAGTTCATGTACAGGCAAGCTGGGCCTTAGAGCAGCAGTCCTGCAGGATTTCAAAGTGTCCCTGCTCTAACATACCCGATTCAAATTAAATGGATTCCACAGCTTATCATGTTCTACTCAGTGACTCGTTCATTTGAATCAGGTGTGTTGAATCGAAAACATCTAATACTTTCAGGACCGTGGCTCTCATGGACTGAACTTGCTACCTCTGAACTAGATGGTCATGGCAATTATTGCATTTTAAACTTCTTAATATCATTTAACTTACTAACTTCAAAATGAACTTATACAAAATGCATTTGAATACTTTTTATCAGGGTCATTTTTACTTAAATTAAAATTTGACCTCACCACATTTTTTATTTTCATGTAACAGATCTTAAAGCTTTCAGAAAGTGAAACGCAGCAGGACTCGAAAAGTCCAAATAAACCCTTAAAAAATGATAATAAAAACAGAAAAAAGAAAAAAACATTGCATAGCTCACCAAAGTGATTCAAATTTGAGTTTATGACATTACACCCCTTTTTGCAAAATTACCGACAACAGCGGAACAAAGAACACGGTTAGTAATTAAGGCTTGTCAACAATATTTGTACTAGGCTTTATCATAGACTCATCACTCACAGATCGCATACTCACACCATTAACTTATTGAATCAGTGAGAAGGATGAGCCTGTCTCTCACTGCACAATTTCTCTATTCTTGAAGTGATTGATGAAAAGAAAACTCTAAAATCATCTTTCACTAGTAAACGAACCCTGTATTTATTTATGATGATTCGCAGAGGTGAGTGGTAAGAAAGGGGAGCAATATTTGCATGGACTAAGCAGTGAGTTCAGGACACGTTTGAGGGCCAAAAACTTTCTTAAATAATCTGCTTAAATCTCTTCCCATCACTGGACTTCCAATAGTTTTTGTTCTGCCTCTTACTTATCCTACTAACAAAAGCACTCTAATACACATAAATCTTCTGTTAATAATCTGGTGTCTTGGTGTGATGCACACAAATTGATAACCAATACTAGGAAAACTGTTGAGATGCTTGTCGATCTCGCATCAGTTGGCAGTCATTGTCCTGTGACCATGCATGATGGGGAGATCGAGCAGGCCACTTGCTTTAAATATCTGGCTCTGTATATCGATAATGATCTGGGCTGGTGCACACGTGTCTATTGTTTACTCTAAAATCCATCAGCATCAGCATTTTTTGCATAGACTTAGACAGTCGGCGTCAGTAAAAAATACAATGATGAATTCGGGGAGGCAGTAAAGAGTTCCTTTGTGTAAGCACCTTGATTCCTTTAACAGCCACATTTTTGAATGATCACATGTGACAGGGTTTAAAGTGTACCACAGGTTTTTGTAATGAACTCTGGGTTTTTTTACCTATTCATTAACGTTTGCTCAATTCTTGTAGCTACTTGTTGTGTACTGACTGTATTTAATGTTGATGTGGTTGTGTTGTGAAGCAAGATTTTTTCTCCCAAGACATATTTCTCACAAGGTTGAGAAAAAATGACCTTTGTCTTTTGACCTTTGACCTTATCTCTGAGCCAATTTGCCATCACTCGGCATTAATCAACATATCTATTGTCTAAGCTGTTTTTACTTTCCGCTCGCCGAGCACAGGGAGCCGTTGGGATGTTTGGGTGCTCAGGAGCCCACAGTGGTTCACCTCTGTAGCCAGCCCGGGGACTTGAACCCAAATTCTCATGACCTGAGCTCCCAACTAGACTACCACTCCCCTACTAGGCTATTACTCCACTTAATAATTCATGAAATGTAAAGATCTTGATAATGTACTTGTACTTCTTGTACTTCTTTGTACTAAAACAAAGAGAACAATGTGGAGTTTTCCTCATTGATATGTTATTATGCTGTTATTTTACTGGTCTGACCCACTGGATATCAGATTATGCATGTGGCCCCTGAACTAAAATGAGTTTTACACCCTTTGTCTACATGCTAATGGAGGTCTGGCATGGAGTAGGGGATAATTTAGAGATTTATGTGACCTGTCACAATCATATTACTTTTTTATTGGTCCAAAATGAACATAAGGGGAGCTTATTGGTTCAATGTGTTTAATTGTCACAGTGATCCCAATATGTATGTTCTAATATGCCTATCAGAAAATATGCTAATTTTTTTTTCCTTTGACTCCCAAGCAATGGCTCGTGGAGTCCCAGGGGTTTGGGTAGCCCACTTTGAAAATACTGAGGTTAAACATCCGCAGGATTCTAACTGAAAAACGAATGTGTGAGTCCTGTGTGAAACCAAAAGTCATGGCATTTTATACCCTTATCTCTGACATCACAAGTTATATAATTTTCTCAAGATAAAGCTTGTTTTGTCATGACAAAGGGTTGATGATACTTCTGCCTCAGCCAGCAACTTCTCAGGTGAATGCCAAGAGGTGAGTCAGTTAATCTCTTCTCTTTGTCTGCTATAGGAAGATGCTGTCTGCTCCTACATTGCAGCAAACAAACCCATAGCTTTATGCTTTGACTTTTCAGTCATAGATCCTCCCCAGCAATTATTAACAGCAGCCTTGAAAGCTGAAATTGGGATTAAATGAACCAGACAGCTCCAGAAAAATAGTCTTTACATAATCAGCTGATTTTTCTTCTCTCAAGAAAACTAAGATCAATTTTTTTCAATAATAAGAAAATGAACCTATTATTGCGAAGAAGATGTCATCACAAGATCGAATAAATCTACACTGAAATAATGGTCCAGTGATTAATAAATTGTGTTGTGTGTTGAGCAAGAGCAGTAGATTCCTTGCTTTCTTTTTTGTTCCACTGATACTTTTTAACCTGTTTGCCACAAAAATATAATTGGATGGGCCAAAACAAAATTCCTTTAAAAGAATAATACCATTTAAGTCCCCAAAATATATCCAAAGGTTTTGGATCTTTTTTCACACTTTATGTTTTTTCAGCCAAATTCTCAAATTGTTAAAGGTAAAAAAATAATTAGTTGGAAGTTTGTGAACTTTATTCTAGACCTGCATTTACAATATATATGTTCTATTACCTGTAAATGCAATCATCTCCTAAGTGTTTCCATAGCCTATTAATGTTTTATTTACCTTTTTTATTCTTAGCCAAGGACCTTTGATAGAATCACTCTTACTAATTCTTAATTTTCTGTCCACTAATTATTTAAGGCATACAATACAGTGCTTAATTTGTAAATCAAATGATATCAGAATGCAAACACACTTTTTTGCACAACGCTTAGGTGCACAAATGTCAAAATACCAAGCTTTTAATGATTTGTGTGTAATTTATAAGTGTATTAGGTACAGGATCGTTTCTTACCTTACTAGTTGTTTAGTATATCCCACACCACGGCCAAGTGCGCCTCCTCATCCTCCTCCCTGCTCTGTACTTTGCTCCGTGACTCAGTAGCAGTCCTGTGTCCTTTAGCCACCCACGACCTCACATAAGGGACCAGACTGAACTTGGTCAAAGAAGGTCCAACAATATTGAGACCGAGAAGGTCTAAATGGTATTAGTGTGTAGAGAAGCTAGGTTTGGGGTGCAAATCAGATTCATCTGGGAAAAGTCGGTTTACAGTCTGCACATGAAATGGGGATGGTATTCACAGTTGTAAACAGTTCTTTCAGTTCATTACAACTGTCTTTTCATCCTGATTCCATGTACTCTTTGTGGGCATGGATCACTGCACGCAAACAGTTTATGCTGAAGCGCAGACAGAGCGACTTGACTTCCGTCTGTACGTAGAATACACTTGCGTTCTCAGGCCAGTACTGTGAATAAAGCACCTCTAGCTCCTCAATAAATTGATCATAACCACTTTTGTCGGGCTGGCGCTCATCGTGGGACAACAAACACTGCTCTAGGTTTTTGGCCACACTGAAAGCATAATGTCTAGAAAAGAGTTGCTCTCAATACCCCTCTTACTCAGCTCAGAAAAGCTCTGACATTGCTTCAAATACTCTGACTGCACAACGAATATCTTTGTGAACCGAGATTATTGTAGTATCTGTTTTTTGCAGCTTAAGTGAAAGTTCAGATAATTCCTGCAGTGCATCACACATCATACTCAGATTGTTCACAAAAGCATGGGAACTTATGCGTCAAGACCATTGTACATTTGCTTGATTATGCCATCACGGGTGGAATCTTCTGATGCTGACTTAAAATGTCTATGAATTGCTGGATAGTTTTTTCAAACTGCTTCCACTGCCCTAAAACTGGAGGCCACCCACTTTGTGTCTAATATCCGACCGATTTTGCACAGTTGCATCTCCAAACTGGATGCACGCTCTTTATTTCGTATGGTTCTTCTTAGATGTGTTATAATTATATATATTACTTGGTTTGTCCATATCTCGAAGCTGGGTTCTTATGTAAATAATAAGTGTGCTTTTCTTATTTAAACTAGTTGCCTCGTCCAGCAAAAGGCTAGGTTTTGGCGGATATTACACAATTCAGTTTTCTTTTCATCTCTACTGAAATGTGCTTTTGTATGTTCGCACATACAACATTAGCATGCAGTACTCTGACCATATCAAGTCTGTTTAAACCCTGACAATCAATTTCACTTTCTAATCCATGCGCTGACCTGTTGCGTTTAGTCTCTATATGCAGTGCGAAAGATCCAACTCGTTGTGGCTATTTGTTCAGACTGAGCACTAAATATATAGCCTGTCCCAAAGTGTCTTCTTTAGCTTTTTTAAGTATGTTTTTTTGCTGCTAAATGACTTCTGGTTCAAGCATATTAATTTTTTTGTTTTTTTACAAAGTGCTTATTGCTGCTTTGTTATGTCAGAGGTAAAGAAGTTAATAAGCCTGTTATGAAGTTATTAAACATGATGTCCATTCTTTAGCCAGTTTTATTTCACGTGTCTTCTCTGGTCCTAAAGTCCCAACTACCCTGCATGTAGAAGAACCCAAACATGATTTTTCCATTACAAGCCATGGATAGTAGGTCTGCTTGGCCTTACTAGGAAGCTGCCCACATTGTTGGGCATCCGTCACTTGACGGTTCCGATCCAGACTTTTTTCCACTGAATTTACTCTCATCTTTGCTGTTTTCCTTCTCTACATCTCTGCAAAACCCCAGGCAACTCCTCGGGCAGTTCATTGCGGCTGGCTGCAGGCCCCTACCTGATTGGCTTGGCCGTCACCAGCACCACTTGCACCTGCGCCAGTAGTATCTCCTTCGCCACTGCTTCATTTGCTTCAGTTCTCAGTTATTTAGCTGTACACTGAGAAGTCTTTTTTGTAAAAATGAAAGTAAATCAAACTCTCTTTTCAACATTTTGATTGCTGTTATTTTGACAAATAGAAAGCGTTGGTTTGATACGTGATATAGGCCGTATAATATTATTATAATGTTGTCTATTATTATGTGTTGTCTTTGGGTGGAGCTCCGAACTGACCTCCTCAACAGAGGCTTCAGCTTAATAAAATCAATAAAAACCTATGTCTTTGTTAAGTCCTCACTTATATAAGGGGGATTTTTGGAGGTTTTGTTTGTATGTGAAGTCAGATATAAAGAGATGAAAGAAGGATGTCAGATTCATCATCTTCCCCCTACCGCATCTATGGTTAGCCTGTGAGATGGCAGAGGGTGGAGAGCTGAGCCTCTGTGCATTCTGCCGGAGTTTCAGCGTAGGAGTTTCAATGGGTGATTGAGTTGAAAACACACCCCAGACACAATGACTTTTTCTCCAAGTGAAGTGTAGTGTGAAGTTTTTCTGCTGTTTGAATAACCTTTTCTCTCTTCCTCTTGTTTTTCTTCTTCCTTTTCTTGTTTTTCTCCATCTTCTTCAGTGTCCAAATGGAGGTAGAGAGCCAGTGTAATGATTCCAGACAAGATGTCTTTGTACATATGCAAACTCCTGTTTCCATGGAGACAAAGTCGGCATTGCCTTGGCGTAGCCATGTGGAGTCGTGCTCAGGCCTTTGCCTTCCACCGGAGCACAACAATCCCATTCTCACCACCCGAAGCCTGAGGAGGCCCGGTCGCCGTCAGAGCCAATCACCACCTCCCCCATTTCGCTCCTGCTCTATCCCCATCATTCCCTCAGTCCAGGGTCACCATGACAACGAAGTCTCATGTATGCAAACCAGCATCACCACAGCGATGTCAGTCACCTGCGGAACTACGCCCTGCAAGGATGAGCGGAGAGAAAAGACGGCACATGCCAGGTTGTTTTCCGCGTCCTGCTCGTCGGCTGTCGGACAGCAACACGATGAAGTGGCGCTGCTGCTGGAGGAGGCGCAGGAGCAGCTCAGGGCATTGGCGCTGGCTCACAGGAAGCATGAGGAAGGTGGGATCATCAGTAATGGAACAACAGCTGCACAGGTGGAGGCCAGAGAAACTGTTTGCTTCCTGAACCTTAATGGAGGAAGCACTGGGGGGCTTAGCTGTAACGGACCCACACAGACCCAGCTGCTCAGCCCCAGCCTATCACACAGAGACTTGTGCCCAATCGGCCAATGAAAGGACAACATTAAAGACATTCAGTCTTGGTTTGACTCTGTTTGACAGATTCTGGTGTTCCATAACTGTGGGATGCAAATGGATATGCTGAACAAAGGGGGAAAAAATCTATAAAATCATATCAATAAAATGATATGCATACTGTGTGGATAAAAAACATACAAACACTTCTCGAGGGGCCACCTTTTCACAGACCGAACGGAAAAAGACGAAAAAGAAATATTTACATGCATTTATTAACAAAACAAGAGAAACACTTCTACTTAGACAAAAAGAAACCAAATAGTCTGTCAAATCCATGGTGTTTTTAATTGTAAAAAGAATATATAAATATATATATATAAATATATATGGATATAAATATATGGAATTTAAAAAGTGACCAAGTAAAAAGTTGAAGAACACAAGAATGATGTTACTATTTTCCTTTATTTTATTTTATCCTTTTTATTTGTATCAACTATCATGTTTTGGTTCTGGCTCAGCCATAACAGAAGTCCATCCGTGTCCCGCAGCACCTCCACGAGCCGTGAATCGGATCCTGCTAGGCCACAAGGAGTAAAACAAAAAAGAAAAAAAACAAGGCCATCGAAGAGGGACCCTTTACAATGATTTTGAAAACTTTTACCCAGCCAAGAATCACAGTACAGTCCTCTGTGGTTACAACACTGAGGTTTCACTGCACAAAACAAAACTCCCAAGCTGTATGTGCGTATGTGTCTTACAAGCTGTAAGCCTTGTGAGAACATATTGTTGAAGTCAGCCCAGATGCCGACTCTTTGCTCATTGTTTAAAACCAATAGATTGTTTCTCTTTTTGTTATGAATGATATTTTCACACAGATGCACACAGACACTCACCTGTGCATTATTATGTTGGCTGGGTGTTTGGACAAAAATGGACAGATGGGGCATCACAGCAGCTAATCTGCTTTTTTTTTTTTTTTTCTTTTTTTAAGTTTCTCATTTTTAGTTATTAAACAGTAATGCTGCTTTCTGGGATTGTTTGTGGGATGGGAGGGGGGATGCCACATGGTTTTGGTATTGAAACAAGAAATAAATGTCTCTATGTTGTATCCTAATGTATGAATTGGAAGCTTTTGAATCTCTGTATGAAGTTACAGCCAAATGTTTCTGGTGTCAAAAAGCTTGAAAAAATCGTTGCAATTTTGGTTTTAAAAAAAGTGTTAAAATAACACCTGTTTTGGTTGATTGAGTTGACAAGTTAATCGCAGCCAGTCCACACATGCATGCTGAGAAACATCAGTCTGGTTTGCACCCACAGTACTCATTCTAGATTCTCTTTTCAGACAACCTCAGTACTGGATGAGGAAACCTCAGATTAGCATTTGCAAAGTATCTTATGTCTTTAGTTGTTGCTACACTGTATTACATCCGTTTCATATGACAGGACTTCAAAAGTTTTATAAAATGCCGTTTAAATCACAAATTCAATATTTCATTGGTTTATGGACTGAAAGAAAAAAATACGTCTGTGTTTATTCTGTCTTTTTCCAGATGTTTATTTACGGAATATGAGTATATAAATCAGGGGGAATGATAGTCTTGCTACAAAAATTACCTTTGGTTTATGTTTGGATAAAAATGGGCACTAAAGTAGAGGGGGAGGGTCGACAAGTAATTTGTTTTTCAAGCAGAGAATAAGCATCACGAATGTCCATGCAGCTGAACTGAACTAATATTAAAATCAAAACTTTTTAAAATGTCTAAATAACAAAGTTAAGCAATGTTGAACATCAAAAGTTGTGGATTTTACACCACATAAGATAGCTTAACTTTCCAAATCACTAATGGGATGGGGGCACAAAGTCACTGCTGGATATTTAATATTATTGACTGACACTCAGAGCAGCCTTCCTGAAAGCTATCAGCCATCACATTATTTAGTGTCAGCCATGCTGTTCCGTCAATGTTACCATGGCTATAATCAGTCAGCCCATGATTACATCACACAACAGGAAATCCTGTCAGAGTCAAGTTTTCCTTCCATCTAAACAGGAAATCTACTTGTAATATCCCAAATTCACAAAAACAAAAAACAAAAAATCCATAATTCTTTATTAACTAAAAAACAAAACAAAGAAACACTTGGTTGTTCGATAATTTAAATATTGGATAACAGCCTATCATCATCAGCTTTTATATAAATCTGTTCAGCATTTGTATTGTCCCAATTCATGTCAAAGTCAACTTCAAGCACTTTTAAAGATGTCTCCATTTGTTTTTAAAAAAATAATAATAATTCCGTTATATGATCTACATCAGGGGTTCCCAAGTCCAGTCCTCAAGAGCTACCATCCTGCAACTTTTAGATGCAACCCTTCTCCAACACACCTGAATCAAACGACTGGCTCGTTACCAGGCCTCTGCAGAGCTGCATGACATGCAGATGACATTTGATTTAGGCATGTTCGAGAAGGGCTGCATCTAAAACTTGCAGGATGGTAAATCCCAAGGACTGGACTTGGACACCCCTGATCTACATTGTGTTCACAAATGGAAAAATCATAATCACTGTTACATGTTTTCTGGTCCTTTTCTTTCTTTCTTTCTTTTATTTTACCAGATTAAAAAAAACCATTGAGATTAAGTTCTAATTTTCATGGGTGACCTGGCTAAAGAGCTCGGTAGCACACATCCCAAAAAATAATACATATTCAATAAGAGATTTACGAACAGTGAATGAAAAATAATAATCCAAAAAGTGAACATGGACTTTTTGTTGGTCAGGAAGTTGCTGCAACTTCTGCATATGGAAAACTTTGTCAAATACACCCCAATTTTAATCCTCGTACATGTACATCCCAGAATCAAATCCAGAATATGAAGGTGAACAGCACAATGGCTCAACACAATAAAGACTACAGAAGGATAATGTGTTTCTTTGAAAAATATGTTCATTACCTGCATTTGAAACATTACAGATTATGCCATGTGTCGGTTCGTCATCTGTTTGTCTAGTCCTGTACTAATAACTGCAGATGTAGGAAGTGTGGTAACATGCCAGCTGAGTTAGAAATAATCCACTGTAAACATTTAGAAAGGTAATGATGCTTGCACACCTGTAGTTACCTGAGGCTAAGATGCTGATGGATTTTTCCTGCATCTGCCTACAAAGGAAAACCAGTTGAATCTGGCGAAATGAAAACGGTAAATGGTCTGTATTTACATAACACTTTACTGTACCTGGAATGATACCCAAAGCACTTTACAGTATACATCACATTCACCCACTCACACACACATTCACACACTGATGGCGGAAGCTGCCACACAAGGTGCTAACCACGACCCATTAGGAGCAATTTGGGTTTCGGTGTCTTTCTCAAGGACACCTCGGCATGAGCTCAACAGGCCGAGGATCGAACGGGCAACCCTAGAAATGAAGTAAAATTGTCAAAAATACTTAATACAAAATGAAATGCTGTCATTAAAGAATAAATAGTTTTAAATTGTAATGAGAGTGGGATTAAAATATGATGTTTTGATGGAAATCAATGGAACAATTTCAAGGAATTAATGGAAAAAAGAGCGGGAAAAAATACTGATGTATGACGATGTTACAGCAATTTTTAGTGCACGTCCTTTTTTGCCACAGAGGGAGTTTCTGACGCTACAGCACATATAAAATACAAATGGAATAGAAGTGTCTACTCATCCCCAAAGACTCATACCCCTGTTGTCTACTCCTCAGTAAGGAAAGTAACTATTGGCTGTCCTGAAAGTCGCTAGATAGACATCATCGCCTAATTTGCATAATTGGCCGTTTGCATGTAATGTAATGGTCATTGCAGGAGAAAGAAATAACATCGTGGAGAGACAAAAGGTGAGTCAAAAATAACCTGAATATGTTTAGGACTACAAATAGTTTTTTCTGTTGATTCTTGGTTTGTTTTTTTGTTTTTGTATTTTTGTCATTGAAATTGGCCATCACTTTAAAAAATAAGCTTTGATAACCTTTGTCGAGATCCACATTACAGAAATCAATTTTGTCCTTTATTGTTAAATGTTAGAATATCAAATTTAACCAAAGAACTGTTAAGTTGCGTGGAATTGCTAGCTCTATGTCTAACCCTCCTCCTTTATCCAGGCTTGGGACCGGCAAAGTAACACAAATGAGACACTTTGGCAGAGTTACTTAGGTTTTCTTTTTTCTTTCTTTCTTTAGTTTTCTTGCTTTTAGTTTAGTTTCTAACCTTATGCTCCACTTAGAAGCCTACAACGAGTCACAATAAAACATGAACATTTTTTCATTCTTAACTATTTTTGGGATAGACAGTTTTCAGACCCCCCTGCTGTGCTGGCTCACAGAAAGAGTAGGTCATCTTCATTTTGGTCAAGGTTTTCTATGCCAGGTTCAGCAACTGAGGGAGCCATCTTGAATGAGTAAGCAGCTGATGTTCCAAAAAGGTGTAAAACATCATCTGGCAGCTTGTACTCAGAGCAAGCCTCACCAGACAACTTGAGACCATATCAGACATACAGGATGGAGTTAAGAGACTGCAAAGTCATTCGATTTCTAAGTTTGCTTTTTACCACACTCATCTGGCTGAATAATCTCTCAACTTCAGTATTTGAGTGTGGCAAAGACAACACAGACACAGCAGCCATGGCAAGTTCCTGAAATGGGTTGATATCAGCTGCATCCCTGAACTTCCAAATTTCACTCCAGAAGCCCAGTGTGTATTTTGTTTCATTCCACTTACTGAGATGGATGGCACGCCAATGCTGGACAATCTTTTCTATCTCTACAGGAGAGTAGCCAATGAGATTGGCTATTTTTTCAATTTGTCCCAGGCTCTTATTGTGCTTTAGAGTTTCCTCTACATTGAAAACTGACATGTACTGCAATGCTTCGATGTTGTCCGGCAGTCTCACCCTCAACTCGTTAGTGAGGGAGATGGTGAAGGCTTTCGAACATTGTTCTACTTCTCAGGTGCAAGGTGGAGCTCAGCTGCCTTTGACTCAAAAAGGTAACCAAGGTACGGTTTGGGACTGATGTATCCATCAATTGGCTCCTGAGCACATCAGTATTTGCCATTAAATTCAGCACCCTGCTACTCACAGACTTTATCAGGCTAGCCAAGCTGTCAAGAAGTTTAAGAGGATCTACCTGCTCACCCTCAAAAGCACCAAACACTGACTTCAAAAAGTCAGATACAAGATGTTTTGAGGATCGCTGTACATGGAGTATAAAACGTCAGACATGTAACAGTGTTCACTGGACTTAATCACTGCAATTATTTATTTTAGTATGACAGCGAAAAGAACATTTACATTTACATCCCGCTCTGTAAGCCAGGGCGGGATCAGCAGCGCCTTTCCACATCACGATTTATTTTCAGTGTGTAAGCGGAGCGGTGTGGATCTCCTCTCTGCTGCTCTGACTGCAGCCTCTGCCCGAGCTGCTGTGAGACTGACCGCCTGTGTGAGTGCTTTGGGACGGGGAGGAGCTCCTGCAGCACACGCTGCTCGTTCACGACAGTAACTGCAGAACATGTGCTTTCAAAGAGTCTCCAAAACACCAGAAAAGTCTCCAATAACGACAGTAAAAGTCGCTAGATTTGTTGCTGGTCGCTTTTGACAAAAAAAGGCGGCAAAAGGGTTTGGAAAGTCACCAGATTTAGCGAGAAAGTCGCCAAGTTGGCAACACTGTGGATAGTATATACATATGTATTTTTTTTATTAATTTCTTAATGAGCCAGTAATTCAAATATTCTAGCTTTCAAAGGGTTGAAATCCTAAAAGTGATTGAATGCTTGGTATTTTTGAGCAAGATGGAAGTTTTTTAAGTGATTAATGAAAAAATAGGAAAAAAATTGATATATGATGATTTTATAGCAGGTTTTCTGCTTGAAGACTTTTGGCCACAAGGGTCACCAAAGGGTGCTAAATTTGAGGAGGGCAAAATAGTTAAAATTATAATATGCTGTTTTGATAGCAAATGAGCCAGAAAATATAGAAAAAAATATAACTGGCCCTTTAAGCATATATTTGTTTAATCTTAAAAGTTTAATTTCATAACATAGTAATATTAATTTATGATGAATTTGAGACAGATGCTTGTCTACACACACAAAAAAAACAATGAGGTTTGAGCATCTGCAGTTGTTTTTATGTTTTTATTTATTTAAACAATGCAATTATTATTCACCTGGTTTTTCACCATTAACAAAATGCTGTTTAGGAAAGAAAAGAGCCTTACAGAGTCAGAATATGCACAAGCCATGCCCCAACAACAAACATTCATTTCCATTTATATTGACATGAGTTATTACTGCATCTTGAGAAAACTGCAATTACTTTAGGCATGCAGGTACTTGAGTACAATACACATCCGAGTATCAGTAATTACACTAGAGAGGAGAGAGAAAAACTAATTTAATGCTGTTGTCACTATTTTCCACTCTAAACATCTCTGAATTACTTTGAATGAGCGAGCAACTGAACTGTTCACTGCACAACTTCAGTCCAGCTGGTTTATAATGACAAACAGCAGAGGAAGAAGAATGAGGATGTGAATTTGATTAGAAAAATAGATTGGGTTCTCTCTTTATTAGTCACAGATTTACAGAGCATATCTGTCTTTCATCATTACAGTCACATTTTTTAAAGTGTACTGAAGCATGAGTGGGATGTTTGATGCACACAAATGGAAGTCCTATGATATGCTTTGCCAAGAGGACTTTATGGATAAAAGGCCCCTCTTGATAATGCATTACATTTGTCTTTATTTTTCAATTTGCGGATTTTACGCAGCCATGCTGGATCTGACAAGAGGATTTGGGGGTGGTAAACAAAAGAAAGAAGATAAAAGAGAAAAAGAGAGTGAAGAGAAAAAAAATGACAAAGATATATTAGATATAAAGTAACAGCATCAGCTGTTCAATCTTGGCAGAAAAAAACAAACGACCAGCTGCAACACCTGGAAACTGAAAAACAAAACAACAACAAAAAAAAATCACCAGCAACATCTTTAAAAAAACAAAACTGACAATCATCAGAAGCACCAATAAGAAGACAGACAAGCTGTAGGGAAAAAAGTCATCATCACATCAACAGAAACATCAGCAACACAAAGAAAAACAAGAACATAACAGTAGTTCTGGTGATCAAACCCACAGGACGACACAATGACTGTCTCCGCATGCAGGTTAGTAAATAACAGGAATGAATAGTGATCAGTGATTGTGCGAAATATGACCTGGCCACCACAAAGATCAAAAGCATCCCTGGAGACCCCTAAGAAAACATTTTCCAGTAAGCCTGCCACTAGGATGACCACACATATACCTAGAGGGCACCAGAGCAAAGTCCCAGCCAAAGCGCCTTGCGGTAACGGAGCACAAGCCCCAGGAAGCCAGGGACGGCCGCCACTGACCCCGCCAGGCACTGGCCCCCCAGAGATGGACAGAGCGCAGGCCCATGGCCCCAGGAGCCCAAGAGCAACCCACCTCCCCATTCCCCTGGAGGACCAGGTCCCCCCAGGACAGCTACCCAGTACTATATCCGTTCAAATAAACAAGCTGGTAATTATTGTGAATGAGACTGCAAATTTAAATGAATATTAAACATATTATTTAAACTTTACCTTCTTGTCCAAGTATTGTCACTCTGATCGAAACTAAAAAAGGCAACTGCCAAATCTTAGACTTTCCAAATGGCAAAGAATGTTTGTCTCCCAGCTATGGCCCACAGTTTACTTTACACCGTGTTTGAAACTAAGTCATGGTCTTGACTCAAGGCCATCAGTGTGTGAATGTGTGTGTGAATGGGTGAATGTGAAGTATAATGTAAAGCGCTTTGGGTATCGTTCCAGGTACAGTAAAGCGCTATATAAATACGGACCATTTACCATTTACCATTTAGTGTGGCTATCTAAAAAAGGATCTAGAAAGTGTCAGTTCAAAAGGTGACACCACATTGGCCACAAATGGCAAGAAATAACTGCTGCCCTGCAACAGTGGGAAGAATCCATTGTGTATTTAACAAAATTATTGTTTGCCTACACCTGCCATTCAGAAATGTTATTCTTTTGCATTACATGAAATGTACACAAAGTTTGCTCAAAAAGAGGAAAATAATTATTTCTTGAGGCTTCAAAATTGTTCCACGCTTACAGTTTTATTCACTGAAAATGTCACATTGCACAACTATTAGATGTTTTGAAATGCATCTAAGAAAATAGGACTTGCTTGACAGTGGGGTTATAGATGGACTGTCATGTAAAGGAGTCAGGTTCATGTTCCAGCAACTTCTCACATGTATACTCAGATGTCAGTGTTAGTTTAAGACAGTAAAGTTAATTAATACATGCTTTCAGGTTTCCAGCAAGTTTCCATAATACTTTCCTTTGCAAAACAGGCATTGTATAATTCTGTCACAAACTGCATCTTGTGTTAAAATTAGGGAAATATCAGCATAAAAAGGAAACTCAGATTTATACATGCACATGTCAGGTATGCTCATTAAATCTTTACCCAAACTGAAGGGGGTCTGTTTTGCTGGGGGTATATTTTAGAGCCATGGTTTGGATCCACTTGGCCACTTAAGGGATTACATTTGTACTACCACCCAGACAACAATATTCCCCATTCAATGGGCCAACAACTCATTAAATGGTTAATAAAGGACAAAAATCTTGTGATATCCTTCATTATCGGATCTAAACCCAGTTTGACATCTGTGGGACACTTGTTATACAGCTCTTTTCACCATTATTATCAAAACATTGAACACTTAAATATCTTTCGTAAGAATTGTTTTCAATACATCCAGTGAAACTGAACAGTAGATTTGATGTTTATGTGCACTGAAAACATTCACATAAAAATGCCTTACTAAGATTTTCTATGTTCATTTTTTCATTGTCAGTATGCGTGCACAGGCATTCACTTAGCAGTTCCAAACGTTCAACATGTGACTGCCTGCATTAATTTCCCCTCATTTTCCTAAACCTAAAAGCAAACCTAAGAGCAGATTCATGGCCTGCACTGCAATTCTGCTGCTTCAGCTCTATGCAGTCACACAGCAAAAAATGAGGCATTTATGACCATCAGTGGAGTGTCTCCCTAGATGTGTGAGTATGAGTGTGTGTGAGACTGATGGCAGGGAATAGAGGTTAGACCATCAGGCCAGAGAGATAAGAGCTACAGCTTGATCCTCCAAAAGCACTGCACTGCCAGACCAAGCAAACCCATCAGACCTTATGTGAACTGCATGCTACAAACAGCGTCAATGAGGCTAGATACTGTGAGCATTGGTGTGTGTTAATCTTAGGTTGTGTGCATGCATGCTTGTATGTAAACATTACTTTCTTTATCATTTGTGACGTAAGCCTTCCCGTCGCCACAGAAACCCCTGCAGCCTGAACAGCGACACATCCAGATAACAAGCACAGTAAAATATAGAGCAATGACTTTTTCCTCTCAAAGGTGGTTTGAACTGGATCAAATCAGAGAAAGCTAACACAAATCAGAGACTGAAATAGAGCAAGGCAATGAAAACCTTTCAGCATGACTGTAATTTGGGCTATTTCCATTTCCAAAAGCAGGATTCTGGAGAGTGACAGAAAAGCTAATCCTTGTGAGAGATACAAGACCCCTGGGTGGAACGTCTCTGCCAAAGTGCATGTTTGATAGTACAGTATGCGACTCTTCATGTGTTTGTTTCATGTTAACATCCTCCAAACTCCCTACGAAGTCCTTATTTTTTCCACTTTCAGTCATGAAGAAATATTTTAACAAAAATGTCAAAACACATTTTGTGGAAGAAAAAAAAATAGCAACACCCACAAATATGAGACACTTTAAATAGGCTGTGCGGTTTATTTCTTTCATTTACAGGCTATGTTTGCTGGTGTCAGGACCAGCCAGGAGCAAATGTATTTGCATCTGCAGATCCACTAATCTTCAAACGGTTTCAGGAACACAGCAGACCTATAATGAGTGGTTACGGGGCACATATAGTAGGACAGGCTTGCATAATGCTAAAAATGGGAGTATGCATGTGGCACTGTAATTATACCTCAGTATGTTGCGTGAATGTGTCGCATGAGTTAATGCATTCACTTTGAGTACTTCATGTAAGCTGCAGTGTGGAGTTTTTTCCAAATCAGGCAGTTGGCTGAGTTATCATGGTAGCTCGGGGTTTGTTGGTTGAAATGTTTGGGAGTTTTTTTGTTTGTTTTTGTTGTTTTTTAATAATCTTGATATGAAACTTTCTGTGTGTGTGTGTGTGTGTGTGTGTGTGTGTGTGTGTGTGTGTGTGTGTGTGTGTGTGTGTGTGTGTGTGTGTGTGCGTGTGTTGAATTGCTTGTTAACATAAATATTTAATCAGCCAATTACATAGAAGCAGCTCAATACATTTTGTCATGTAGACATGGTCCAGACAACTTCTGGCAGTTCAAAGTGAGCATCAGAATGAGAAAGAAGGAGGATTTAAATATCTTTGAACGTGACATGTTGTAGGTCTGAGTATTTACTAGGATTTTCACACACAACCATCTCTAGGCTTTACAGAGAATGGTCCGAGAAAGAGAAAATATCCAGTGAGCAGCAGCTGTCTGGACCAGAATGTTTTGCTGATGTCAAAGAAGAATGGGCAGACTGGCTGGACATGATAGAAAGGTAACATGAACTCAAATAAGCACTGGTGCCAACCAAGGTCTGCAGAATAGAATCTCTGAACACACAAAACATCCAGCTTTGAAGCAGATGGGCTACAGCAGCACAAGACCACACCTGGTGCCTCCTGTCAGCTAAAAACAGGAAACTGGGGTTTAAATTCAAACAGGCTCACCAACATTGGACAATAGAAGATGGAAAAACGTTGCTGGTCTGATGAGTCTCCATTTCAGCTCCACTTTCAGATGGTAGAGTCAGAATTTGTTGAAACAAGATGAAAGCATGGATCCATACTGCCTTGGATCCAAGATTCTGTCTGCTTATTGTGAGTATTACATTAAGCTTTTCAACAATTTTAATGGCTGGTTCTCATCTGTTTTTGGCTTCTATGAGTGGTGATATTTTACTATGTGATTCACCCTGCATGACAATGCTCACTACAAACACTTCACAGACCACAGGGAGGAGCCTGGGAAGGTTGGGGTTCATTTCTCACACCATGCCTTTACTGACAGCAACATGCAGCCAACTCAAACTGAAACCCTGATTTATCTAAGAACATTTGTTTTTCCAAGAACAAATAGAAATCATAAAGCACTACTTAGACATCCTTAGTGTCCCCTTTTCTACATTACCCCCGCTTTTTGTTTAAGATACTATTTAGTTCCAGCGCAGAACAAAAACAAAATGTAGTTTTCTGTTTTTGTAATGTAAAGATATATAAACTATAAGGTTTCTAAGAACATGTTCTGTTGCAAGTATGCATCGTTCTGGATTAAACCACATTTGGATTTAACTCACTGTTGTCAACTTATCAACTTTCTCACTAGAATTTTGGACCTCTTCTGCAATGTTTTTGTTAAAAAAGAGACAGCTGCGCATCTAATGACTTTCAGGAGAGTCACGATTGCTGCCCTGACTGCAGGAATATCTCACTCAGCTTCCTCCTGCCTCAAAATTTTAGGAAGAGACAGTAGTGCTTTCAAATGCAAAGTGTTCTAGTGGATCTTTTAAAAGGCTGAGGACTGTGTGACACACAAATACAACACAAATCACAGCACAACCATTTTACCTTGTTGCAGCACAACCTCTTTAACTTGCATGAGTGATGATATTTGTCAGTAATGCTGCAATTATAAAAAAAAAAAAAGAAGAAAATAAAATCTGAAATTATTTTTCAGTTCTTGTATTTCTGGTGTTCTTTGGTACTTAAAATTTAAAGATTGAGATCAATAAATAAAAATGATAATAAAAATTTTAATACAATCATGATAGTGGTTGTCTGCAGAATACGCAGTGGGAGGTGATTTAAAACACTGAACATGAAATTAAAAATGAATTGCTTTGAGAAACATGTATTGAGGCAGAAATATGCTCCTCCTGTTTGCCTAATTGTTGAAACTGATGTGATAAATTAGTAAAAGTTTCCCAAAGCAGAATAACTATCTCAAGGTCAGCAAAAATCCCTAACAGTGCTGCTTCTTCATCAGTACTTCATCTGAATTAATCAGGTCTATTTGCATAGAATTAATTTCACCTCATGTGATTTTCAAGGGAAGCTTTGACGCAATATTATGAGATAAGAAAAGAACAAGTTTTCTGCTCAAAAGCAGAAGTAGTATTTTTTTGTTCTTTGGTTAAATCAGTAATTGTTAGGAACACATATAGTTCCAATGTGTTTCCCATTCCTTTAAACCAGTGTTTCTCAATCCTGGTCCTCTGGGACCACTGCACTGCATGTTTTAGTTCTTTCCAACTCCAGCACACCTGATTCTGATTAATTGAACTGCTTGTTAAGTTCTTTGCAAGCCTGCTAATGAGCCATTCATTTGAGTCAGGTGTGTTAAAGATGGATACCTCTAAAACATGCAGGGCAGTGGTCCCCAAGGACCAGGATTGAGAAACACTGCTTTAAATGTTTAATGTTTTTGTGTCATAAATATTTCTGCTGCTTGATTTGTTGTTTTTATGGTCACATGTGCATCCGAGATTTAA
The DNA here is from genome assembly GCF_017639745.1 of Melanotaenia boesemani. Taxonomy (NCBI): domain Eukaryota; kingdom Metazoa; phylum Chordata; class Actinopteri; order Atheriniformes; family Melanotaeniidae; genus Melanotaenia; species Melanotaenia boesemani. The sequence continues at coordinate 28,856,372 of NC_055697.1, read as the reverse complement.
TCAGGAGAAACACTTTTTCTCCTTTATTTCTTTATTTGACATTATGCCAACATTGCTCTGGTCTAAGAGTTTTTTTTTTTTGTTTTTTTTTTTCCATCAATCTTGAAGCTTCATTTCCAGTTGTTCCGCCTGGGATCTAGTAATCCTTGACTGAGGACTGAGGATAGAGGAGGCATGTCAGACCAAATGTGTCTAGTGATGGTTCTCTGACACCCAAGACTTCAAAACATGCACAGCAGCTCATGAAGCAAATGTATCGGACCGCTGTGCCAAAGCGTGGTTTGGTAACGTCACAAATGATGTTTAAAGCACTGAGGAGTGACGTCATAAAAACCATGGGTTATGTGTCACAGGGTAGGTTATCCCTATTTTGTGCTGTTCAATTGAATGTTTTTCTTTTTTATTTGTTTTTATTTTCTTTTATTTATGTATATTTTTGTGAATAGGCAGGTTTTGTTGAGTCCAAAAATTGTGGAAACTTATTTGTTAATAAAATAAAACAAATACATTTTTTAAAAAAAACCTTGGAACTAGTTATACAATCCCAAGCACATTCTCTTTGTACACACACATGAACCTCTACCAATGAATCCCAAAACATACTTTGCATACTTTACACCATTTGCATGAGAAAATGACATCAGGCTGTATTTGTGGAGCACATATCATGAATATAGCAGCACCATTTAAATGTTTCATAAGACAAAATACATTAAATGCATGTGGTACAATCAGAATGACCAAATAAGAATGCTGTAACATGCAAATTGCATTTTATTTTATTGATCACCAGATTTTCAACTTGAGTACTGTTATTGAAGCCTTGATATGCCGTCACTAGCTGTATCCAGGACGTGTTGTTTTTTGGCACCTGTGATGTCTGAATGGGGCATCGCATGTTAATCCTTCTCTTTAAACTGAAATGAAGGTTTATTTTCTGCTTTGTCAACAACAGATTTAGTAAAGTCATATTTAGCTGATAGTGGTTTAAAGGATGGCTCTGATGCAGCAGCGTCCCATGTTGTTAACTGCCTGACATCTTGCTTCCTCTGTCCTCTCGTCTGTCCTCTCTTCCTCCACTACATCCAAACAGAGGAGTTGAGTGGTAGAATCAAGTGCAAATTGCCACACACCTGCATTGTATTAATCATCACATCCCTCTTTATATATACTGCCAGGTTTGCTGTGGTTAAGAGCCAAAGCCTTTTCATTGTGTTAGTGTTCAGAGCTCTGCTGAATTTTGCCACACATTTATATTTGGGTTTCTGGGGAGAGTTCTTGTTCAACCTACCATAAAGATTTTTTTTTCCTTCCCTTTGCCTATGCCTGCCTCCCACCTGTTACCCTGCAGTTGTGGCCTCTCTTCATACATTTCTCCCAACTTTTTGTGACAGCTTCCTACCCAGTAAATTACCTTCCTACTCTCCTTGAAAAAAATATATTAAATACAATTAGGCCATCTACTTGTATCAGTATCATCAAAAAGGTTTAATATGCTAATTTTATTTGGTGCCCCATTCTTTTCTTTTTTCCTGTTAAAAATCACTAAATTTATTTTTACATGAGACAGAAAAACCAAAAAAGCCAAAATATGTAAATAAAATTTTAGAAACAGTTTTCTACATGACTTTGGCAAGGAAATTATCTCTAAGTAAACTTTATATTTGACAACTTTAATAAATTTAAAATAAAAGTTGCACTTTTTTTCTTTTTTACCAGACTGAAGGTGTTCTGGATTTTCCAGTCTAAACACTGATAGTTTCTTTAACTGTAATTCGTTCTTCCTGCTCTGCCACATTCACTGCAGCTATAGGGATTTGTAGCTTAAACAATGTTTTAAATGCAGTGCATATTTCATAAATCAAAACCAAGTAGTATTCCATTCTCAGATACAGTCAAATAACCCAGTTAAATGCTTTCTATGCATTTCCTGATGGGGATTATGAAAGTGAGACAGTCTGGATGCAGTTCATTTTCAGGAACATTTACTGTTAGCAGGTTTGTAAGCTGATAAGTGGAGCTGCTTCATACTCTGTTCTGTTAACCTCTCATGTTCCTTCAAAGTTAGTCAGCAATATTTTAGGTTTCTTTTCTTCTGGTATTGATAGACACAAAAACAACCATCAAGAAGCCTCATCTCTTCCAGAAAATCTAACGTTAAGTGCATGTGTAAAAGTCAAACTGCATATTCAAGAAACTGTGTGAAAACTGGAACTCTCAAAAACAAATAAATAAATTTAACACTGATGTTTACTCAAGTGGCTAACAGGTGGCGCTGGAGGGTAATTAATTATCTATTTATATTGCTTCATCAGTAAAAAAAAAAAAAAAAGGCTGAAAAAATGACACTGCTTAAACCCAGCTAATATCTACCATTCACCTTGTTTTTTTCATTCCACTCAACCACAGCATATTAAATTAGTTGTCAACCATATTGCTGCCTTTTGGAAATAAAGTCTGAGCCATTGTTGCATCTCTAAGCTATAAGAGGCTAGTAAACAAAACAAGATTGCTGATAGGAATCAGCTGCAATCTTGGTGCACCAAGATAGGCCTGGCTGACTTAAATTGAAAGCGATCATGTCAGCCTGACCTCGTTCACACCTGCCTTTAGGTATTAAACACAGCTGTCTTTGACTAGCTTACATCTCCCACTACAGGGGATAAGACACAAGATGTTTCTATTTACTTTGCTTAGAGATAAAGGAGTAGATTTTTTATCTCTAAAAGAAAATGCATTAGGGTTTTGTTTTTGTTCTTTGTCCTGATGCACTAAAGCCCGGATGTTTCCCACACTAGGGGAGTGGGTTGAGGTGTGCAACTTGACATTGATCTGTGATCCACCATTTTTCAATAAAAAGTTATTAAAAAATAATTGTGAGACTTAACACTTATGTGATTAAACTAAATTACATCATTTGTGCAACCAACCAACAAACAAACAACCAATTCTTTGGATGGGGGGTTATGTCGGGACTGAAGACACAACCCAATTCATTAGTTAAGTTGCTTTTTATAATTTTTTTATGTATTTACAGAACATCCCTGGATGTTGCTTTCTCATCTGTCAAAGAGTAACAAACTCAGAAAAAGTTTTAGCCTGCTCCTAGCATGAATGCTAAAACCCATCCCAGGGAATCCCAAAGCGACTTTCAAAATGATGGAGCTCCTGAAACAACAGAACAGCTTTACAGCAAGGTACAATCTGAACCATTTGAGGCCAGACTGTGTGGTAACAAATCACTCTTCAGGATATTAAGTCCAATTTCATTGTTGTACGTGAAAAATGGCGCCCTGAGACAGGAAGTATTGCAGCTGCAGCAGTAAGATGGAGAAAAATGTCTGAGCCTGTGTGGGGCCGAGCTCCTAATTCCTCAAGTTGTTTATTATTAATGAAAAGAGCTGCTGACGGGAAAACTTTAGATAGATTTGGGAGTTTGGGGATAGATTTGTGATTCCTTGAGGTAAATCCAAGATCTTTGGCTTTTTTTGTTGGTTGGTTTGTTTGTTTTTTGAGAACAGCGTGTTCAAAATAACACAAATCAGAAACCAACAGTTAATGATTTCTTACATATTTTGACCTTTTGTTCTAGCAAGCTGCTTTTGGGATTAAATGGGAACATCTATAGGGCAGGATTTTCATTGGAGATACTTTTCTTTGACAGCGGGGAAAGGATGCTTAAATTATGACAATAGTCTCCACTTTTTTGGTTTAATAATTCAAAGCCTTTTCTAATTTCCACAGATAAGCACAATAAATAAATAGGGGGTCTGACAGTATCTAAATTTCTACAGTGAGTAGAGAGTCTGCCCTAAACACTGAAATGTCTTGTTGAAGCCAATTAAAGTCAGTAGTAACTGTAAATAACCATTAAAAATTAACATTAAAAAGATGCTTTTCCCTTTTAAATGTGTATATAGCGGAAATTTGTAACATCGTGATGCCATCTTTTATTCAAGAGCCAGTCTGGTAACACACACAAATTTCCCTTTCACATAAGATTAATTAACTTATTTTATTTTTCTTACAGCTTAAGTTGGGTGTGCTCCATTTACCGCCTGGGCACCAAGCAGCTAGCCTGGTAAGTGGAGTTTCCAACGGGCAATCAGCCAGACGACTTGTTCGCAGAGAACATCCTTTTTTAAACAAATGGAACAAACAAATCAAAGTTGGCTTGCAGATAAACTTAAAGGTTCCAACTTGATAAAAAATGTTTATGTGGCTGTTGCTTAAATCCAGTAGATAAATGTGCAATAAAATGAATTCAGAAACCTATTTTTTTACTATTCTGTTTATCTGCTCTATGCAGCAAAGTTATGTCCCAAACCAAATCCTTTTATTCTGCATTGTCCTTATCAAGAGACTTCAGGGGACACTGTTGAACTTTGCGGACTACAACACCCTCAAACAAATGAGGGCAAAATTATGAAGTTAGTAATAACTTTACATTTTTATTATTCGTTTTGAAAGATCCATGCTTTCTTTGCTTTGGTAACACCTCTTAACACCAGCTAACACTTTCCCATCCAAGCAGCAAACTTTTCCTCCTCACTCGTCATCACGGGTCATAGCCTGGACGACTGAACCGGAGCGGGCCCAGTATTAGTTTAATTTCCATGTGGTATTTAGTAGAGTTGGCTTCCTTTGTGCATTCCATTAGTTTTACTTTCTACCTTTGTTGCTCTCCTGATTTTAGTTTACTGATTGCTGCACACCTGCTTGTATTTGTCATTAATACCCTCAGGATGCAGATCAACTTCTATTTCTTTCTTCTTGTTAGATCCCTGGACTCCCTGTTCTTTTTTTTTTTCTAATGGACACATTAGTTCGTTTTCCACCATCCAGCTTCATTTGTCAGGATGATGGATTATGTCATTAGAAAACCAGCTACCATGGTTTAAATGTTTCCTGTTTGGAAACTAGTGTATGGATAAATATCCCAAAAAAATAAATTTAAACTGGTTGTATGTATAATACATACATATTATATGGCCTGTGATACCACTGTACAGAACTGTATTAGCATGCATGCTTTACTGCTCTTTCAATCATCGCACATGACTCCCAAACACACTTCTTGCTTATATATAGATTAGTAGAAGGAAGTAAAATGTATGTGCGTTCAAATGGAAGCACACTACAAGATTTTAGATATAAAACAAAATACAGTGTGACCTCATCAGAGGTCATGTAGTGAATGGTCCATACATTCCAGTCCAGCAGCCTCCAAAGGATGAAATGGTGGCTGAGCCCCACACAGCAGCGACATGTGCAGCTGCTTAAAGGTAGCGTAGGAAATGTTATTCAGGAGCCTTTTTATACTATAGCGGTTAAAATCCCCTTTACACCTTGATTAGGTGGGTCGGCTGCTGAAGGACTCCGCTTCCACTGACTGGTGAGCAGGATCTTTCACGACAAGTTTGGACTGAAATTGGACTGAACTGAAAATAATGCGAATATCACCACTGACCAAAAGCCTGCATCTCCGACTCTCCAGCTTAATTTTCTTTCTCTTTAGTTGGCGCACAATCAGCTACGTCACGCAAATCGATCTCTATGGCAACGTGCCTAGACAAGCACACACACAGGCAGTAGCATGCGCGTACCACTGCCTGAAAAAAGAAGAAAAATTATAGAAAGAACCAAAAAGACTGAAGTTATCTGTTTGTTCTTTCCTCCTCTGTTGGCAGGGCAAACCGGGCATGGCTGATTGTGGAAAGTGGAAGCTTTTCCCACCCCAGCCCATATTATTGGAAAATAAATGATTTCTGTATGTGAACTCCTGCTCTGTTTGCTCCCCACACTTCTCTGTAAACTCTCAAATCTTATGACAGATATAAAATAAATATATTTCCTACGTCATGGCAAAATGAATATGAGCTGCAGGCAAAGGAAGACGTGTGAGGTGGTACTAATTTACATAATATATCCATGCATAGAAAATAAGGCATCTGTGCCATTTTATGCATGACAGGAATCATTTTATTGACAGGTTTAAAGCTCTTCGTTCAGTGTGACTGCATGCTTATAGTTTCAAAACTAAAATACCAAAATCTTGTCCTCATTCAGTTTTAATAAGCATCAAAGATTGTGACCACAGCAAGTCTCAAGTTGTGGTTATGAAAGTGGGTTTTTGCTGACAATGCAGCAGTGTATCTTCCTGTCCTTGATACTGTGAATGTTATTACTTATGTGGAGGTGATGAATGAGCCCCTCTTTGGAATTTCTTTCACACTATCCCTGACAATGTTTTTTTTTGCGGGGGGGGTCTATTATTCTTTTTTTTTATCTGAATGGTTTTTATTTTGGTTTTGTTTCCACCCACAAAATGAAGCCCAAACACAACCTTTAAAGACCTTTCAAACAGAAGTAAAGCAAGAAGAATGTTTTGAGCATTTCTGGCAAAGCAAAATCTGCTATGGAGATGAAGAAGTGCAAAGACCTGAAATATTTACCACAAAGACATGTCGGTTCTATATTAACTGTGAAAGCCTTAGGCGCCTTGCTATTGCACAGGGATTAGAAATATAGAATAACGGTAAAGCTATTATGATATATACGATTCACTGAAAAGTTTCCATCTTTTCAAATCCATCGGCACTGTATTTATTTATTCAATCATTTTTGCTGTACCCCAAATATCCTGTACAAAAAATGTAATTAGAAAATAGAACATTTAAGACGCAAATTAATAATAACATAATAATAACATAATTTTACATCTTTTGAATTTTTTTTCTATCATTTTCAGGTGTTTCAAGTTAATTACTGTCAGTTACTGAGACGAATAAGTCTCATTGACCCAAGTAGCGATTAACAACATCACCTCTTTACTTGAAGTGTTAGCATCTTATGAATCTGCAAAGAATTTGAAATATTCTGCATATTGCAGCTTTTGCACGTTCGTTTATTTATTTATTTTAACTACACCCAGACACACCCAGAAATTATGGAGGGCTAACACTTATTCAGTGAAATGTATTGTAGTCAATAATGAAAATTAAGATAATGCAGTTCTTCAAGCTGTGTTGATGCAGCAGGTCTGAAGTATCGATTGCGGGTAAAATGCAAATCCATACAAATTATTTTAATTATAAAAATATCTTCTTCAAACCCAAAGAAGTAATTACAGCAGACCATTGAATGTTGAACTGTGCATGCTAATACTTGCACTGACTTGTTTACTATCAATCACAGTGTAATTAAACAACTTGCAGGTTCTCCAACAGTTTCTTTGAAATTACTTAGATTGCACATTTTATTTATGTCTGCAGTTTTTCAGATGAAAAACCTAGAAAGAATAAGAATTAGCTTACATTTGCCAACATATTTCTGTTTGAAAGAGGATAGGGAAGAGGCAGTATAAGAAAGTCTGCACATATATTTCCTGTAGTAAATAAACACTTTTATTTATTTGGATAAAACCTTTGAGATGAAACATCTTGTTTTCGAGGGGGTCCAAACATACAGAAGATGAGTTCAATGTATAAACATGTTTTCAACAATACATGGACAAAACAAAAACAAACTTAACAGTAAATAACAATAAAACAAACAGACAAACAAGACCACAGTCAACAACATTAGAACAGCACAACTGTAGGATGGACACAAAGGGCTAAAACTAAAAGTGAAACAACAGATAATGATGAATATTATCAATTCACCAAATCAGAAAAGACACACAGCATCAATGAAAACAAATGAGAAAAAAGAGTATGTTTTAAAATGCCAAATAGATCTGATATTGGCAGGTAGGTTGTTTCAATCAGCTGGTGCTTCAAACATAAAAGATTTTCTCCTAAAAGATTTATTAAATTAGGGAATAGACCAATAGAGCTGGGAAGAACGACCCTTCCACATTGTGGTGTAAGGAAATCTGATTTAAATCCATTTAAAACAACAAAGTGTTTTCGGTTGTGAAGATAAGAGCTAAGCCACCAAAATGCAATAAGAATGAGACAAAAATGGCAGATAGCAATCAACAAAATCAAACTTGTTCCTCAAATGAGGAATTATTAAACTATCTGTGGTAGGAACCAGACTGAGCTAGGAAATAAATGATAAACCTTAAAGTGCAAAATTGAAAGTGCAAAACGTTTAACCTGTTAAGGCCCTACCTATGACGAAATGGTTAAAAAAAAAAAAGGCTTTTTTTTTTTTTTTATATGAGGTCTTTATTTGGCCCTTTAACAAAATGTAACAAAAAACTAACATTTTTTGGGGGGTGGGAATATTAACATGTGAAAGTTTAAAAATATTATAATGTGGTTTTCTGCTTCTGGGTATCTATTAGGGGGCAGAAGATGAGTGTCAGATTGTGTTTAACAGAATTTTGAGCAAAGTTTATACCATAAATTGAAGCAAAATGTCTCAGAAACCGTATGTGACAAATATGTCACGTCGGGCTCTTATGGGTTAAACATTATTTATCTTTTCATTAAGTCACTTTCCATTTTTTGTGATGTGTTTTCTTCTGACTTGTTTGTCCAAATAAAAGTTCTAGAACTTGGGTCATAAAAGTGCAATATTCAGGCCAAATGAATAAGTAAAAAACAAAACAAAAAAATACACGAAAGACCATATCTCTTGCATTTGACAAGTTAATGAAAGCTGAGGGTTCCTCTTTCCTCAAAGGCTGCAGTTCTGCAGCAATATAACGCAGAAGGTTTTAAGTTTACAAGAAAAGGCCCGATTTCTCCCTCCTGGATCATCATTGACCTTTTCAAAAATTATTTTAACTGATGATACGAAGATGCTGTAGTGATCATTGAGGCAAAGGTGGTGCTGCTGCCTTCATTGGATTTTGCCTCCATGTTTTGCAATTTGATGATGCATGCGCGGTGTGGCTCTGTGGCAGCTGGTGTTGCCAGATTTGGTGTTTTTCACTTGTATATTAAGGCCTGTTTATGATGTGTTTTAGCTGGGATTTTGCTTGGAAGGCTCCATGGCTGTGAGAGAGCGACGTTAACCAACGCCAGAATAAGCAAGCACACAATATCGTTCATCAGGCTAAATTAGAGTTCGTTCAATTCACGTTCATCCAAAATATGAGCGCGTTCATGGGTGATCGCTCAATGAGCGCGTTCAGGCACAACGCTGCTCTGCACTTCTACTTTATAAAGTAGAATTTTCTCTTTCTGGATTTCATCATTATTGCTACATGATTTAACATTTAAAAACATTTTTTTATTTTATGTTCATATTTTCTATTAATGTCAAACCCTGAGGATGCATTCTAACATGCAGCCAGCATCAACATAGTAAGTAAAACCAACACTGTAAAAACAAACCAAACATAAATTAAAAAGCTTTGAACTCACTTTTAAAAGTGACCACAGAGTCCACAAATCTCAAGTCCAAAGGAAGAGAGTTCCAGAGTCTGGGAGCCAGTGAACAGAAAGCTCTGTCTCCTTTAGTTTTTAACTTTGTATGGGGCCCCATCAGCAGGCCCTGGTCACAGGACCTTAGGGACCTGCCAGGGAGATAAGGCTTCAAAACATAACAACATAGCATACTAAGCTAACACTAGCTACTGCTAATAGTTGCAGCTTGCTGTTACAATTTTCTTTCTCAGTAAGATTGCTGGCAGAGTGAGTGGGCAATCTATGCACAAAAGTAATATTTTAAACTGACATCTTTCAGACTGAACATAAGTTAAGATTAATTTGTCTTTTTTAAGATGCTACTTCATGCTACTACTTCTTTTGATGGTATGACAGTTGTTTTGGTTAAAATTACTCATGAATACTTGATTCAACAAGTTGGCAGATCCCATTGTTTATTTCTATCCAAACTGAGATATAATGTGAATGGTCCCCTGCCTGGAAAATCAGAGTTGTAGAACTTTGTGCTGAAAATGGTTTGGGCTCATAAAAACATGTATAAAATCATAAGAGATTAAACCTTTCATACTTAAATAAGCACACCAGATTTGTGTTGCTGTGGCAAAAGCTCTTCCACTCTTTGTTGCCCAGCCAGCAGATGAACCAGTTGGATTTATTCATTTATCATTAGTTTATCTCTCATGACGGGGAGGGAGCCTAACAACAGGCCTTGTTGAAAGGCTATAGGCTATCCCTTCTGGTTGTCTGAGCTAACTGTGGCCTCTCTATGCTCTTAATATAAATGCCAACGATGAGGCGCAAACACATCACAAAGGAAATGGTCAAAGAACTTGGGAGCACTGAGAGAAAATGGCTTCAGGCTCTGCTGCAGGAATCAACATTATGTGTTTGCTGTTTGTTTCAAAACTTGAACCCTTTGCTTTTGTTTTGAGGGCAACTTTCCTTTTTTTTTTTTCTGGTGTTAACCACATTTTTCATTGCACATTACCCACCCCTCCTGTGGACGCATGAGTTGCATTTCAGTCCAGTGATGGTTTAAGATCCCAGTTTTATTTAGCACAAGTGCCAAGAAATGTACTTCTAGACATGTCTCAGCAAGCTGAAGCACTAAACTGGCTGTATATGTAGTTTTATATTTTAATGGCTCTTCCTTAAAGAGTTATGTGATGATATTCTGATGCTTTTCCAGTTAGGAAAACTAAACATTAAACTTAACTTATTACTATCTCCATATTTATTACAGTCTGTATTAAAAGGGCCACAATGAGTAAAATGAACATTATATTCTTGTACGTTAGTCTTCTGAACTATATTTTCCACGGTTTTATCTTGGTGAATCCCATTTATATTACTTTTATTAACAAGACCATGAACAAGACATTACAGTCAACAGCACATGAAAAATAAGTCAATTTAGTCTATTTTTGTCCTTTAATCTCTCTCTCATTTTGAAATTCAGACATTTTTTCTCCTCCCACCTCTAAAGAAGCCATTCAGAGTTGCAAGTTGCAAGAAGCGATTCATTTTCTTCATTAAATCAAATGCACATTATCACACAGTGACCAAACAAGCATTAATCACTGGGCATAATCTCGACAGGTAATCTCCTCTCCCCTCTCGAACTTACCTGTGAAAGAGATAAAATAAATATATTTATAGCACCCGTTCAGGAGAGGGAAGGCATTCTTGCAAAATGATGTCATTAGTGCTGAACAATAGCTCTCGCTACTGCTGTTTGCTGTTCAAAGAAGCAAGTTGGTGCATTCAGTAGGCTGTAGCTCAAAATCAAAATCAATAATAATATTCTTGGGCGAATGAGTCTTATGGTTGAAGAATCTCATCAGTGTCCAGACACCTGCAGGCAGTTGTTGTGTGATACGGGAAAGAAAATTACAGAATCTCCTTTCCTGAGAATTTTTTTTGACATGCATCAATATACAGTGATGATTTTGTTTGTGTAAATACGCACTTGTTGCTTTTTTTATCATGTCACAGACTGGTTTTGTGAGTAATCCTGGATGACAGTATTCTGTTTACAAAGTTGATCTGAGACTAACTGAGACTAACTTTTCACCTCACCACCTATCATGCTCATGATGGTGGTTATAATAGGGAATAAATGAAGTTACGCAGGAGTACTGCAGGTAATTCTGTAACACCTGGGCTGCCTGGCATCCAGCAAATGTAATAACCTCAGGACTCTGAAACCAGTTCAACAAGATGTCTGTAAACCAACTGCAAAAGCTTCAATCTAGATAAGATGTAATATCTTAAATTTCATCCAGCCTTCCACTTGCTTCCACTTATTTGAGTTCAGGTCACAGAGGCAACAAGGTCAAGAGGGAGACCCAGACACCGCTCTCCTCAGCTCCCCCTGGGGGACTCCCCTGTATTATAAGTCATGGGTCTGCCCTGGGTCTCCTCCTTCTAGGCTGTGAAAACCTCCTTCGAGATGACATGTTCCCACCAATGTCCAGCAAGTCCTGACTTTTACCGTTATCCATGCACAAACAGTGGTACACACAATCAGCGCAATTTTTATTTATTTCACTTTGACTCCTTTGTTCTTCTATCTTAGGTTTTGACCAGTTGTGATCTGGGACCTCATGTAAAAAGACTTGTGTGGATTTCCCACTGAAACATGGCCTATGGTCAAATCCAGAAAATGTTGTATGCACAAAAATATCCAAATGTATGAATCTGTGCGTATGCATGAATCTAAGCACATTTCTTTTGTTCATCCCAATAAACATGGAATAGAGCGCACGTGTTTGCGTACAGGACTCCTTCCTGTCCACACCCCCATTTAAATAAGCAAATCCTATGAGTCCACACCTGAGATATGAGTCATTCATTGAACCAAGCCACCTCATTACAATGTTGGTTGACTGTATTTGCGCATCACATATGATCTGTTTATTGATTGAATAAAAATGTTTCCTGTTGACATATACAAATTCATCATGTGATGGTATTTTTATAGCAGTGTGTGTGCATTCAATGGCTCAGATTACATTAGAAAAACTGTCTGTCGCTGCAAATTGTGCTTTAATGTTGACCTCTTCAGCTGCATTGTGGGAATGTGATGTACATGGCTGACATGTAGATAATTATGTCCCATACAGCTGGCATGGCTCGGCTCAGGGTCGACTGACACAGTCCCGATCGGTCTGCCAGCTCCCTCTGGAATTCCCCAGTTGCTAGGAACCCCAGTGTGTTCAGCATCTATGGGCACAGGCAGCACATGGCTCCTCGCTGTGTTGTGCTCCTCTTCGTATTGCACCATTTATGTCTTCTAGTAATGCTGAAGCAGCCGTTGGTTTTAACAGTATTTTTTGCACCATGTTGTGCTTGCTTTTATAGCCACTCGTGTAATTGCAGACATGTGGGTGTGTTGATTGCTCATCAGTGTTAATTGTTCATGTGTCTCCAGTGTGCGCATCACTCAGTCTGAGGACTAACTGTTTTTACATTTTTTTAATAAAGTTACCTTACCTTACTGTCACACTCAGTTGAAAGAGCTAGTGGTTTTCACAGCTGCTAGCTAGTTTCATGGAGCGATACTAACAGTGGTTGTGTCTTCAGTCAGAATATCAGGAGCAAAGAAAGGAGGTGGACATCAGGAGTTAGTTTGGAGTGAGTCAACATTAAAGTTTAAGTCACAAAAAAAATATATTTTTAACTTCTACTGAGTCATTAATAATGGAGAGAATAGTCACTAAGGGAAAAACTTGTTTCCTTAGCATGCATCAATGTGTTATTTGTCATGTGACAGATCCGAGCTGCCAGGCAATTTAGAGAGCGGAGATGCTGAGGAAGGGTGAGGACAGATAGATGAATTAATTAATTAATTAATTAATGGTCATTGCACAACACTTACATCAATAATCATTGGCAGTGAAATTCTTAGATCCCTGGCCCTCTTAACAATACTAAAAAGAATACAAACCACAATAAAAATAGTCAAACACAAAAAGCAAGAATACCACTAATAAGTTATACAGTAAAATATATAATAAGCAATAAGAAGATGCTATTATTTAAAGGTGGCGTTGCTGCTGACAGCATTAGAAAAGTCTTATGGCCTGTGGTATGAAGCTGTCTCTGAGCCTGGTGGTATGGGCTTGAATGCTGCAATTCGATTTGACGGACCACTGCTGAATGGTCCACGTCACTGGTCCGTGACACTTAAATTTCTGTCTATAGGAAGGCAGCAGCATAACTTCGGCATGATCAGATTTCCAAAAAGGAGAGCGAGGGAGGGCCTTATACGTGTTTGCGTAGGGGGTGTAAACATGATCGAGTGTGTTCTTGCCATGCGTAGAACAGCTGATGGGTTGGTGGTATCTCAGCAGGACTTTCCTCAGGCTGGCACTGTTAAAATCCCCAGCTACAATAAACACAGCCTCTGGCCATGAAAGCGCTGCCCTGTCGATAACTTCAAACAGTTCTTCCATGGCCTCGTTGGTTTCATTGTGTGGTGGAACAAGCACTACTGTTATGACAACCGATGTGAACTCACACGGAAGATAATAAGGCCGGTGTTCTGTCAGCTGACGACTGCACCTAACCCTCACCCTAACCCTAAACTTAACCCGCATGCACATTAACGTCATATATGCTACTCTGATGCGTATACTAAACTGACAGAACACTGGCATCTGATCATAAGGTGCTCCAGGTCCGGAGTACAGCCTGTAGTAATAATTCCCATACCTGAGCACCATTTGCTCAGCATGAAACAGACACCACCTTCCTTGCTCTTTCCTGAATGTATAGTCCAGTCCAGCCAATAAACGGAGAGTCCCTAAGGAACAATGGGGTAGTCCAGGATCAAGGGGTCGAGCCAAGTTTCCGTTAAAGCAAAAACGTTACAGATGGTAATCTCCCACTGAAAGGCCATCCTGCTCCGAAGTTCATCCAGCTTGTTGTCCAGTGACTGAACATTTGCCAGAAGAATACTCGGTAGAGGAGGCAGATTCTCCTGTTTCCTCAGCCAGACTGGACTCCAGCTCGTGACCCTCTTCTCCTCCGCCACCTCTGTCACTCAGGTATAACAACAGGTAGGCGCCGTAATGTAGATTCCCCTCTGTAAGCTGGTGGAGATAAAAAGTTTTTTCCACTACTGACCTGATGCATAGTGATTTATCTCTATCATATTGTATGATAGGGCTTACTATAGCAGGTTGCATGGTTGCATAACTAAGAAAAAATAAGAGATTAAATAAGGGGAAAAAAAAATAACGTTAGGCGAGAGAGCTTGAGATGCAGCAGCTATCCTCAGCGCCATCTTCAATGGAATGTATGATGGAGGATGATGGGAGGGGCAGGTGAGATTTTGTACTCAAAAAAATTCGAAGTCATATGTATTATAAAAGTGTTTCCCTGATTTTCAAATAATATTGGACAAACTCAAAATCCATTACCATTTTAAACAGATCCCTGCAACAAAAGGAACAATAAATTTATTGTTTTTCATTAAAAATGAAAGTAATAATGACTAACATTCCTTTAATACCAAATTCTATGAAAATGCAATGAGTTAAAGTGAAGTTTTATTATTATTATTACAGCTATGAGATTGATGATGTAGTTTTCAATTATAAATTTTAAGGGGCATATTTTCCTTCAAGGTTTTAAGTTGATCATTATAATTAGTGGGTTCCTTGTAGAATATTTTGCTTTATAAACTTGTGCGTGTTCAGATTTTCTAACCTCTCTAAAACATGATATTGCAAAAAACATTAATAGTCCAAAAAAGAAATACAGTTGTTGTCCAAGAGCCTCTGTGGGACACTTTTATGTCCCTATCAATGTCACAGTCTAACCTACAGCCTAACTTACACCTCAGCTGATTCCTGTTGGTAGAAGAGCATTGGCTCTATTCCAAGCTATCTTTGGATGCTTGATCTCCTCGTGTATTTGCAATCTCATTCTTTCGGCTCCCACCCACATTTTATGACCTTAGGTGAGGGTTGAAACAACTGAAAGCTTTGTCTTTTGGATCAGTTCTCTCTTCACCAAACAGACCAATCCAATGTCTTTATTACAGCTGAGGAAGATCCCATCTGTCTGTCCATTTCTCACTCCATCCTACCATCACTTGTGAACGAGATCCCAAGATACCTAAACTCCTACAATTGCAGCAAAGACTCATTCCAAGCTCAGAGGGAGCAGTCTATTCATATTAATAAGATGACTTGCATGAAGCAAATACCTTACCTTAAGAAAGATATTTTAACTTTAATTTTTTTTTTTTTTTATCAAAAAATCTTTAATTAGCAGCAACTGGTAGAAATCTGAAAACGATTCTTAAATATTTTGCTTTTAACAAAAAACAATTTTTTTTTCTGGTCTAATACCATCACCAGGCTCCTGTTTGCATTCCTTTTCTTCTGCATTTAACACCATGCAGCCAAACATACTTGCTATGAAGTTAGTTTAGTTAGTTAGTTTTTCTTTAAAACTGAAGAGATTCTTGAGAAATGTAATCAGACTTTACTTAATGAGGAAACTGAGATTCTTTGGAGTAAATAAAACATTCTTATGACTTTTCATATTTCTTTTATTGAGAGCATGCTCACCTTGTCATTTACCTGCTGGTTTCAGTCCATCATCCTGCAGACACATTTACAAAGCAGCACAAAAGCCTGTTTAAAAATTCTTGGACATCCTGTGAGCACTCTCTGTCTAGTGCAAGCAACAAACCACCCACACTGTTCACAGCATCTTACAAGACTTACATGGTGTGTTTTTGAGTGGCTGCTATCTTGATGCTGTGACAACCCCAGAGCAGGCTGTATTTTGTCCGTCTCTGGGGGCTTTAACTTTTGCTTCCAGCCCTGTCTCCTGCTCTGCCTCCTCCTCTCTTCGCCTCTGTCCTCCTTTTCTCAGGTGGCCAGTCTGCTGCTCCAGTCTTCCCGCTCTACCTGGCGGGGGCGTGGCCCGCTTGGGATTAAATACCAGGCCGTTCACACCTGCGCTCCCTTGCGCTCTGGCTTTTGGCTCTCGGCTTGCGCCAGGCTGCACGCCTGCAGCGCTCCGTTTCCTTTGTTTGTGCACTCATTAGTTTGTCCACTTTATCTTTCTCACACAACACCTTCCCACAACCAACACTCCCATACACTACTGATGCTACAGATTGTACACATAGGATACACTGTTAATCTCCGTTTATTTAATTTGGTCACTTTCTTTAAATAAATCATACTTTAATTGGCATCCTTTGTTGTCCCGCTTCCTTCTTCTCAAACCCTTACGAGCCGGGCTTGACAATGCAAACTATGATGTCCAGGTTTCAGGACACAACGGCTGTCTAGCTCCTAAACTCTAACCCCTTAATGCTTCACGAGGCTTCGTTCACAAACAATCTTCCTCTTTCAACTGACTTTCAACCAAAAGCACTTTAGCACAGAGCACTTGTTAGTACCGGCTTTTTTGATTACACCTCTCATGTATTCTTATGTGTTGATTGTCTTTTGCACTTTGCACCTGCTTTTGTTGTTGTTGCTGCTCTCTGTGGCATTTTAATTGCCCCTCGGGGATTAAGTGTTTTGAATTGAAATTAACTGAACTCGTCATTCTAGTTCAAATTATTTATTGAAGTACCCAAGGTGGAAATGTTTTTTTTTTTTATTGTTTGTTCTTTTGTTTTGTTTTTTTTGTTTGTTTTTTTTTTGTTTTGTTTGTTTTTTGTTTGTTTTTTTGTTGTTTTTTTTTGTTTGTTTGTTTTTCAAAAAAATGTTACATGTTAATTTTACTTGTCCTACATAATATCTGCTCCCATTTTATGACTTTTTCTTTATTATTAAGCTGAATTTTTGCAGTGCATGTCCTCCAAATGAAATGACCATTAACCATTTGTTTCTGCTGCCTGACATAAACCACACAAATGTTTCTGAAACTTATTTGCCTAAGAAAGTTATGGGTGGACATAATAACACCCAAGATATTTAATCAGGAGATTAAAGTGTAACTTAGCTAAATTAATCTTTAGTTGCAGTTTTGTTTTTTCTCCCCAGCAGATAGTCTGTCTGAGCATCTCAGCTACATTATCAATCCCTGAAGATTAGTAGGTCCTGCCCTCTTATCATGAAAGACATGAGTCTGTTGGACTTTCAGGTTAGAGCTGAGCATTTTATCTATTGGCTTGTGAGGAGTGCTTTTCTTTTCCTCACCGAAACAGTAAAAGCACTTTCATTTTTTTGATTCTTTATAGTGTTTACTTTTGCTGAACGTCCTCTGCATCTTTCCCTTGATCTTCTCTTTTATAGTATCATGACACTTATTTAAGAGAAATGATAAAATATGAGGAGTTTCTGGCAGTTAAATCTTCTAATGGCATCATTTCAGAGGGGAGTTGTGCTGTGTGCAATGCAGGTACAACCACGGATGGAGTCCAGACTGCTCGTAGCAAAGGGGCAAGAATTATGCGTAACATCTGGAATGACATGGAATGGATGTGATGCCACTAATGAACTCAGGGGAAGGAGTCACATGCAAGATTTTGGGTTGCCTCCATCCCATACTTGTATGAAAGCAGAGGAAGAGTTTTTAAACTTGACAGCTGCTGAATAATTTACTCACTGAAAAGAGCACACTGTCAAATCTGATAGGTCTCAATATTCTTAAATGTCAACTATCTGATGGATTACTGAGAAATGTGTTAAACATTATGTTCATATTCTCCCTGGAATGGATTCAAATGACTTTTCAGTTTACATCATTATCACAAGAAGTAATTTGGAAGATCTGTTCTCTCAAATTACCTAGCTGTTATATCTGCAACTCAATTTTCTTTATTTTAATTTTTCCAAAGTGTCAAACTCTCCTCATTGAAATTTTGCCATCACTCTGGCCTAATTATTATCTCGCCCAATTCTCAAAGCCAGTAAGTACCTGCCTCTTATCTTTTGTGCAACCTCCTTCCCACCTTGCTCTTCCACCCCAAACTAAAGTCTATGCTTTCAATACCAACGTCATCATACAAACTCAGGAGATTTTATCCTATTTCCCTGCACTTATCAAGAACAGCACTTTGCTGATGAATAAAGATAGTTTTAGAGGGGTCCGACACTTAACCTGCAGTGACCAGTACACATAAAAATCCTGGGTAGGTGTTGCAGAAGGACAGTCATGACTATTTTGGCCCACTTCAGTTACTGCATATTGGTTGGCCTTCTGGGAGCCCCCAAAAGTTCTGCATTGGCTCCATTTCTGACGTCCATTCCCCCAAATTTAGTCCCCCAAACCTAGGGACCCTAGAGCTCCTCATGATAATTGTTATGTGGCTGGCGACTGGTATTCTGACCTACTGAAATGACAGCTGCTCCACTCAGAAAAACAATCCTGCCAACAGCGCCAAATTGCCACGGGGGGGACGCTGGCTTACTGATAGGACAACCGTCCACCCCTGTGAGTGGTGAAGGATGCATTTTTCTGAGGAGCAGGCAGTCAGTCAACAAGCCGGATTTAAGTAAAATATAAGCAAATTTATTCACAATAATAAAAAGAAAGTCAAACTAAAACCAATAACAGCCCTCGTATCCGTCAGCGACAGCCAGCAGGATTGCAGACATCACCACTGCGTCCTCCAGATCCAGTGGATCTTTTCCTAACACCACTGTTTTGTTCCACATTCACCGGGTGCGTCCCGTCACTACGCTCTCTCTCTGGTCCCACAGCCAGAAGTCCACCATGCTTCAGCCCGTCATCTGCCACCCTTCTATGGCTCTCCTCCTGCAGCTCTCCCCCTGTGCTTCCTCCATTACGTACACATGCGCGCACACACACACCTAGGATATAATGGCCCTCATTTATCAAACAAACGTGGAAATGGCCGCACATCTGATTGCAGGAATCATCTTACGATTGGATCCATGTGTGATTTATGAAATGTTCAGATCTGACCGATCCCAGCATGGGAATGATCGGCCCTTGATAAAATATCGTCATTTACATGTTACGCCCTTGCTAATGAATCAAATCAAATGATCAATGAAAATATTAAAAACAGCAAATAAAACTTTTTCAAACTGCTAAACATTTTCTGTGTTTACTTGCATTAGCTAAACAATTACTGGGTTCAAGGTTCTGTTATATGAAGCCACTTTATATAGCTTCAAAAAGAGAAAATTGGTACCCTATGGAATTTTCACCTGTCCAGTAAAAAACTGCACATTTTAGTTCACAGCATGGGAAACATTAGTCTACAGATTAAATAGAGTAGTTATACAACTTTAAGATATAGAACGCTTTACTCATTAGAAAAGAAGTATCAGCTCCTCTGTCTCCTCTCTCACTTGCTTGTTCCACTTCTTAGCAAACGTGTGCTCAAATGAGCTCCAACATCCATTACATTCTGATTCTTTTCAAGGCTCCACATAAGGCCTCCGCTATCCTCACATGCTCCGAACTGTAACATTGCCAGGAGTCTCTGGAGATATTAGTGGATTAGCATCATGACCTCTTGTGTGTCTTTGATTTCCCCTTTCCTCTGCTCGCATTTCCCTCTTCCTCACAGCTCATCAGTCTCTGTCCTGCGTTCTCTGTTTCCTTCCAAACATCTTTTTCCCATAGTTTCCGTTTCTTTCCTCTTAGTTTTTATTTTATTCCCAACCCCCTCATGCTTTTTCTCTAGGATGATGGTAGCATTTCTGCAACATTTAAAATGACATGAAAACCATTTCTTATAAAAAGGAGGACACATATTCAATTCAGCCACAGGCAGTAAAAGTAAACGCAGTCCAGTCAGATAATAGTCTGAGAACATTTTATAGGCCTAGAACTTCGAGGGAAAAAAGCCAGTAAATCCTAAATCATTGTATGAAACTTGCAGTTGATGAGTTTACAGGAAGAAAAAAATCAATGCTTAATATTGCACTTTTGGTTGATGACATGCAATTTGCACCAAGAGGCAAAACATTCAGCTAAACCATGTATAGTACTTACACAGTGTGTATCACAGAATTAGAAACTCTGCTGCAGGCTAAATTCTGAGAGTTTCCATGAAAGGAACGTTTCCTGACATTGGGTGAAATCAATATTACTTAAAGAACTGTTCTTCAGACTCGATTTCTTTGTTTTCAGTCTTTTTTTTCTGTCAGCATCTGTCTTTTTGTCACATATTCATGCACCAATGAAATTACATTTCTCTCACCTGCTTTGCAAGATAGCATAAGCCATTAGCATGTTTGTTCCAAAGGGTCCTCTTTTGTGCCAATCTACATTTTTATCAAGTCAAGGGACACATTTAATCTTCAGGGGTCTATAACCATCTTCAAGTTCGGTAAGGTACGGGTACCAAACTGGACCCATGATATTCTGGGAAGGGTACCAGAATATCAGTCCCAAACTGTCCAACTATTTTGACACCCTACCAATGGGGTCCCAACCTCACCGATCCAACCCAAAAGAGTGGAGCTTGACACACTGCAGTCCACTAATTGATTGAAAAAGTCACTCCTTCCTGTGCAACTGTAGGCACTACAAACGAACCGGCATCAGTGCCAATGTTTTTTGCACCACTGCTGACATCATGCTATTACATAGCTGATGTATCTATTGCTATTTGGCCGATTTGCTGCCTATCAGGTAAGGGTATGGTTGTCTGTGGAAACGCAGCAGAGATCGGGGTTTACCAAACCAAACCGTCCCGCACCAACCCCGGACCTGCTGGAAATGGGGCTTATGTTCACGGTGACATGATCAGATCATGCCATGTTTTCAAAGTGTTGCTAAAAAAACTAAACAAACTAGGTCAGCTGGAGTGCTGCTATCAACTTTACTCAAAAGTGCAGATAAAAAACTCTCCAAGATTTTGTTTGACATAGATGTGAAACTAGCCATATGATCAGTAAATTTTTTTTAGAAGTTAGCTTACAATGACAATGAAGTTATATTCATGGTAATATTTATTTACTTATGCAAGGGGTGCCTAAAGTCTATCCTTAAGGCTGATGTCCTGCAGGTTTTGGATGTTTCCTGCTGCAGAACTTGAATCAGATTAATGGGTCAACATACATTAGTAGAACTTGACAAGTTTTTCAGGAGAGCAGTTTAATTTTTATCAGCTTTGTTGGATCAGCAAAACATTTACAAATTTAGTTACACTTTAGTTACAATGTTTAGTTACAATGCAATGGTATAACTAAGTTTCTTTGTCCCCCCCACTATATTTCCCTTAAATTATTCAGTCCAGTGCAGCACAACAGACAGACAGGGAGTGGATGCTAAGGCGGCAGGATGCCTCAAAAATTAGGAAGTTTAAGAAGAAAAGAAAAAAGCTGAGACTGGAGAGAGAACAGGGCGGTGGACAGTACGTCACCCAGTTCTTTCAGAGGCGAGGTGGGTCAGTTAGTTGTCTGATGGAAAGTTGTGGAACATCAGCTTGTTGTTGTCTAAACTCTGTTCCTATAAGCTAGCTCACTTTGCTCCCATATTAGCTCATTGTCTGAAGAAAACTCTGGATTTTATTCATTTCACTGTTGTTTTAGTCAGATAATCAAGGCAGGCAAACGATTAGCAAGCTGCTCTACTAAAAAACATCACGCATGTTCCGAACAGACACACGAGCAGCCGAAGCAGATGCTGCCAGACCCCCATAAATGTAGTTCATTGCTAAACTACATTTAACAATCAATTTAAAACTCATAACCTGAAGACAAATGGAACCCCATTTTGAGATCACAAAACTCCGGTGATCACAAACATTCAAAACACAGACAATTTTACTTACTTTTATACCACATTTAGGTTATTTCATGAATGAAAATGTAGGTAGAAATTATTTTGAATTAAGTGTGGCATATTTTTTTTTTTTATCTAGATGATTTGTTTTAGTACGTTTTAGTTTTTAGTTTGCATCCATGTGTACCTGCCTAGGTGTATTAAGTGCACTATAGTTCACTTGCAGCTCCTAGATTAGCTCATACTTCTGTCTGATTTAATTAAACTTGCAATCCAACTGAAAACATAGTTGCCTGACCAGTATAACATATCTAAGGTAGCATAAATTCAACTTCTCACACAATTCTATCAACAAGTGGCTATGGTCGCTACATGCTTAGAAGCTAATGTAAGTTAGCCTGCTTTTTTTTTTTTTTAGTTTTTATTTAGTGAACTACATTTTCATCACGTCTTTATTAGTCCACAAAAATGCATTCTGTTGTAGTCCCAGTTATTGTTTTTTAATGGGGGTTTTAGTCTCGTTTAGTCTAGTTTTTGACTGGTGAAAAATGTGCATTGATAAAAATATTTTAGTTTGGTTTAGTTTTCGTTAACAAAATTAACACTAGTCTGGTCCCTCCCCTAGAGACCTGTTTGCCATGGGTGACTACCAGGGGCATAAAGCCCCCAACAACATAGCTCCTATTATCTTCAGGCCACACAAACTCCTCCACCGTGGTGCGTACTGGTGATTTTTAGATGTTCATTTAAACCAACTTCCTCTGCTACAGCAAAGAAACAATCTTTGATGCATTTTTGTACAAATCACATCTTTGTGCTGCTGATAGTTAAGAGAAAAGGGCTGCAAATGACAGCTTGAAATGATTTGATAATGCACCTAATAAGCTCAGCTTGTGTGACATCCTCAGTAATATGACAAGATGATAACAGGCCTGCAGCTGAGTCATTTCCTGGCCACTTAACAAACTGAGGAGAAAGGAGCTTAATTTTCCCCAAAGCCAACTGTTACATTAATGGCTACCTAGATTCTCTACATAACTTTTTCTTTGCTTCAGTTTTTTTAATAATGAATTAAAAAGTAAAGCTGCAGTAGTGACAGGACCCTCTAGTGGCAAAGAATGGAAACAGCAAGTTGTGTCAGGGCTCATTTGTGTTCCTTTTACACACATAAAAAGGTGCATCAGTATTAAACATTGTCAAACATCACTGCCCACCAGAGATGTTGAATATGCGTGTGGTGTGATCTAGCCTGCTACAACAACTCGGCAGATCTGAGGCTGAATCCGTTTTGAAACTTTCACTTGGAAAAACTGTAAAACTACGTGAACAGTATCTCACTGGAAATGCATTAATTGTCTTAGAGAAATCACGTAATTTTACACATGAAAATGTATAAAAACTGATAAGTTAGCTTAATGCTAATGTCTATGGAAAATACCATTGGCAAGCTAGCAGTTAGCATGCACGAAAGGAGTAAAGGGATTAAAAGAACTTTGTTAATCAACAAATGTTTACCTCAACATTATTCTCTGTGTTCAGTTACAAACTGACTAAAATACTTAGAGACAAATGTTTTCTGGTCATAAAGGAGAACATGAAAAACATCTTCTTAACTTTCTTATTCTGTCTGAACAGACTACAGATAGCCTCAAGGGACAAAACACACTGTTTTACTGTAAGAAATCTCACAAGCAGAAGGCTGCTTAACCATTTCTTATAACAGAATGTCACAGTATAGCAATGTTTCTTGATTTTCCGACAATGAAACAATAAAGTTCAATATCAGGTCATTAAGACTGATTTCTGAAATAATTATGAATAAACAGGGAGTTCATAATTATCTGACTGCTTGTATTCATTGATGAAAAAAGTAGCAATGTGCAGTGATAATGAAAATTGAGGATGCAACACACTAGTGATGAATCGTGATGCATCGCTGAATCAAATCAAATTGTTGACAAGATAATCGTAATCAAATCATGAGACCAGTGAAGACACACTACCCTACTGCCCACATGCTCCCATGCATGCTTTATGTTGACATGGTTGTTAGACAATACATCCACTAGAGGACAGAGCACAGTTCACTTTGGAGTTTCAATCTAAGTTTACATAATGTAAGTAAAAGCAGTACACAATTACAAACATGGCAGCAGTGGAGGAGATCATGATAATGCACGTTCAGCACAGTAGATGATGGAGGTCTGTACAACGCCATGACTATGTGGGTACAAACAGATGTATCATGCAAGTATGTCGAGTGAAACACAACTCAAATCCGATGTAAACATATTTGAAGCTGAAATAGATTAAACTCCTTAGAGATTTTGAAATTTCAGCTGTCCTCTATAAAATATAGATATAAAATAACCCTTTTATTTCACACAACTGTTGTAGAAAAATAAAGTCAACAGTGCAAATAACCAAACAAAAGCAAAACCTACCATTGGTTGGCTCTTATTCACATTCGTTGGCATTTTTGCCCCCAAAACCCTCTGGAAGGAAAATATTGATCTCATCACACTGGTATCGATCGATACAGACACTAGCCTTGGTTTGGATAATATCGATATTTCGATCAATCCGCCCAGCCCTAGTTAATACCCCTGATGTAATACTCAGCTGGAACATCTTATACTGTTGTACTTCTTAACCTTAAACATGTTAGACAAAGTAAACTCAAATGATATTAAAGTCTCTAAAAGTAGGGAAATAAACCGAATTTATGGTGTTTACTTTTACACAGACAGCAAGCAGTATTACTGGATTATTACCTGAGCAGATATTTTCCATTTGGAACAAGGGCAGATCAGTGGAGTGAGACATATTTGCTTCAATATTCTCCAAACAGTCTTGTTGTTCTCAACATTGAGACAAATGACAGTGACTCCACATGTGCAGACACAATTGTTTGGATCAGCTCACTGGATGTGTCAGACAGCGTGACAGTTCTGTGCAGTGAGGACTTTGTTTTTCCATCTGCCTCTGCACTTTTCTTTTTTTCACCACATCATTAAGAAGTCCAAACAGAAGCAGAGGAAGAGGCAGAGATGTCAGTGACAGCTTTGCAATGCCAACAGCTCCTGTGGCGTAAACATGTCGGGGAGATGCTCTGTCAACATGCAGGACAGGCAACAGGAGACGTCCACTTTAAAGAGGATGACTCTCACTGCCCGCGAGGCCTAATGAGAAGATAAAATAAAGACTAGTGAGCTCCTCTGAAACATCAGCCATGTGATATAATGTTGACATCAACACTTGTGTTTCAATTGTCCCTTGTGATTTCACATAAACATTATAACCCTGTGTTGCATAAGCATGAAAATATTACCTAAACCACCAGTAGATCTTACACAGGTCGTAGGATTGGGCAAAAAGAACTTAATTAAACTAAATCATTAAAAACACATGGTTCTTCCTTTATTATTGAAATTTATTCAATAGTGAGTGTCTGCAATGGAAAAAGTGTGACTATAAAAATATACGTGAAGTTAGAGTCAAATGTTTTTTAGTCATTGGAAAGATTATCAGATGGGCAGATCCTGATCTTCACAGCAGATGTGTGGAACAAGCATATTGTGGCATGAACAAAAAAAGATTTCTCAGGTCCTCAGAACAGAAATGTCTATGCTCATCTGTCAGGAGGCTGGAGGAATCCAGATTTCTCTTTTCAAGTCAGATTCCTGAAGATGATCCGGGAAGAAACTTTGAGGCTGCTGAAAACATATTTTGTGGATGAATGAATCCAAAAAATAACTACTTGGTTGAAATTAAATGCTTGAATGTTTGAATAGAGAAACAATACACTTCACCATTAAAATCCTATCATGACATAGATTTGCTGGATTAAGTTGAGGAAATGTATTAAAACTTTTTTTTTCTTCTGTTTTTGTTGGGTTTTTTTCTTCTTCTTTTGCCATTGGATCCCCTATATCAGGGCTACTAGATTTGTTCCCACAAGGGCCACAGTCCTGCTGGTTTTTAATGTATCCCTCTTCCAACACACTTGACTGAAATTAAATGAATCCAACAGCCTATAAAGTTCTACACACTGACCCAATAATGTGAGTCAGTTGTGTTGGAGCAGGGACACATTGAAAACCTGCAGGTCCGTCAAACCCTGTGAGACCAAACTGAGTGGTCATGCTTTATATTATTTCGGTTACACACAGTTTTAATCATAAAATTATTTGGGTCAGTGGAGTGGAAGCTTTCCATGCATGTACATTTTTTGCACATTCTTAGAGGAACTTGTGGACCATGAGTGGCTGGCATGGATTACATATTTAGCCACGAGTTTTGTTTAAGCAATCAAGACAAAAGCAACGTAAAACCCATCACCACATTCTTCCTCTCAGCTCACAACATACCACTGCTTGGCAAAGAGCTCTTTGCATTACTTTTCAATGCACAGTTGCTTCCTTTTCCATCATTCTTTGATGCGCAGGGAACACATTTAAAAGTGCATCTTGTTTGACTGCATCCACCTTTAGCTCATCATATTACAGCAGTTTTTAACAACACTCGTGAATGTCAGAGTGGGGTTGGAGGATAACGACAGAAACTCTAAACATGGGATGCAACGTAAAGACCATCTGTTGAAATTAGGTTTGTCAGTTCCTTTCTTTTCATTCAGAGGCATTAAAATTTCTAGGTCAGGGTAATTAGGTATTAAAATAGGAATTTTTACTACTGAAAGTTTCCCTGACATTTTCAAAGTTGCCATAGCGATGTGTCCTCTGACAGGTCACCATCTGGGAAAAACCCTTCAGGTTTAACAAATGCCAGTGGTGCTGTAAACTGACATGAAGGGTTAATGGCCAGACACCATCATGTAAGGAGCTGGAGACTAAAACAAATTGCTCCAAACTGTCCACTTTGAGAACAAGAGGTAAAAAAAATAAAAATAGAGAATAGTGTGTTTGGTTTGTCTGTCCCAACTACTGTATAAACATGGTGGTGCAACATGCTAAACTATTTAAAGATGACTCACACCATCTGTTCGTGTAAATGGCTCCTTCTGAAATAGCAAAAAGGTGATTCTTAATTTTGTTTTCACTAGATTTGCTGAAATATTGTCCAACAAATGTGTTTAGTTAAAAAGTAATTTGAGTAATTTCATTCAAAAACTGAAGCTGTTGTGTGCAGGAATGGGCTGACATTTTTCCTAAGTCATGAGCACAGCCAATCAGCAGCTAGTACAGTTCACATAGCTGTCACTCATACTTATCTAATACTAAATCTTGCATTGTATTTCCCATTGATAAATGATCAAGTATACTATTTTTTTATCTTTTTTAATTTCATTTCATTAATTTCGGATTTTCTTTGGCCAAACAAACAAAAGAAATCCAGTGTTTTTAGGTCTTTTTTAATCTAGGAATGTTCCATTGGTTTCAATCAAATTTAACTTTTTTAATTTTGTTATTTTGTTTTATTTATTCATTTTATTTTTATTTTTTTTATTGTACAGGTTGTTCCTTTGAGTGACAGACAAAAACAATTTGTTGCAGTTATGGTTAAATGGTTAAAGTGTTTCTGTATTCACAGAGTCTATGAAATCCCAGTTTCAGCTTAGTAACTAAAAACATACACATTTAATATTATGCACTCTGAGTCATACAAGAAAAAGGCACATTTTAGAAATAACAAGCAGAGTAATGATGAATGACATAACAATCTCAATCTAGCATCCCTGAAAGGTAAACAAGTTTACATTTTCCATTTTATTTGCTGCAACAAAACCCAGAATCTATAGTCTGGATACTGTCTTACAATTTAATTTCTGATTAATAGCCTAAAACAGGCATCAAAATGCATCATAACAGTGACCTGATGCTGTAATTGGATTCATTTATTCTATCCAACAGTCACAAAGAATAAATCCTAAAGCCCTGCCTTATAATTGTTGTTTAGACACACTTTCCTATGGTGAGATAAAATGTGCAATTTCTCTACAAAATGCTGTGTGCTTTTAGCAGGTTCATACTTCTTTTGGACCTGATCCTACTGGCTCTGAAGTGTTAATGACCTCCAACCAGTGCCTCTGGTGTTTAAACATGCCAGACCCAGTGAGTGGCTTCACATACATTCACTAGGTGCAGAAAAGCTGACCAGAGAAATCTCACAACTAAAGAATCTTTAGAAGTTTCTCTTTTTTTCATTCTTTTTCTTTTAAATAAAAACATTTTAGCAAAAAGCATGTTGTAACAGATTACATTTTCCCCCAAGTAATGCTGTCTTAGTGCATTTAATCAGTTAGATTATGTTAACAGAAGCACAACATTTTTACACTCTAAAGCAAGTTAATCTGAAAGGATGATGTCTACAAGGTGCAGGATTTCGACACAGAACACCAGCCTTTCTGTGTGAAATTAGTTTTTTCTTCCTGTGCATGTGTGGGTTCTTTTCAGGTGCTCCGGCTTCCCCCTTGCTCCCTGTCTGCTTTCATTTGAAATTTAAGGTTTTGTTGATTGTGTTTGCGTTCCATGGGCCCATCTTATTTGAGTAAGTTGTTGTACCCCAACACTCTGCCCAGATCCCTGAGGTGAGCTCAGTAGCTCTTGTTGGATGTCCTTAAAACCAGGCTAAAAACCAGAGGTAATAGAGCCTTCTCTGTGGCATCACCCACTCTGTCTCTCAGTTTAAGTCTAAAGTGAAAACACATATCTTCTCACTGGCCTCCAATGCTACCTAAATGAAGTATGGCTTGTTAATTATATTTGTGATTATTTGTATCTGTGATTGCAGTTGTTTTTGTGAATCGCTTTGATCACTTGATGCTCGTTATGGCTGAAAAAGGTCTTACAGTTTTTATTGTTTTTGTTTTTTGTTGTTTTTTTTCAATCATTCAAATCATGAAAGTGATGAAGGTTACTTCAACATCACAAATAATGGAGAGTGAACCGAGAAAAGATGTTGAGAAAAGTTGAACCTCTTTTGGGATCAAAAGGAACAAAGTCAAAGCTAAGAAAAAATTCACAATTGTACAATAATTGCTAGAGCAAAATATAATATGAGTAAACCTCAGAACCATAAATACTCAAATGCACTTCTTCTAAAATGATAAAATATATCAAAGTAAATAATAAGATGAAAATAAATCTTTTTAAAGATAATGAGCATAATTAGACCTAAAATTCCATTTCTTAAATTGAAAGAACACAGTGCTTAAGAACCTGCATTAAATCAGTAAAATATTAAAAAAAAACATCATCATCACTTACACTAGCCTCAGCCTCATCATGACATCTGATAAGATGCTATCATGTGACACGGGAGACAGCCAGACATACACCTGGGCAGGTTTTTGCACATACTTTTATTTCCTGAAAAAAATAAAACAAATTGCATGTTTTAGCCTGATGTTTTGACTGGTAGATATCAAAGTATCATCTCCAGAGTATCAATACGGCCGTCTCTACTTTGGTCTGCTTGGTGACTAGAAACTCACCTGAAGCACCAGATAGTTTGAGATACTAGGGAACTGAACTGATGGGTAATTAAAAGCTTAAATCTTTGCTGGACAACATATAATACACTAACTGATATCTAAACTGTGAAAATACTCTTTATTGCACCACATTAGCCATTTTGGTTTGTTTGTTTCCCATTCGGATGTTCAAAGAAAACCAGAAAATAAAAAAGTGGGTGAATGATGTGCTTTGAGTCATATAACCCCTTAAGGGGGAAAACATAATTAAAATTGTTATGCTTTAAATTTTGGGGGGAAAAAAGTTCTGTAATCCAGTTGTTTTTGACTGAATGGAAGCAACTAAGAAAGAATGGTGAGGACTTTATTTTCTTGCAGTCATTTCATGCAACTGTGAAGCGAAAGGTGAACCAAGATTTCTTTCTGCAGATGCTTATCAGCATTCCTGAGCATCGTGTGAAGCACATTATCTATATTATCCACCTAGGCCACCACATGAATTCAGTCCTTTTAAATCTAGTCCTGCCTTTTACATGACAATATTAAATCTGTTTATAAGCACAAGCACTGACATAAAATAGTTACTGCAGCAACTGCGTCACCAACAAATGTAAGGAAAAAAGGCAAATCTGAGATTATTACAACAGCAATCTTTTTTCTTTCCCCATGGCAGTTTGCAGAAAAACATTAAGCTTTATGGTTTAGAACACCATACACGAAGGCTCCAAAAAACACCGGGTGTCAAGCAATCAACATTTAAAGCAATAAACGTTTCTACTTTGCAGAATGCGCCTCCTGCATAGAAGTTCAGCAGCCGTTAATCTTCAACTCAAGTTGCCTTGGGGATCAACTGTCACAGCAACGTTCAGGCACTTAGAGGTGAAATTGTATTTTGAGGAATATTAGAGTAACACACCAGATTGCTGCTAGCAAAGGGGTGAGAAGAGCAATACACACAATGATAATCTTTGAATTTAGTTGCTACAAAACCTAAAATATGCCAAGCTGTAAACCAGCTCATTCTTGTCTCTAACTCATTGGAGGGCCTGAAATAAAATCTTTGGGACGCTGCTGAGCATTAATACCTCCTTCTGTACATTGTATCACCTTTAGGAGCTTGGTTGAAGTGCACACAGAAGACTACAAATGCTAGCTTAACAGGTGGGGTGGCTGTAAAGTCTTATCATTGAAAACCAACTTCTAGGACTGTTTCTTGTATAGCTGTTGTTCAAATGTCAAAACAACCCATTTACAGGTGTAATGATAACAATTTCTATGGCACTGGTTTGTTTCTGAAGTAAGTTATAAATACCAACTAAAAATACCAACTAAAGTGTCACCAGCTACAGAGTCACTGAATAATTTCTTTTACCTGCCAACATGTAAACAATTTCCACTCTGATTTGTTTTGGTTTATGTTTTTGTTCATGAAATTATTCATTGAAAACTGTGTTCTCTAACTCTCTAGGCCAGGGGTCTGCAACCCGTAGCTCTGGAGACTCTTTGGACCTTCCACAATGGCTCTTAATAACTTTGACTAAAATAATACAGAACCAACCAACGTTTTTAAAAATAAATATTATGACAAAAGCAACTATTCTGTTTTTTTTTTCAATGAATAATTGCATTAAATTTCCACACCATAATGACACTAAAAGTAGTAACAATATTTATTTAGATGTATTTTTCTTGTCATTATTGGAAACCACAGGCTTTCATTTTACATCATTTTCAACAAATATCTACAGCAGAAAAGATATCTATCCTCTTTTTGCAAAAGTTTTTTGTGTTTCTTTATCTTAAAATCTAAAACTAGAAATAAAAATTGTGGTTCTTTAAAAGAAGAACACAAATTTCCTATATTAGATATTTAAAAAGAAATTACAAGTTCTCTTGTTTCATAAGGTTATGCAGTATTTGTGGCTTTAATTTAGTTTTATTTAGCTGGGCTGAGAGCAAAAGTGGCTCTTTGGATTGTAAAGGTTGCAGACGCCTCCTCAAGGCCAACAGATAGAAGCTTTTTCAGGAAACCTTGTGACTCAGGCTCCTAAAATCCCTTACCCAATTTATAACCTTGGTGTGTTCATATACTCAGATCTGACTTTCAGTAGGCACATCAAAGCTGTCACCGAGGCAGATTTTAACCAACTCAAAAACATCAGGAGAATAAGGGTTTGCCTTCCAAAAAGACCAGGAAAAGCTAATCTATTAGTTCATTTCTAATAGACTGGATTACTGTAATGTTTTTTTGTCTGAACTTCCCAAAAAGAGCATTAAAAAGCTGCAGCTGATCCAGAATGGTGCTGCTAGAGTTTTAACTCGGACTAAAGGCCCATTTTTCTCTACGTTAACATCTTCTGCATCCATGTAATTTGATCCATTTTCAGAGAGTGTACGGATACATAGCTTTACATAGCAAAGGGTAGAACCACTGGAAATTGCAGTGGCAGTGTTGAGCGGTTTAGCTGATGTGTAACCAACGAAAGAAGCGGAGATGTATTTAAAAGTTAAACAGACCACTGTGCTGCCTATTTTTATGTCTCTTTCTGAGAAAGTGTATTATCACAGTGTGCTACACAACTGTCATTTTGCTGTCGTCTGAAACCAGCGTTGTTCCTGAACGAGTTCATTGAACGATTGTTCATGAACCTGTTCATATTGTGGATGAACGTGAACTGAACGTACTGTACTTTATTGTGAGCGCGCCCATTCTAGTGTTTGTGAATGCTAGAATGGGCACGCTCAGTGCCAGATTTCTATGGAGCGTTCCAGGCAAAATCCTGGCTAAAACACATTGTAAATGGACCTTAATATACGGGTGAAAAACACCAAACCTGGCAACACCAGCCACTACAGAGTCACCATTTTGAGGTACGTCCTTTGTTTACTACCTCAGCCTGGTTCCTACTTTAAGAAAAAAAATTTTAAAAGACCATTCAGGCCTAAAATTTTTCCTCATGTTTTTATTCTGTAGAAGTGAAAACTGCAGCTGGCTACGAGCGTGGACTGAATGGGTGGCAACAATTGGAAAATGCCAGTATTCTGAGGGTAATAGCTCACAGCAACAAATTAAAAAAAATAAAGAACTATGAACTAGTTCATTTTTGAAACTGTGAACTTAGTTAAAAAATGTAATTATGAACTATGAACTGAACTAGTTCATTTTAAAATGTGTGAACTGAACTTTGAACTAGTTCTTGTAGAAATTGATGTCAGATTTACGTTCATAAATGGAGCATAAATGAGCTTTCAGAGATCTGAACACATAAAACCAGTTTTAAAATCTTTAAACTCAGTCATAGATTTGATTTTAAAACTCTAATGCTCATTGAAACGGTTTGGGTCCAGTACACATCTGTAATATGTTCAGATAATATAAACCTAGCAGGGCTCTTACATCCAAGGATTCAGTTTAGCTAGTCCAGACCAGAGTCCAGACTAAACATGGAGAAGCAGCATTTAGCTGTTTCGTGTGCAACAAACTCCCAGTGGAGCTTAAACTGTCACCAAATGTAGACACTTTTAAATCCAGGTTACAAACATTTCTGTTCTCATGCACCTGTGCAATAAATCTGCGCTGTATCTTATAAATGATCTAGACTTCTGTTTGCTTTTAATTGTTTTAATTTAGTTATTTTTATTCACTTTTTTATGGTTTTTGCACACCCTTTTATTTATGTTTTTTTGTGTTTTTCTTTATGTTCTATTGTGTAAAGCACATTAAACTGCTTTTATGTGAAATGTGCTGCACAAATAAACTTGCCTTGGCTTTTGTGCAAGAATTTATTGTATGATAGCATCAAGACTGACGGCTCCATTGATTCCAAAACAAAATGGGAGTGAGATTTTCAGTAAAATCCTTAAGTGACTGTTTTTAACTCCCCCATGTGTCCTCATTTTGTATAGCTAAAACACAAATACCACACCAGTGTGTGCAGAAAGCTTTGTGGTGCTCATGATGGCACAACTGTGTCAATAGTTTTCTCCTAAATAGCAGTAAATATTTACTGAGAGAGAATGCTGCATTTAATGTAACCATGGCAACCTTATCTGGCACTCAAAACCCATGTTTTATAATCAACTGCTTTTCTTATCTTTTTTTCTATTATTAGATTCAGGGTCAACTTTTTATTCCTCCACACAGTCAGTTTCTGCAATGCCGACAGTTTCTCCAGGTTGTGCTGGTCTAATTACACACTACTTCTTTCTGAGAGCTGTGACTATAGTATGACAGAGAAAGACAAAACCAGCAAGATATGTAGGGTTTTCCTTCTGTTTTTGTGTCATTTTATTGTGCAACTTGATTTGGTATTCAGTTTTGTTAAGTTCTTATTAGGGTGTGATGCGACAAACAGTTTTGTGGCACTGAAAACACAATTTTAGTGATGGGAGATTTGTCTCTTTTGGCCTCTGCTCCCTTAGAAGAGTTGGCTCTTGCGGCTCTCAAATGGCTCTTCATGGGGGTGCATTCACACGAGCCCTACTAAAACAAATCCTGGTATGTTTGCTCAAAAAGTCCAATTTATTTGGGGAGGTGTCAATGCACAACAGAACTCTGATGCAGATCAAAGAACCAAACTCTGGTTTGTTGCTTGTTTCGATCAGTTGATCGTGTGCTTTTTTTAGGACAACATTCCCTAAAAGAAAAGAAAGCACCTTCTTACAGAAACCAGTGACACTCTTTTGCTCTTCTGGGTTGAAACATGAATGATGCTTTAGGTGGAAAATGTTAAAACAGACAGAGATTTAATGAATAAGGCAGAAAATTTGAGTTTTTGCCCCCCCCCCAAAAAAAGCCCTAGAAGCTCATGAGTCACTCCAGCGTGTCAGGAGGGTCCTTGCTTTTACTCTTGGCACTGTAGTTGACATTGACAAATGGTTTTGTTTTTTAGCCCTCCGAAATCTTTTACTGAACAAAATAAAACTTCAATTCTAGTCGCTTATAGTATGTATACAACATCACCGCAGCTGCAAAGATGCCAGCAAACACTGAGGTCTATCAATTTCTAATCTATTATTTGCTCTTTTTCTTTTTCTTTTCTTTTTTTTTTTTTCTATTTTAGCATTTTTAAGATTACAACATATAAAAAACAACAATGACCTGAAAAGTACTGCAAGTACTATAGGAAACTTTTCTGTGAACATTTGCATCCAAATAGAGCATTTCAATTTTTTCTGCCGGTGATGGCATTTAGTAACGAAAGCAGTATCATAGCTGCTTTTGTGAAGGTGCAGTTTTGCAGGGTGTATTGTTTCTGTTGTTTTGTTTTTTGTTTTTGTCTGTTTGTTTGTTTGTTTGTTTGTTTGTTTTTTTTATTTTAAAAAATGCTCCATGAGCCACCACCTTATCGTGGTGGAGGAGTTTGTGTGTCCTGACGATCCTAGCAGCTATGTTGTCGGGGGCGTATGCCCCTGGTAGGGTCACCCATGGCAAACAGGTGTCTAGGGGAGGGACCAGACTAAGTGTGGCTCACAAAAACCCTTATGATGTTGAAAAAACAAGGACCAAGGTTTCCCTTGCCCGGACGTGGGTCACCGGGGCCCCCCTCTGGAGCCAGGCCTGGAGGTGGGGCACGGAGGCGAGCGCCTGGTGGCCGGGCCTTTGCCCATGGGGCCCGGTCGGGCTCAGCCCGAAAGGGAGACATGGGCCTCTCCTCCCGTGGGCTCACCACCTACGGGAGGGGCCATAGGGGTCGGGTGCATTGTGAGCTGGGCGGCTGCCAGAGGCGGGGACCCTGGCGGTCTGATCCTCGGCTGCAAAAGCTACCTCTAGGGACGTGGAATGTCACCTCTCTGGCGGGTAAGGAGCCTGAGCTGGTGCGCGAGGTTGAGCGGTTCCGGCTAGATATAGTTGGACTCACCTCGACGCATAGCTTGGGCTCTGGAACAACTGCCCTCGAGAGGGGCTGGACCCTCTTCCATTCTGGAGTTGCTCCCGGTGAGAGGCGCCGAGCAGGTGTAGGCCTGCTCATTGCCCCCCAACTTGGCGCCTGTACGTTGGGGTTTACCCCGGTGGACGAAAGGGTAGCCTCCCTCCGCCTTCGGGTGGGGGGACGGGTCCTGACTGTTGTTTGTGCCTATGCACCAAATAGCAGTTCAGAGTACCCACCCTTTTTGGAGTCCTTGGGGGGGGTGTTGGAGAGCACTCCTTCTGGGGACTCCCTCGTTCTGCTGGGGGACTTCAATGCTCACGTGGGCAATGACAGCGAGACCTGGAGGGGCGTGATTGGGAGGAACGGCCCCCCTGATCTGAATCCGAGTGGTGTTTTGTTGTTGGACTTCTGTGCTCGTCATGGATTGTCCATAACGAACACCTTGTTCAGACATAAGAGTGTCCACATGTGCACTTGGCACCAGGACACTCTAGGCCGCAGTTCGATGATCGACTTTGTAGTCGTGTCGTCGGACTTGCGGCCGCATGTCCTGGACACTCGGGTGAAGAGAGGGGCGGAGCTGTCAACTGATCACCACCTGGTGGTGAGTTGGCTCAGATGGTGGGGGAGGATGCCGGTCAGGCCTGGCAGGCCCAAGCGTGTTGTGAGGGTCTGCTGGGAACGTCTGGCAGAGTCCCCTGTCAGAAGGAGTTTCAACTCCCATCTCCGGCAGAGCTTCAACCAAGTCCCGGGTGAGGCGGGGGACATTGAGTCTGAATGGGCTGTGTTCCGTGCCTCTATTGTCGAGGCGGCCAGCCGCAGCTGTGGCCATAAGGTCGTCGGTGCCTGTCGTGGCGGTAACCCCCGAACTCGTTGGTGGACACCGACAGTAAGGGATGTCGTCAAGCTGAAGAAGGAGTCCTATCGGGCCTTTTTGGCCTGTGGGACTCCAGAGGCAGCTGATGGGTATCGGCGGGCTAAGCGGAGCGCGGCTTCGGCGGTCGCTAAGGCAAAAGCTCGGGCGTGGGAGGAGTTTGGAGAGGCCATGGAGAATGACTTCCGGACGGCTTCGAGGAGATTCTGGTCCACCATCCGGCGGCTCGGGGGGGGAAAGCAGTGCTCCGTCAACACTGTGTACAGTGGGGATGGGGGGCTGCTGACCTCGACTCGAGACGTTGTGAGGCGGTGGAGGGAATACTTCGAAGACCTCCTCAATCCCACCAACACGTCTTCTGATGAGGAAGCAGAGTCTGGGGTAGCTGGTGCTGGCTCGCCTATCTCTGGGGCTGAGGTCGCTGAGGTGGTTAAAAATCTCCTTGGTGGCAAGGCCCCGGGGGTGGATGAGGTCCGCCCAGAGTTCCTTAAGGCTCTGGATTCCGTAGGGCTGTCTTGGTTGACACGCCTCTGCGGCATCGCGTGGACATCGGGGGCAGTCCCCCTGGACTGGCAGACTGGGGTGGTGGTACCCCTCTTCAAAAAGGGGGACCGGAGGGTGTGCTCCAACTACAGGGGGATCACACTCCTCAGCCTCCCCGGTAAGGTCTATTCAGGGGTGCTGCAGAGGAGGGTCCGTCGGATAGTCGAACCTCGAATTGAGGAGGAGCAGTGTGGTTTTCGTCCCGGTCGTGGAACAGTGGACCAGCTCTACACCCTCTTTGGGGTCCTCGAGGGGGCATGGGAGTTTGCCCAACCAATCTACATGTGTTTTGTGGATTTGGAGAAGGCATTTGACCGTGTTCCCCGGGGACTCCTGTGGGGGGTACTCCGGGAGTATGGAGTGCCGGACTCGCTTGTAAGAGCTGTCCGGTCCCTGTACGACCGGTGTCAGAGCTTGGTCCGCATTGCCGGCAATAAATCAGAATCGTTTCCAGTGCGGGTTGGACTCCGCCAAGGCTGTCCTTTGTCACCGATTCTGTTCATAACTTTTATGGATAGAATTTCTAGGCCCAGCCGAGGTGTCGAGGGGATCCGGTTCGGTGGCCTCAGGATTGGGTCTCTGCTCTTTGCAGATGACGTGGTTCTGTTGGCTTCATCGGGACGTGATCTTCAGCTCGCACTGGAGCGATTCGCAGCCGAGTGTGAAGCGGCTGGGATGAGAATCAGCACCTCCAAATCCGAGACCATGGTCCTCAGCCGGAAAAGGGTGGAGTGCTCTCTCCGGGTCTGCGATGGGGTCCTGCCCCAAGTGGAGGAGTTTACATATCTCGGGGTCTTGTTCACGAGTGAGGGAAGGATGGAGCGGGAGATCGACAGGCGGATCGGTGCGGCGTCCGCAGTGATGCGGGCTCTGCATCGGTCTGTCGTGGTGAAGAGAGAGCTGAGCCGAAAGGCAAAGCTCTCGATTTACCGGTCGATCTACGTTCCTACCCTCACCTATGGTCATGAGCTGTGGGTAATGACCGAAAGAACGAGATCTCGAATACAAGCGGCCGAAATGAGTTTCCTCCGCAGGGTGGCCGGGCTCTCCCTTAGAGATAGGGTGAGAAGCTCGGTGATCCGGGAGGGGCTCAGAGTAGAGCCGCTTCTCCTCCACATCGAGAGGAGCCAGATGAGGTGGCTCGGGCATCTGGTTAGGATGCCTCCTGGACGCCTCCCTGGTGAGGTGTTCCGGGCACGTCCCACCGGAAGGAGGCCCCGGGGCAGACCCAGGACACGCTGGACAGACTACATCTCTCGGCTGGCCTGGGAACGCCTCGGGATCCCTTCGGATGAGCTGGTGAATGTGGCCGGGGAGAGGGAAGTCTGGGTTTCCCTGCTTAGGCAGCTGCCCCCGCGACCCGACTCCGGATAAGCGGAAGAGAATGGATGGATGGCGTCAACATTTTCAGATCTGCACCTCGTCCTGAGGTGCATTTATGTGCGTTAGGCAAGACAGGTTTATTTAGCACAATTCAACGACAGGGTTATTCAAAGTGTTTCACAGAAAACAAGAAACATAATTTACATTAAAAACAAAAGAAAAATTAAAAAGAAAGGACATTGGTAAAAAAAAAAAAAAAAGAACAGTGAGAAAACAGGATCAAGTTTAAAAATTCAAGCTGAAAAGAAACAGATTTGGATATTTTTCAATAAAATCTATGGAAATGCGGCAGAGATCAGGTTGGTCTTTAACTTGGATTTAAATAAACTGAGTGTTTCAGCTGATCTGAGGTTTTCTGGGAGTTTGTTCCAGACATGTGGAGCATAGAAGCTGGATGCAGCTTCTCCGTGTCTATTTCTGACTCTGAGAGCTGATAAGAAACTGGAAGCAGAACTTTAAAGTCTATCCTCTGTCAGACAGGCAGAGCAGGACCCTTCTCTAACCAGATGGCTGACAGGTAGTAGAAAGGATTGATATGCAGGGGCGCGTCTAAAAAAGTTCTGATGTGGGGGCCAGGCAAGTGCACTGACCAGGAAAAGGTTGGCACAAATGAGAATTTTAAATCTTTTTTTAATGCCTAAATTTTGGTAAATAATTAGTTGATTATTACAGCTTAAGTGGCCATTAGATGATATATTTGGAAAAAGAAACATCCAATGATATTTTTCAGTGTAGGTGTAGAACAAAATCTAGAAGTGCATTACTGCATGCTAGTCATGGTGTATAATTCTGTAAATGAGTGATGGTTAAACTTAATTGTCAGACAATTTCAGGCTATTTCAACCTTTTTTTCAGACTTGATAGAGGAGCATCCATCACTGATCAATACATCCGGTTTGACTTCTATCTGACTTCAGCTTGCATCCATAGTTGGCTTGACTGTACTGAGGCATCCCAGAATGATACAGCTACTGATTATTTGATCCAATGTTAAGTTATTAGTATTTTTGTGTAGTAATTATTTTCTAGAGGTATGGACTGGTTTTGTGAGGGGATGATGTGTGGGGTTGGTGTAAAAGAGGCAGTGCTGTGGTGTCCTGGGGCTATGAACACCTCATAGGTGAGTTGGCTGGTGGGTGGAGTAACACCTCCAATCTGAGTACATGAGCTTCAGCTGGTGAGGAGCAAAAGTCAACTTCTGAGGAAAGGATGGGTGGCATGCCACAAGCATGGGCAAAGAGTTCTGGATTAAGATTAGTGCACCCTTTGAGAAACCAGCACCCTTGTTGTTTTCATGAATCCCATCTTAAAAAATAAAAACTGAACTGCAGCCAAGCTGACCGGGCTCGCCGCCAAAGAGGCCCAAAACTGAACTGCCGAGTACTGTGGGACTGCTGCTGCCAGAGAACCACCAAACAGGTTAGCAACCACATTATTGGTCAGCTCATGAAACCAGTACCAGTCCCCTTTGGCTTATCCTATGGTCGTCAGTTGACACCATAGTCTGAATAATAGGTTTCCACTGTGGGCGCTGCCGCGTCGTAACACCCAATTGCTTTTATTGCATATATAATTAATATGGTCACTCCAGCATGGGTACAGTAGTATAGTCACTTTGTCAATGACAGCTTGGAAAACTTTTTTTATTTTATTTTTGGATATTTAAAGCAAGTGTGATGACTGTATTGTAATCTTATGGAGTATTACTATTAGTGTCATTTTTTATATTGCTGTACCATGACCACAAATCTGGCTTTGCTTAAAAAACAGGTCAGTGGTTGAATTTGTTATTTTTAAAATAATCTCTTGCACATTTTAAAATTGTGTAATTTTTTGCTTGTAAGCTATTTTTAAAAAAAAAAAAAAACATTAACATATAAATAATTGTAGGGTTCAACATAATTTTTGCCATTACGCCCTTCTCTGCCCCCTTTAAATTATGTATGTAAGATGAAACTCTTTCTAGCATGATTTCTTCTTTAAGCAGCTAAGAGCCTACATAGAACCTTGAGTCAAATCAAATTAACTCTAATCTGATCGTAGCAGGTTGTATTGCCATAGTTAGTACTTCTACAGCTGTTTTCATGCAAAGATGCTGGAGATGTTCAAGAGATTGTGAAGGCAATTTAGTCCAAGGCTGGAGGTGAGTGTTTTAAGGTCCAAAGG
Organism: Melanotaenia boesemani; assembly: GCF_017639745.1. Classification (NCBI taxonomy): domain Eukaryota; kingdom Metazoa; phylum Chordata; class Actinopteri; order Atheriniformes; family Melanotaeniidae; genus Melanotaenia; species Melanotaenia boesemani. The sequence goes on along the minus strand of NC_055697.1, from coordinate 28,816,067 downwards.
AAGCTAAAAAGTACACATTGCGTTTTCTTCTTGATCTCATTTACTGTTTTATCATCATAACCACATGTATCTGAACATGAACACAGTTATGAAAAGTGAGCAGAAAGCGGTGAATAGGTCAGCAGAAAGGAAAATATTTCAAAACTCTTAAGTCTGCAGCCAACTTGCTGAATAGCAGCAAATTCTTTGGAATGTTTGCTGCTACAGGGTTAATGTGGTATAATATTCCACTTGCCACCTGAGATACTACATCATAATCATATGCAGACGTTGGCTCTCAACCGCCCACTCTTCACTGGTCATTCAATGTCACTGGCTATGGCAGAACTTTGCCAGTGATAAGACTGACATGCCTACATTGCCGACATTGCCATCCTTAAATAACTCAAATTATGTTTCATATGTTTAATGGATTAGATGCCCAGATGTAAAAGTATTGTAGCTCTTAAACCTTTTAACAAGCCTTAACGTTTTTTTTTTTTTTAAACAAGTGCATACTACAAAGTATTTTGAATAAAAAAAACAGTAGTTTCTTAGGATGTATGCAAATTCTTAGCTTTTTAAGTTTAAACAACAGGGACTCCAGATGTTTTTCCCCCCGTTTCTAAATCTTCCCCAGTAGTGAGTGTGAGTGGTTCATTTTCCGTTCAAGTGGTCTTGATTAAGAAGATGCTGGATTAGAATGGGAATCAAAGAGAGAGAGAGAGGGTGTGACATGCAGCAAAGGGCAGCAGGTCGGGATTCAAACCTGGGACAGCTGCACGGAGAAGGTGTAGTCTGGATATTTCAAGTGGCCACTCAGTGTAGTTTAACACTCCCCTGCAGATTTCTTTTGAGATACTAACCTTATTACGTGGTAAATCCTGAAATGTGGATGAAGTATAAATCTAAGGAATAAAGAATGCGATAAAGCCTCTAAAACAACTTGTACTGTGATTAAAAAAAAAAGACGCAAAACATTATTCAAAGAACCCCTCCCCCTCGTAAATAACAGTAACCACAGTTCATGAGAACAAATGTTTCTGTGCATAAAGGATGCTGGATTTTTTATTCACTAAGTCATGTTTATTTTAATCAACTGTTTCTCTGTCCTTTAACCGCTTCCTTGTTCTTATGGACACATTTGCACTGCACCACTGTTCCAACCATTTCTTTTTGTGTAAAAGAAGGTAACTGTCTGTGGTGCCCTTTCAATAGACAAGATAAGACAAACATTTACATCAAATATTCACAACAGATAGAGTAATGATTGACTCGCAAGAACAGAAAAGTGATTACAATGAAAGATAAAAAAGGATGTGAAGATTATGAGGGGAAGATGTGTCATTTAATAGATGAAGTAGTACAAAGTGAAATTAGTCTGAAAAATTAGTCTGAAAGTCCTTTGCAAAAATCTAAACTAGTGTCACTTTCACAATTTTTTCAACACTTAATAACCTAGCACTGTTTGCCAGTTGAAAAAGACACTACTGCATTTTAACCATCACAGCATTACTGCTACTAAAGTCTATTTCCACCTTACACCACACATGTGGATAATCAATATCCACATTGCGTAGTCTTAGAAATCATTCTTAAACATCATTCTGATCTTTTAACCTCTCGAAATGCCAAAAAAGTGGATAGTCTTACTCTAACTAAACAGTATTATTCTATCTTTTAAAGCAAAATATCACACTTAATAAAAACAAATTAAGATTGCTTTTATGATTAAATATAAGATTTAAATGCAAAATTTTTAAGTGTCTGTAAACTTCACATGAATCAGATTTTATTTCAGCAGCTGCATCTCTGCTGCACTAAAAACCAACCTTACATGTCTGCACACGCATACAGAGCTGACCTTTTTTTCCACTAACAGGTTGAATGGAATAGAGTAACAAATCAAAGTCAGTCTTTCAGAGTTTGGTTCATTGACAGCTTCCCAGCAGGTAGAAAATTCGGCTCAATAAAGCATCTCCTTCCAGAACCGAAATCCATTTGGCTCAGGCCTCACCAGCCTTTCAATTCATCAGCCAAAGGCAAGGGGGGGAAGAAAGCTGGAGCATTGATGCCAAGGACGAATGCAAATATAACCTGCATCTGACAGAAATTTGAAACGCAGAAAAAGAAGCTCTAATCTGGTGTTTGAGATGTTTATGCTTCTCCTCAGACATTTAGTTGTCCTCTTAAGATATTCACTGTTCAAATATTATGAGGGGGCTGCAAGGTGGTATGGTGGTTAGCACCGCAGCCTCACAGCACAAATGTTACTTGTTCGAATCTCGGCTGCGGGGGAGGTTTGAACCTTGAGGGCGGTGGCCTTTCTGTGTGGAATTTGTATGTTCTCCCTGTGTATGCGTGGGTTCTCTCCCACCATCCAAAGACATGCATGTTAGGTTAATTGATGACTTTAAATTCTCCCTAGGAGTGAGTGCGAGTGTGAATGGTTGTTTGTCTCTATGTGTTGGCCCTGTGATGGACTGGTGACCTGTCCAGGGTGTACCCTGCCTCTTATTTGTTAATGCTGGGATTGGCTCCAGCTTCCCCGCGACCCATAATGGCCTAAGCAGTATAGAGAATGAATGAAATATTATGAGATTCTCTTGTTTCTTGTTTCTTAACACTGCTGATATATTTTAATTCCAATAAAAAACATCAAAAACCTTTGTGCTTTTCATTTTCAGAAAGTATTAATTAAAAAAAAAAATCAGTTTATTATTAAGTACATGATTTATGTTAAATTAATTCTTTTTGTCACACAAAAATTTTCAGAAGGCAAATAAAGAAAATTTCCACCCCATAAAACCGATTAAATAAACAGAAACACGATAATGTTTTTTGCTTCACATATGACCAGTCCTTAAAATAGCCGCCGCCTCTGCTGGGAGCATGCATCCCACGTAGAACACATTCTACCTTCCAGATACAAAGGGCTGTGGGGCACAAAGGTGACAGAGAGGAGGACACCTGCCACAGAAACATATGGGACAACCAGGCTGTGATGAGATGGGATGTGACAACCAAAGAGATCCCTGGAGATCCACCAGAGATGGGGTCAAGCTTCAGCCGCAGACTCATTTGTGTGCAGGAGGAAAGTACCCAGAGTCAGCTGACACTGCAGGCATGTTTTCATTTTCAGGTTTTGACACTTCCAACTTCAGAAATAAAGCAAAATGGTATTTTTAAAGTTTTTCAATTCTTTGTGTGCTCAGAGCTACAGAATAAGCTGAATTTCTCGAGACAATGAGCCCTTTAAGCTGCTAACGGTCTGTATGTCGGGGATTGTTTTAAAGCAAGAATCCTTTTAAGTGGGCAGATTCTGGCTGTGAAATGAAAACCCAACTTTCAGTGGAACAAAATATACTTAGATGGAAACCTATTAGTCCAATCAGCAGGTATGCAATGCTGGAGTCAAATATCCTCACTGAGACACAGCACATCTTATAAATGGTCCCCATAAGCTTTCCTACTAAAGTCTCCTTTTATTACAAAACTTGAACACAAGTCCTGTCCTGCATCTTGTTAACAAACCACCACAAAAATGCTCATCATGTGAGAGTTTGACGCTAATGTCAGTCTGCAGGCTAAAAGACCAAGTAAGTGTAGCTGAAGCCTGTCTCATACTCCGAGAAGTGAGAATTTCTGTCTTGTTCTTGAGGTCACAAGAACAAAATGACGTCATTTTGTTCTTGAGATGTGTTTGGGGACATCTTGCGGCTTGTTCCCGATGTATCAGCTGAGCAGAACTTTCTTCTTGTGTGTCTCAAGAAGTATTGTGTGATTGGACTGAAATTTGTTGTGGGCATAATTAACATGAAAAACACTTGCTGTAGGGTTCGGGTACAGTATGAACTGGACAATGGCCAAAGTCAGGGCAGTCCAATCCTCAGCTGCACAAGTTAGCTCTAGGGATGTGGAACATCACCACTCTGGTGTAAAGGGAGCCTGAGCTGGTGCACGAGGTTGAGCTGTTCCAGTTAGATATAGTTGAACTCACTTTGACACCAGCTTGGGCTCTGGAACCAGTGTTCTTGGGAAGTGCTGGACCCTCTTCCATTCTGGAGTTGCTCCCAGTGAGAGGCACCAAGCAGGTGTGGGCATACTCATTACCCCCCAACTTGGTGCTTGTACAATGGGGTTTAGCCTGACTGACAGGAGTCCGTCTTTGGGTCGGGGGACAGGTCCTGACTGTTTGTGCCTATGCACTGAACAGCAGTTCAGAGTACCCACCCTTTTTGGAGTTCTTGGATGGAGTGTTGGAGAGCACACCTTCTGGGGAATCCCACATTCTGCTGGGGGACTGATGTGGGCAATGACAATAAGACATGGAGGGGCGTGATCGGGAGTCATGTATTAATTAATACATACTAATTATTACATAATTTTTTCTAATTTTACCATTTCTTCTAAGTATCCAGCAGGTAGCTCAGGGAGTGTATGTAGAGCCAAAGATAGAAATAAATCCTGCAGCAGCTGAACGATTCTGAACTTCACTGCACTTAATTTCCATGGCATAATCTAACCTAGATGTATCCTCCCAATGCGGTCGAGTAAGTAGATGTTCACATGGCATTACAAGACTGAGGATCTTAGGAAAAGACACAACTGTGCTCTTGGTCTGTTTGATATGCAACGAAGAGACCTGTTACCCCATACTCTGGATATCTCAGATCATTAGTCCTCACTTTTGTCTGTTTGTTATTCATTCACTCCTCTTGTGTCTGGAAGTGTAGCATGAAGACCGTGGGAAGAATATTCTCAGAGGGCTTTTTTTCTTCTCTTTTCATAAGACCAAGTCTTTGTGCGGACATGTGAGTGCATGTGCTTCAGTTAGAGAGATAACGACTTTCACTAACAGAATGATATCCTATGTGTCACTGGTTATACAATTTGATTGCTCGGTGTTGACAAGATTCATGTCTTCCAAACTATATTAAATGTATGGCAACTTCTCAGACTCACACACTAAATATGTTTGTTAAATATATCCATCAAAGTTAGTGCATAATTTCTGTTCATGAAACTGTCACAAAATATTGATTTGTGTTTCAGGACATTACAATAACTGGCTATTAGAATAAAGCTTGTAAAAACTGTCACAAAAAGACTGGTTACCAGTTTAAACAGCCAACAAGTTCACAACTGTCATCTAAGCTCATTTCATGCATAGTTCATAATGTATTAATTAGTCCTTACATTTTATGTACTTTAGTGTAAGATTTTGTACAGATTTTACTCCATATGTGTGCACATTATGAGTTCATATACAGTACCAACACTGAGTCTGTATACATTCATACCAAACATCTGACCTATTGTCTGGATATTCAGAAACATTAGCTCGTACTAAAATAAGCTCAACTCGTGTTTTTCGGCTTCTTGCTCAGCAATTGGAAGCTTGGTGAGTAAAAACAAGAAAGCAGTTATCCCATGAGCTTCAGTTTGCCCTCAAAGGCTGAATCCCATTTCACCCCTTAGCCCTACCCCTCCATTTTGCATGTTCACGTGTAGGAGTGTCCCAATTTCTTTTAGGACAGAGGGGTAGGGGTAAGTGGTAGGGCTATATACCCCTTCAAACGAAGATTTTTCAGAGGCACACTTCAAACGGAGGGGTATGAAAAATTTCCTGTTCTATATGAGAAAGCAAGTGTTTCTACGCACATCACACTTTCTTGAGGTGCAGGGCAACACACACTCGCACACACCAAAAAGAAAAAGCCACAAAGAAAAAGTATACCAGCACACACACTTAATTTTAATTGCATACAAAATTTCTACATTATGTCCTACATAGGCCTGTTGATAAGCAATAAGTCAATTAATTGCACTGTAAGGAAAAAATGAGCGCAACAAGTTTGCCGCCGCAATAGTTTTTATTAGTCCCCCCCATCTTACTTCACCATAGACTGTGTATGACAACAGGTTTCACTATGGAGTATCTCGACTGAACGCTCTTGAGGAGTGATCTCTCTAATGTCATATTTGACTACAGCATGTTGCAGTACGAGACCGTGGTGAACCACTAACCTGTGTGAGCCGGTACGCTGCATTTGTTTACAGGGCTACTGTCACGCATCGGCCGTGAGACTCACGCATTTGAGTGGCTTCTTACGCTCTCACGCTAAACCTCCGATTTCTCACGCTGGAATACACATCAAGAGCAATGCCGGCTAATGGAGAGGTTCTAGAGGATTCCCAGTGGGCCGCATTACTTTTGGGCCGGTGTAACAGAGAAGGACCCTAACTGACTGAAGTGATTTACAAACCTTTAACAAAGGGATCACTGCTAACTCTGGCATGCTTTGACTCAGCTCCTTTAGATCCCAGCTAAATGTTTCCAAGCCTCTTTCCTGCATGTAGTTTCATACAGTCCTGACCCACTTTGCTTTTTTATGACTTTGCAAGGCTGTAGTTGTAGTCTCAATTTGTGTCATGTACATCCACCAGAGAGCAGTGCAGAACTCTCATCCGAGTTCTGGCATTTCAGATGATAGTAAACATGGCGTAATTTCTCAGGCAGCGCAGTAGATGGCAATGGTCTGTGGAGCCATGAAAATACATGTCAGCTCCTTTTTTTTTTTTTTTTTTTTTTCTACGTTCATTTTGCTGATTGCATATGAGTTATACTGCCCACGTGATTTCCGGTGGTACTGCTCTGTTTGTTACATCTGGGTATGCATCTGCAATTTCTCTGAAAACAGACTAAAATTTGCATGTAAAGGATATAGAAGATGGACAAAAAGCATATGCATATTTAACATAAAGCATATGAGGTTTTATTCTTGCTAGTTCGTATTCCTACAAAGTAGGTCTCGTGAAAATTAAGTTTCTGATACTGACGTGCTGAAACTGCAACTTCTGGTACTGCAGATATCTCCTACTCCATTTATACTTTACAATGAGCTAGGTTGACCAAAACTTTAGCTACAATAAACGAATGAGGCAGATGGGATGTTGCATGAATACCAACTATAGGTGATATACTACAGGGACAGATCATATTGACAAAAAAACTTAAAAATTTAACATCATGGCAAAATTTCCAGGGGTCTATGACAATATGCTTTCTTGGATGCCAAAAATCAACAATAACTGTGTTTTACCAAGAAAAAATGCCCTTGTTCCCACCCTGCATGTCTGTTTCACAGCAGAGCTTCTTGTTATCTATTTTCCTCTTCTTATTAGTCATATTCTGACTCTGTACTTTGTGTAAATCAAGAGATCCCAGAACACAGAATGCTGGTCAGGTGGGTCACCACTCTAAACATCTCCTCTTACCTCTCACTGATAAATGTTCTGAAGTCTCAGCCTGGAAGCAAAGAGGACAGCCTTTAAACGGCTGTTTCTACAGGCCTCCCCTGCTGATTCTGATGCCTCCTCAGGTGCAATCCCTGTCCTCTGCAGGGTGTTTAAGCCTGGGGTTATGCTTTCATCGCACACACTGTCTACAGAGTCAAGAATCATCTCTACACATATGTTAGAAATGTCTTTTAAAATTCTCCTCATGGAGAAGCAAGATTCAGTAGTGAGAATTGATTGTTGACCTGAAATGATAAAATCAAACAGCAGCCTAGAATAGCCTACATAAATGTATTTGGTTTATACTTCATGAGCTACATCCACCACAATAGCTAGCTAATGTTTAATTAAGACTACTTTTAGATCATGGTGAGGATTAGGGTTGCTGGCTGTGAGAATTACTGTAATCAATGACAATCCCAACAGGTATAATGGGAATGTTAGTATAAATATAGTTCAGTAGTATTGATTTTGATCATCAGGAGTCAGAGCCCCGAGGGGTTTTCCTTCCAGTGATCTAATCATGAAATTCACATGGGATCTCGCACTGAGTACCAGGAGAGAGCATGAGGCGGCACAGATGCAGACACACTGTGAAAAGACGTCTGCAGTGCCAGTTTACTCTGAAGTCATGATGAACTGTTCTGCCAGCGTCTAAGTCCAAAGCTATTGTCTCTCCAGACATGAATCAACTATTGCAAATCTAATGGGCTCTTTATCAACACAACTAATCAATGGCTTCAAGTAAATGTAATTGTACATTTAAGATATATAAAGACATGAAGAAATCCTGCTCCTGTGTTTTGGAGGCAGTGTCAAGTAACATCATCATTTACAGCTTTAAAATGGAGCATCCACTACTTCTACATTACTGTGTTTATGTGTCAGATAGCCTTTACCATGTTTACTGCCTTTCCTCAGAGGTCTATACATCTTTTTGACAGCAGGACTGGGAGTGTGTCAAAGAAGCTTCCTGCCTCCCTGCATGAGCTCCCACAGGGTAATGGATGCAACCACGGTATCTGAATCTGCTGGGCTCAACAACACAAAAGGCATACCTTTCTTTAAAACTTGGGAAGTGAGAAATAAACTACTCTTTTTTTTTCAACATCTGCAGCATGGGTCATCAAAACGTTTTTGACAGCTGCTCAGCTAGTTTGATGCAGATTAACTGTGGTAAGGCTGCATATTATTCCACCACACTGGTGGCAACCTCTTACAGCTCAATAAAAAATGTTCATGCTGACCTAGCGACAAGCACTGTCTCTTCTGTTGGTTGATATTTTTAAAATAGCATTTTAACCGTTTTAATTTATTTTTTCCACTGTAATCCTTGTAGAGGAAGTAGAGGAATTTAATAAATGGAAAGTCATAGGGGCTAAAAATTATACTGACAGAAATGGTGATGAGGTTTGACTGGTCCAAACCCAAACTAAGTGGGCTATAGAAGGGGTAGAAAACGTAAGAACGCCCAAATGCTCCTTAAGCCTTTGGTATTTTTAAAGCTTCTCTTATCATTTCTTTTTGATGTTCTAGATTGCTGCATCAATCACTATTGCCTCCTTCTTTAGGATTCTGTCTGGTGTGGTAGACCCTGGCCCTTTATTGCTCTCGTGCTCAGTTCCAGTTTTCATGCAGTCATTATCAGGGCCTCTGCTGTGTTTTTCAGACCAGTTTACTCAAGCCACTAATGAGACTTTTCGATGTCAGCTACTTCGATCTGTCAGTGATGCATGCCATGCAAGTTTTATCATTCCACGTTCCACCTCCTCTTCCCCCATGCTGTGTTTCAACTGCCTGAGGCATTTCCTTAGCATTTCATCACTGGAGTCTACCTTCTGGATGTATTCCTGGATCTTCCTTGCTTCATCCTAGATAGTGGCTTTCACACTAACTGGACCCAGACTCAGAGTGTTGGACTTGTGGGGTGAAACCCTCCGTGCATACTTGATATTAATGGCTTCCATTTAATCTTTTGTTCAGTCTGTAATATCAGCTTGGGTATCTGATGACTGGCAGGTTGTACATACTGATGGCCTGGATCTGCTTTACTCTGTATGGATATTTGGTTTTGACTGTCTTCCTTTCAGCCTCTTCGTGGTTTAATTTGAATGCTCAACTTGAATTATATGGCAAACATACAACAAAAAAGACAGACAGCAGACTAATTTCCAGACGTCAGAAAGTGTTGTTATTGTACTGTTTGCATATAACTTCAGTTATGGTGGTTCCAGACCTTAATTCAGTTAAGTAAACATATCTTCCGGCTCTCAACCGAGGCAGACGCTTTTTCTTCTCCCTCCCTCCCACTCTGCCCTGCTACTGTCCTGTCATCTATCTGAGCCTCTCTCTGCATCTCCTTCCAAAACTAAATCTTGGATATGGATTTGATCAGCTGGTCCCTAAATGCAATCGACCAAATTTATTCGAACCGGAAAACAGGCGTAGGGGAGCCTGCTTGCCCTGGCGGAACGTTTTCGGCTGGATATGTGATGGATTCCTGGGGAGCGTGGAAAGTCATGTGTCTGTCGATTCTTTCTGTCGAGGACGTGGAGGACATCTATACATTCGGTTTCATGATAACTGGGTTTCTGCTGTTTGGAGCGGGCGGTTTCCTGGCATATCGCAAAATTCGGACACTGTCGGCAGTCACTGGCAAGCTGCCGGATTTCTGTGCTGGTGTGTGCCGAGCTATGAACAATCAGGCTGTGGCGGTACAGGAGCTGAATCGTAAACTGGAGGCTATTCCAGTTCTGGATGGCAAACTGGTTGCGCTTTCTGGGCTTGTACGTGAGGTGGTCACCAACTTGGAGAAGTTGTCAGCTCGGCTGGATGGAAATTGACCCAAAATTCGGATCATTGGGAGTCGCCAGTGGGACCACTGAGAGACTTAAGGCAGACGAAACAGCTCTGGCCTGAACCAAAACAAATGCTGTTATCAAATTTGGCTCCCTGTGCTGGCCTTGAATGGCTGGTTGAAAGCTCCCTGGAATGTTTTGTTGATGGACGCTCAGTCCCCCACCCTCCCCTCACCCTCTTCACGGGCGATGGACTTCAACCTGGATCAGCCCTCAAGGATGCCCCACTATCATCAGGTGGCAGAGACTGTGAGGGAGAACTGGGGCAAAGTTCATATGCTCTCTTCTACGCACACACACGCACCACACTCAGTACACTACTACAGATACACCTCCCCGTTATTCACTGCCTTGCTGTCCTTCCACCTCCCTCCACTCCCGGGCAGTGGGTTCATTGGACGCGCTCTGAGAATGTAGCTGCGTCTGCACTTGCTGCGATGGGAGACCCCCCCCTCCCCCCGCCACGTGTTTCTGATGTTGTGATTGTCTGAGTTATGTTCTGTATGTACTGAGGAGTGTTTTTGTATCTCAATAATGGGCCCTTAGGCCCAGTGTGGAGATGCCTTTTTTATCCTCTCCAGCTACATCTTACTCCCCCTAATGTTACCTTTCACCTATATCTAAGACAAGGAGCGCTGTAGAAATGGCTGCTCCGTCAGTCTGCCTGTTCTGTTTGTGTCATCATATGTTGTTTTGTCTAGTCTTGGATGGGTTGTACTGAAAACATGAATTTCCCTGCAAAGGGATTAATAAAGTATTTTTCATTCATTCATTCATTCATTCATTCATTAATTAATGTTTGGAGTTCAGACAGTTTCTTGTATTATTTCTTGTCTTTTTTAAGGTTTCATGATCTTTTGTTTCTTATTCCTGTTTCAGCCTCTGTAATCATAGATTGTTTCTTGACCACTTTTCAGCCCTTGTGTGTGTATGTGTGTGTGTGTCAGTGTGTAGTTTCAACTACCCCTCCAGCTGTTGCCAGTTTACTTAAACAGCCTTGTTTTCTCGGTCTTTTTCTTGCACTGTTTTTGTTTGTTCAGCCTTTCTGATTACCCCCCATCTAGTCCTGCAATACCTTATCCTCCTTTCTAGGTTTTGATCAAGTTCTTGTTTCATTCCTCCCTGTATTACACCACACATGGTGTTGGAACATGCATGGAGTCGGTGTCAGCTATTTGATGGAAAATTTACAATATTCTCTTGAACTACTATGAATTCTAGCCTTGGCCTGGGCAGCGGTTAGCTTTGCTGATCGTGTTATTTTATTAAACTTTAGACACAAACCAGGTTTGCAGTGTCAAAGCTAATCTAAAGCAATCATTTGAAAAGCTGAAAAGAAGAATTGACATGGACATGTTTCCACTGACTAGACTTAAACCAAATAAAGTAGTAAGAAAACAAACATTTTCAGTGAAGTTTAAAAAAAAAAAAAAACAGTGGCAGACGTTCCTAAGCTGTGTTTTATTAGAGGTTGGCAAACAACATTGTAGTGGTGCATTACTGCCACCAACAAGGAGTGTGGACCAGGATAGGTAGTCTAAAAAAAACTTAAATATAGGGGACAAGGTAATCTGACCTGAAAATGCAAGAAAACGATTTGTGATTTAAGAAAAATCATCTGTGGTGTAAAATGACCAGTTGTTCCTGCTGTACTTTTATCGCTCTGAATCGTTTTACCATCTCATTCGTATCTGTTTCATATTTTCTGCACTGCACCAGAATATGCTCTAGTTTTTTGTTTTGTTTTTTTTTACAATATGTAAATTTGTCTGTCATGCTTGCCCAGTATGTCCCAGCCTTAGTCTTGATATTGTAATTTTGTTTCTCGTGTTTCCTGCCATCCTCCTCCTTTGACAATCAATGTTTTGTTGCTGTTGCTTTTATTTGCCCGCTTTCCTGCCCATTACTTTCCTTTTACCCCTGTATGCAGTGGCACCCAAAGAAACTTCACCATTTATCCCATCATTTGAATGCAGTATTTGCTGAATTGCTGATCTTATTGGACGTGTATCTTCTATCCATTGTGCTGCAAGTAACAGAGCTAACGTTTGCTCTGCATATACTGAGATCATCAATTAATCTTTTCTCTACTTGTACTCTGCATTATGGAATTATAACAGCTCCTTCTGCATTACTTGATGGATTCTTGGCAGCGTCTCTATAGATTTTGGCATAACTGTAGAAACTGTTTGTTTTTTCCTACACCACACCTGCATTGCAAATACATCTTTTATCCTTGTTCTTCCTGTCCACTAAGGAGAAATCCACTGCTGTATTAGGGGGGGGTTTGGGTTGTTGGTTGGTTGGTTAGTTGCTTTGTTTGAAGTATAGCTTTTTGGGGTTTCCTGCTTTGGCAGTGTCTTTGGTTTATTTATTATTTTTATTTATGTATTGGTTTATGTCTGTATTTATTCAATTAGTTAGTCTGGAATAAAGTTGCATTGTCAGCCTGGTCCCTCTTTAGTCTTATGTTTGGGTCTTCCTTCAATAATTGTGACTTTAATGTCCCAAGATTTAAAGAAAATAAAACATTTACAAATCAGTTTGTTTTATTTTCATTTACATTTTATGCTGTTTCAGGAGATGATTGTAAAACATAAGATTATAATTGAAGCAACTTTATGGATATATTGACCTCCATGAAATTCCAAAGCTTCCTTCAAAACAAAACAGCAGTCAGGGCTTTCTCTGCACTTGGCAGCAAACAGAGGGACTTCAACTTTTACAATTATGTCACATTATTATCTCCCAGTTTCTAAAACTTTAAAATCTAATAAAGCAGCGGCTTGCCAGTTTGTTGACATATTGCTGGCAAATATTTTTATCTATTAAAGAAATGATGTGGGACCAAACAACCACTCCAGCCTTCACTATCAATCCAGCTGACATCTTTTGTGAATTTATGTTGCAAATGAAAAATGCAAGCTACCTTTTGCCCTGTCCCAGAGGTTTAGACATAAAAGACACAATGCTCTCCAGAGAGCACAGGAGCAGACATGGGAGGAGGATGGGTTTCCACATATATTTGCTTTGGCTTTGATCACAAAGAATCATCCACATGTTGAACTTAGGTTCATTTTTCTTACCTGGATCTCAATAGTGGTGATTCACCACTGTTGTTCCTGCACAGCTTAAACTCTTTAAATTTCTATTTCTTTCCTCATGTCAACCCGGGGTCACATGTGCCCCAATGGCAGGAGTTTGATACGCAGTCAGGGCTGTGTAGGCATTGTTCATCTTCGCTTTTGTATTACATGCACAGTAAATCCAACATCAGAGGTCATCAACAGTCGGTACTATCTCTTACTAATGCTTCTTGACTGCCAATGACCTACTTACATTCAAATGAGAGTCGATAATCTTTCCTCAGACGTAAGTAATGGTGGGTTTCTCCAAAGAGGATTTTAGATCTGACAAAGATCTGAAGACTTCAATATGACTGACCTCATTCCAAAAGAATCTTAGATGAGCTCCTCTGTTCATTATCCCTTTACTTCCCATTAGATGTAATAACATTTAAATAGTACATGTAAATAAAGTAATGTGTGTTTTAAAAACAGATTTTTTTAAGCAAGAGCCTTGTATTTAATTTTTAAGTATGAGAATTCTTAAGAAAGTTTCCAGATTTTAAATGGTTTAAAAGAAATTAAGTAAAGCCCTTTTTACAGACTGATCTTTCAAACTGAAATTCTAGTTTCCAGGTAAGGCAGCGCCTGTTTGTCAGAGCCGCAGGCTAATGGGGAACTTTGCATAAAAGCACATCTGAACTAACTGCATGACAGTCGTTCACTCATCTTCCCCTTCTATCATCCAGCTCCTCAGAGTGGAAATAGCAGTCTAAATAAGAAGATGAGGTGTGTGCGAGTCTCTGCCCATCATCATACTGCAAATGAGACTCTGCCTGACTAATTTACAATAGAAGTCAGCTTCATTTAGCTGTACGGCCTGCAAAGTGCTGGAGGCTGTGTATCACTTAAACCTTGTCACCACTGCAAAAAGTTGCCATTTTATGCCTTTGCACATCCAGGATATGTATTATCCAGTCGTTTCTGAAGCTCTAAGATATACACAAGATGCCCTAAGACATAATTAGAAAAGAAATGTGTAAGATGCACAAAAGTAACATAATTTTTTTTAACTAAACTAATATTTTGAGTTGTGTACCAAGACAATTTATTACCTTTTTTTTCTTGGACAAAAAAGCTGCTCCACCTTACCAGAAAACATATGTAATAGGTACATTTGTTTATATGTCCAAAGCATAGTTTCACAATCCTTGCTTAGAAATTGTGACAGAGAAAATTATCCCCATTTTCTGTAAGGCTGCATGAACATGACTGACGAAAAGTAAGGAATCTGGAGTGAGAAAAGAATGGTCGCATTCCTCATGGGGATCCTCCACACTGGTGGCTTTGCCGGCTTGGTCTGCAGGGTCATTGCCATGGTAATCACCCTTCTCTGGGTGTTTGGAACCCTGCACCGCAGCCTTATGGCTGTAGTGTGGACTCCTCGAAAATATTGTTTCCTCACAGCAGTGTCAAACGTCATGCCAAATTTTTATTTCTTTTAACATTTGTACATTCAGTTAAGAGACAGTAACAAAGGTCTGCAGTTCATGGGGTATGGCTGGGCAGGGTGGGGAAAGTGCACATGCATTTTGTGTGTGGGTGTGTGTGTCTATGTGTAATTCTGTGTGAAAGAGATTATAATGAGGTAGGGGTTTTTAAAATGCTTTGTTATATACTTTTGTGTGTGAAGGCCTGTTTAATTTTAATATACATAGTTTCTAGAATGTAAAGCACTTTGTGTTGCTTTCTGCATGAAAAGTGCTTTATAAATAAAACTGATTTGATTTGAAGAAATTATCGGAGGAAGAGAGGAAAAGAGAGAGCCAGAGCTAAGACGAAAGTCAAGTTGGAGAAATTACATAGTACAGGAAGGATGCAAGATGGATGCTGAATTAGCTGTTGATAGGAGGCGTGTCACTGAGAAAATCTGCACAAGTTCTGTAGTGCAACTTCAAAACTGTTCAGGAGCATTATTCTCAACTAGCAATAGCTTTTTGTGCTAATAGCTATTTCAAAACTCATTGTTTTTTCAAATGGCAATATACATGATGCATTTAAACAGTTCATACAACTGTAAGGTGTAGTGATGTTTATTTTTCAGCTCTTCTTTTTGGTTTCATTTAAAAACATTTTGGTTTTATCTGTTTATAACTTGCATTGCATTCCCAAATTTCCCTGAGGACTCTCCAAAGGGATTAATAAAGTATTTCTATTCAATTCATTGCTTAGTTTTAGATTCGTAGCACAGAGGGATGAAAACCAAAAAGCAGAGGGCGCTTTTGTTGAATATCCTGGGGGTTTTTTTCTGGGTGTCCAGGTGCCATTTTATATTCCCCTGCTTTACTGCTTCCTCCTTTGTGTCTTACATGCCACGTGTCTCTTTTTTTTCTCTCCTCTGTCTTTTTATTCTTTGCAGTTTTTGTGTTCTTCCTCCTGCATTTCAAAGAGAGACTGGCCATGTTGGAGAGATTCCAGTAAGAGTCCAAAATCCTTTAAATGTTCAGACATAATACAACACAGGCCGATGCTTTTTCATTGGGACATTTGGGTTCCAAGGATGATTTTTGACAGCATGAGACGTCAGGCCCATGTTGTGCTGCTGATACATTGTCTGCAGCCACCAACTCAGCATAATCCTCCTGAAACTGTAGGATTTTACCAGGCATGTGTGCAAGAGCCCTGCCACAGTGATATCCAACATAATTTTATCTCTGTGACAAAACCATCAGTGCTCATTGAAGTGCAAAGAAAGAAACATAGTGTGAGCGTTTAAGTCCACCCTATCACTGTCCTATTTCACAGTCCCTGAGGCACACTGAGTGTTTGGGAGGAAAAAACATAAGAGTCTAATCAGCACTTGTCAACATCAAATAATCAATTCAGTTATCCACACCTTTCATCAGAATTTGATGTATACGTACTGACATGATAACCATTCTTGCAGCATTTAAACATACTTTCTCCCAAAAAAGACACTGGTACAGTTTTGCAGCTGAAATTGAATGTTCTGCTACAGTAAATGTTGGGAAAGTGGTTCAAAATTTACAGAAAGCATATTCACAAGATGTAGAAGTAGAAACTGTGGAATTAATTATCCTTTCTTTTCTCAAATTACCATAACTTTGTTTTTTGTTTGTTTGTTTAGTTTTTTTTCTTTTTCAGATACTCCAGGGTTCGTAATAGTCTGCCTAAGGAATTAGAAGAGGTGTGTACATTCAACAAATTAGATGTCTAAATAGATAACGTAGATTACATATGTACCAATAAAAGAATTACATCCTAGTTCATATCCCCTCGTCTTCACTGCATTCATCTCAGGCAATGCTGTTACAGCTTGGGGAGGAAATAAGTTTTTTACTTTTTGGATCAAGTATTTATATACCATGCAAAAAATAACTATCTCAGTGCAATTAAACAGGATATATGTGTATTTTTTATATTTTTCATTGTCAATAAAAATAGTTAAATACGCTATAATATTAACTGAATGTGTCATATAACATCCAAGGGTCCATGCGTGCCAGTTTTCAGGTTGCCTTGAAAAGTTTTATAAGTAATCACTTCATCTAAATGAATAGGAAGTCTTTCTATAAGAAAGAAATCCTCAGCATGAGTGGATCAGTGTATGCCCTGAATTCACACTTCCATCAGTTTTGCATAGCCTGTGATTTATATATTTTTCTCTTTTAAGGTTAGAAAAGTCTCATGTGTTAGAACAATCAGGTTTGTACGCTGCAACAGAGGAATCTGAATAAAGTTAAGGAAAATAAGGGCTTCACTTGAATTTGAAAGGTAACCAACATAGAGTTTAGGCTTAAGTTAA
The DNA here is from genome assembly GCF_017639745.1 of Melanotaenia boesemani. Classification (NCBI taxonomy): domain Eukaryota; kingdom Metazoa; phylum Chordata; class Actinopteri; order Atheriniformes; family Melanotaeniidae; genus Melanotaenia; species Melanotaenia boesemani. The sequence goes on along the minus strand of NC_055697.1, from coordinate 28,799,037 downwards.
GCCTGGCCTCTCCAAAACCTGATTGTTCGGTTATCCAATTCTTCACAGATGGCATTAGCTCAGTACAGATGAGCCACTTTACAGTGTTTTGGCTGATCATGTCTTTAATTAGTTTTAATAGAACTCAAATAAATGTAATGCAATGCACTCAAAAAGAGGCTATGAAAGACAAAATTAAGAGAATATCCAGAAAAGGTATTCTGGAATAGTTTTCAATCAGCAGGTGAATTGGTGACAGGTGAGGGTGTCAGGATTGTGTATAAAAGAAGCACACATCCACATCCAAGTAATGTCATGGCTTAACACATTGTGACAAACTTGCTCAAAGAATCATCAGTAAGTCCCACAAATATATTTCTCAATGCAAGACTTAAAAAAAGTGATAGTTGAGATATTTTTGTTTGCTTTTCTAAAATTACATAACCTTTGCAGACATATGTACCTACAGCAACAGAATTAGGGTGAATCAGTTGAAAATGGCTAATGCAAGGGTAGACGAACTATTTTCTCATAATGATCTAAAGTTTTAGATACATGTACTTAAAAAGTTGAGCTATGTCATGGCAAAGATCCTTGTACGTTATCAGAGAAAGACTTTGACTTGGAGAAATACCCATCAGTTTGGTTCTCTGTTCTCTCTGGAATGCTTGACTCAGCTCCTTTAATTCTACAATGAGCTAGGCTGGCTACAACATGTTGCACAAAACTAATAAAACAGATGTTAAGTCATGTGAAAGCCAGCACTTATGGTGTGTGTTTTTAAAGTTCAAGCTAATATAGTGCAGGTTTCGCTTCAAAACAAACTGTCTTTCTGTTTTTTTGTATCCTGCCACTGACATTTGGCACCTGCTCTTTTAGTGTACTGCTGCTACGACTGTTTTAAATTACCCTCGGGGACAAATAAAGTCTTTTAAATTTGAATAACTGCAAAATAAGTTAACTTCCACTCTTGTTGGGGCTTTTTATACAAATCCACAATTCCAATAATGTAAATGTTTACAATGCAGATCTTTTAGCATCAAAGTTTGTGTCTGTGTAATCTCTTTTCATTCAGTCATTTTAAGCACAGTTAACTTGTGCACGCAGTGTACAGTAGAAAGAGCAGCAGCATTCTGTTGCTTTTTGGTTTGCGGCTCCAGAATATGGCAATGCTCTTCCATCACGCACTGCACTAGGAGGAAGCCTATGCTTATAGTTGAAGGCAGCAGAAAACCAAAACAATAAGCTGGAACAGTACAGCCTGCAGAGCTGGTCAATGATTTTCTATGGATTTTTTTCCACAGAGAATGTCTTTCACACATCATTTCATGATTTTACAAAATCACTGAGTAGATAATTGCAATAATGCATGCAATGCCATGGATCTTTGTATTTACTCACTGAACTTAAAGCTTAAAGCTTAAAAGCTTCATCATTAAGAGGCTTTCAAACCTTTTGGTGTTTTTCTGCTGGAGATAAATTTAATCTTCTGAAGTATCGCTCACATTTGTGAGCTACCATTACAAAGAGGCGACATGGCCAGAGTGAAAATGTTAGCTTTAATATTATGTAGATGCATGAAATTGGCATTTTTAATCATAAACTATTTCCCACATGTTGTGTTTTGCATTTAACATGTTACATAAAGCAAATGTAAATGTAACCATTGGAAAAGGGTTGTGTATAATCTCAAATTAATTGTAGTATTTGGTTGCTGGGTGATGTTGACAGTATTTTTATGGCAGTATTTAGATTGCACAGTGAGATCATATCTATGTATCATCAAATATGTGTGACCATGTACTATTAATAATACTAAGGCTTTATATAGCTGTTAATATAAACTATTTAAACACCATTTCTCAGGAACATACATTTAGACTTTATCTCACATCTACCTTGATTGTCAACTAGGTGGCAGTATTTCCCCACACTTTTAGTCATGTTTGAACAATTATTATTCTAAGAGCCTTCTTCCCTGCTGGGTGTTTCACACTCAAGTGTGTAGCCTGCTGATGCTGTAATTTTTTTCTCTCCATTTTGAAGCTCTGAGGCAGCTTGCCTCTATCTGATGTCAGCACGGTGTCCTTTCCATTACAAAGAAGGCAAATAAGAAGTGGGCCATGTTAGTGTAAGTGTCTGAGGTGGATGCACAAGCTTCCTGCAGAGCTGCCAGATCATTTTGGTTCAATATTCATTTAGCAATTTCTGACTTTGATGTCATGCCTATGTCCCTGCAAGAGACAGGGACATAGACATGGGGGCGGGGGCACTCTTTGTGCTCCCATTTGAATAGACCTGGTACAAAAGAAAAAAATAGAGAATTTCTACTTTGTTCTCTTGCATTTCAGGGCTTGAGTTTTCTTGACATTTAAACATGACATTTAATCTGACATTTAATCACTAACCCTTCACCTTAGCTTAGCATGAGCTAAATTTGAACGTGAAACGGCCAAGCTTGCACCGAAATGGCAGCTAAACTAAAATGACTAATTCCCACATTGTTTTTATGACCACATTGCATTCCCGTGAAGGTCATTAAAAGAAAAAAAAGAAAAACACAAGCTTGAGGTTCTCAGTGCATTTAGAGTCACAGTCTGCAATAATGTCTGTTTGTCAAATTTGACTTCACTTAACAGCAAGAGGGGAAGGAGTAAGCAGGAAGATCATGTGGAGGCACCAGATGCATCAGGGAGAGGGATTAAAATGCTGTGCAGGTTATCTTCATGACTGGCTTCTGGAAGAGGTGTGATGTGCTGCTTTACTGCCATCTAGTGGTGAGCAGTGTGAATTTTAAACACGTTGATGGGTGGAACAGGGATGTCCAATCCCAGTCCTCGAGGGCCACTGTCCTGCAACTGTCTCAGATTAAAGCACTACAGAGGGTGGTGCAAGCGGCCGAGGACATCACAGGCAGCAGTCTCCCCTCCATCCAGGACATTTATCACAGTGGGTGTCTGCGTAAGGCACGCAGCATCACTAAGGACTACACTCATCCAGCACTAGGATATTTCCTTCTGCTACCCTCTGGTAGACGATACAGGAGCCTGCCAGTACGCACAAAAAGACTCAAAGACAGTTACTACCCCCAAGCTGTCAGACTATCGAACTCACAATAATGCACTAACTGCACTAAACTACTTGCTGCCTATTACTGTGCAGCCATACTATGTGCAATACGAAATTCACTTAAAGCAATATTACAACCGGTGAAATACTCTACCTACACCTTATTTTTAATCCTACCCGCACCTTTGTATTTTATACATTAATATATTTTATTATACTTCTTACTATATTGTTTACTTATTTCTCTTGTATTTATTTCTCTTCTAACAAGTACTATTATTGCATGCTATTAGTATTTGATTATTTTTGCGAGTCAAATGGTTCCTCTCATCCAAGCATTTCATTGCTTTGTTGACCCTGTGTTGAAACTGCATATGACAAATAAACAATCTTGATCTTCATCTTCATCTTGAACAAGGAGTAACAAATGCACCACCAGTTGTGTGCTGCATCTTTGTTATTGATTTCATATTAAACAAGAAAACCGATTCAGTGCGATGTTTAAGCACATAAATACATGCTACATGCTGTTGAAATGCATTGCAGAGGCTCTGTGAAGATCAGCGGTGAGGTCCAAAAGCCATCAGTTTGCTTCGGGAGAGACAAAGAGAAAGGAAGAGGGAATAAAGAAAAGGACCTCCAGCACCCAAATTAACCTTCTGAAAGAGAGATACAGAAGATGGGGATTTTTTTTTTTTTTTTTTTGCCTTTTGAAGATGAAGCACTGTGTTAAGAGCAAAGGAGCCTTGTTAAGTCAGGGTTGTCATTTAGATTTTGTTTTTATGCGAAGTCTGTAATGAGAAGATAGATGCTTCTCATTTCTGATTGCGAAACATGCTTCAGCTAAGCCTGTATATCTTTTGGAACTGTCAGAAGATAAGAAAATCTGCTGAGAAGAGTCTTTAATTACTACTAATTTACATGACAGACTTTGTAAGATTTTTATCAACATTTAAAAACTGTAAAAACTTCAAAGTTATGGTTCATTATGTGGCAAAGTATGTCCTATTATCTCAGCTTTTTGCAAAAACAGATCAGATCATCACCACTGATCAGATCACTCCGACAGACACAGCGTACTGCAAGTGTCAGCTTCTAATTTCCCTTTTCATATATCAAAGCAATGTCTTTGCCACTGCTAGGATTATAACCTAAGGAACAACATAGACTCTAACACTGGATGGAGATTAGTTTTTCACAATTTTTCACATTAGAATGAAAATTTTCACACACAAATTTTACGCGCAAGAAACAAACACCTCTTCAGAGTTGCTTAACAATAAGCAACAACTCAGCTTCACACTTTCTGCAAAACATTACACACAGTGGTTTGCAAAACTCTGCATGCACCTTAGACACAGATAAGGATTGTGAAGCTAGTTACTTCTCATTACAGAGCCCTGGCTTGCCAATGATCACACTAATAAACAAACTGAATGACTACAGCCACCAGGTGTGGAGACAAATGTGCAGCAGGTGAGTTCACCTGTCTTTAACAAAAATGGAAGGACTTAGAAGAAGAGTGAGAATGAGAAGAGGAGCTCAAAGAGGTAGAGTAAGAGGTAGAGAAAGGCCTGAAGAGGTGATAACATGTCATCTAAATTGCAAAATTTGTATAACAAATATGTTGACAAATTCTCACCACCAAGCTGTCAAACAATATTTCTGAATAGAATCCATCACTCTGTTTCCTAAAAAGGGCTTTTTACAAATGTTTTGAATTTTTCGGGGTGGTTTGTAAGAGGTTGAAACAGCGTATGATCATTGACATGGAACTATAAGATTTTTAGCAATTTGTTAATAGTTTTGGCTGATATGTTTAATTTTGTACACAAACTAAGGTGTTCAGGTAACTGAGTTTGGTCTTTGGTTAATTTCTTGAGTAATTTAGAGAAAAGTAGCTCTCTTGTCAAAATTGAGTATAAACAATTGGAAAAAAAAACTGTCATCCAAAGATTAATTTTCAAATTTTAGGAAGACTTCTTTAAAAATAAGTTGTTTTTACACACATACAAAAGCATCAAAACATGCAGGCAATTATGTCTGAGCTTTCTTCACGGATGCTGTTCATGTACTTTTAAATGGGAGATTCTCTGCTGGAGATGTACTTTCACAGCTAGAAATACTGTGGAGTGGTGCACAGCAGACAGGACATGATGCAAAATTTATAACAATCAAAAGTGGGGGGTTTTTTGTCTGTGTGCAACCCCGTCCTCTACAGGATAAAGCCGACAAAGTTCATGGATAAATATTTACTTTGGGGACATAATATTCACATAATCTCTGCATGCACTGAAAAATATATTTTTGACAGTTTAGGGTTCACAAACTCTGTTCTCCAAGTATAAATACAGTTTAGGTGGGTTGAAGATGTGCCAAATAATCCCAAGATGAGAGGAACAAAAGTGTCACTGAAAGGAAAGACTTAAAGAACGCTAAGAAGCTTAAGTTTAAATGTTTGAGATATTTTCTTGTCATTTTTGGGATTAGTGTCTGGCCGTGTCCTCATATGTTGTTGTGCAAACCGATCAAACGAACAATTTTGGTATGTTAAAGGATTAGCAGAGAAATCTGGTTTCAGTGCCAATGTCAAGGTTCACATCTTCGTTAGGTGCCACACAAGCAACCATCTGTGGGGTTCATCTGGACAGTCCCACAGTGTGGCAAGGGGATGGATTTGTCCAGATTGGGACACTGAAGCAGGGATAGGTCATCTCTTATTTCCACTTAAAGTTTATAACCAAATTCAGCTGCCAGACACTAACACGCAGACTCCCTCCTGGAGGGTCTGGGAGCAATTTGCATGAAGACCCAACCTCTCCTCAAAAGACCAACTGTGCAAATAGCACAGCATTGAAAAATACAATATTTATATGATTTATCTTAGCAGCATATCATGTGCCACATAGAATGTAATTAATTTTAAAATATTACATTGTCTCCATCTAAGTATTAGTAGACTTGTTGGAATCTTGCTAACAAGGATAAAAGGTGTAGCAGGTGTTGTAGTGCCCCAAAACCTGACAGACATGTTTTGGACAATGTCTATGTCTATGGTTTTTAAACCCTCGCACGCACCTTTGTGACAAATCTGCAACCAACTTCTGCATCTTTGGTACAAACTGACCAACAATGCAACAATTAACTTTGGGATGTTTTAGCATTTTCAACTTTGTTAGCCTGCAGACAGACAACACTGGAAATCTACTAAATTACTAAACAGCTTCAAATTTCTCAATCACCGAGCAATCATATGCTTCATCTCAGCCTTGAAAAAATTAAATACACATTTAGGAAATCTATACCAATTTTAAATAATATATTCTGGGCCCCAGGATATATTGGGACCCCCAGTCCTGCCTGTGTCATTTCTTGTGTCAAGGTTTATAGACAGTAATTAATTAAATTGAAGACACACATTTTTAAGTTTAACTTTCTAAAACCTTCAGTTAAAGTCTATTGCAGTGAACTACAGCTAATAAATCATTCATGAGGTCTTCATACATGCATTTTGTAGTTGTAAATATTTATAAGTTGTCTATAAATTGATTTTGTGCCCTGAAGTCTTTTCCAGAGAGTAGATGGTCAAACAGTGAACCGCAGGGGGGCTGCTCGGTTAATTAAAGAGCTGAGGAGAACACAAATATCATGATGCTTGAGTATTTTTTACAACCTGGCAGCCAAATAATATTATTGAATTATAAATTATCAACAAAGCATTGGTGAAGCATTCAATTTTTTTCTTTTTAAAGTTAATCAAAGCTTCTTAACCCTTTTAGAAAAGCTTGCTTATAAGAATGTGGCACCCAGATAATAAATATTGAATTATAAATAATGTAGCACATGAACTTTGTAACTTTCAGCTGCATCACATGCACAACTTTCCGTGTGATGTTTCATTTGCTTTTTAAAAGAAGATGCAACCACACCTTTCCAAAGATATTACACCTGCTTCTTCACCAGCGCCCCAGACTTGTGGATTTATCAGTTCTCAGATTTGATCTACTGATAGTGTGCTCACTTCTGATCTTCCTCATCCTGCTTTGGCTATGCCTGATCCAGTTTTTTCAGAGCTCCGTGTTCTGACCCCGATAGAAACTTCCAGTTTTGCTTTGATTTGATTTCTCAGTTTGATCAGTTTTATCTGATTTCTGACACTTTCAGTCACTTCTGATGCTACATTCCCCACTGTCAGTGTCATTTGGTCAGCGGTAGTGTTCTGGTGGGAACCTCAGGAACAGACATGTTTCCTTCATGTTGATTTGCACATGCGTAAATCACATCTTCATTAATGTCTTTGTGCAAAGGCATACATTTTTTTTACCCCATACCTAAAAATGATTGCTTCCAGGTTTAAATGAAAATACAACAGATACTGCATGTGGTTTTAATCTGCCCAGTGCATATATAACTTATGTAAGTAGTCTGCCTGTTTCTTTTTTATTATTATTATTTTACTTTTCTTTTGACTATGAAGTTTGCTCTTGGAACTTTTGGACTTTTTTTTTATCCATAAAGATGAATATTCTTATCTTTCATTCCATCTTATGTTCCTGCTGAGAAATGTTGCACAAAGACATGAAATATGGAAAACATATGTGATATGGGATCAAATCCAAGCTGGGGAAAAAGGCAGCATGATACAATCTCAGTGTATTCACATCAGAGTGAAAATAAAAAGACATTTTGATCTAATACCAAAAAGAAAATAAAAGTTGAAGAAAAATTAAAAACATCCTTTGAAAGTCAATACTTAATACTAAAACTACACCCAACTAAAATACTTTTTTAAGTTTCTCTTTACTTAAACTTAATAAAAATGGTCTTCATCAGGTTTTATAATTAGATAAATATATCCTCAGTGGTTATAAAGACATCTATTTGAAGTTCATTATTCTGCAGTGATAAAATATTCAAATGTGGACAACATTCAAGACTGCTCCCAATCTTTCCAGAAGTGGAAATCCCAGTTAGTTCAACCCAAAGTCAGACTGTGCAATTTTCAGAGAAACTACAAAAACCCATGAGCTACATCTCAGACCCTCCAGGCCTCAGATAGCATGTTAAATGTTACAGTTCAATCAGAAAAGACTAAACAAGTATGACTTGTTTGGAAGAGCTGCAGAAAGTTGGCTTGGGTTTAGAGAAAACCAATCACATCACTACAAACACCTCATACAACTGTCAAGCACAGTGGTGGGGGACTGATGATTTGGGCTTGTTTTGCAGCCACAGGACCTGGACACCTTGCAGTCATTCAGTCAACCATAAACTCCTCCATGAGTCAGTTGTGTCTAACAGCTAAAACTTGCCTAAAATTGAATCGTGCAACAGGACAATGATCTCAAACACAGCAACAAATCTACACCAGAAAGCCAGAAAAAGAAGAAAACCAAGGTGTTGCAATGGTCTAAAGTCCAGACCTCAACCTGATTTAAATGCAGTGGAGGGACCTTAAAGTTAGCTGTGCATAAATGCTGAAAACCTGTTTGATGCTAAAAAAAATGAACTGTTTGATTTTGGCCTTGAAAGAGAGTATCATCATTTTCTCTAAATATGTAGTGGCTTCTTCAGTTCAGATAAATAAATCACTGAGATGGGGAATAAAAAGCTCTTGTCAAACCTTAGATGCTGCATGTGAACAGTGTTGGTATTGATGGCTTTATTGTGTACTCACTGAATTCCAGCACTGAGGGAATTCCCAAATGCAGGATCAATAAAGTAATTATAATGCTCTTCAGAGATTACAAACAACGACAGTCGCAGCCATTATGATCATCAAAGTGAGTGTGTGATGAGGTTTCCTTTGGCAGACAGCAAGGATTAGAGGATTATCTCTCCCCTCAGTCTCTGGCCATCTCTCCATCGCTCCCACTCAATGGATTAGTTTTTATCTGCAAGGTAATCAGGGCTTCACTCTTGTCTGACAGGACTACAACTCCCACAGTCACACATAATCTACATCAACACTAGACTTAACACAGTCCACTCTGGTACTGACCTAGACTTTTCTGTTGTTTCATTTATCAGTCCAGTAACAATATGAAACGATCCGATTGACATGACCTTTGGTATTATCAGATACCATGAGTGTTCGGATTTCACCCCAGCAGAGAAAAAAAAGAGTTAACATCAACTCCCCCCTAGAGTTTGGGTACTGAAGTATCTTATTCTCAACATTTCATAATTAGTTACTTAAAATACATAGATTAGGCCTATACTTCATTGCAGCTGTAAGCAGACTGCTGTTTGCTTTAGGTTCCAAGCATGGACAGGCTTATAGGCTTCTAGGAATATCTAAACACAGCATTGTGTAAGACACACTTACAGTAGATTGTTTCCTTATAAGGGTCTGTCTTAAAGGACTGTACTCTGCAACTTAGAAAAGTTCCTAGCACAGGATGTAAACATGAAATTCGGAGAAGCACACTCGAACATCCTATATGTAAACTTGTGTCTGATCTATGATTGGCTGATTCAGGACTGAGGAATGTTCTTTGTTTGAAAGCAATATAAGAGAGACTTACACATTTGGTCTGGGGGTTTTTCTACGATTGGCTTCAGAGACCTCACAGAGATGCATATCTGTTTACAATGTCACTTTTTGTAATAAACCATCATCATTTTTACATAAAGCTGATGTCCGGAGCTCTTCTTTTACCTGAAAGTATTTTTTGTCACATCATAAGCTTAAAGCAATTTACTATAAAATAGTATGATCCAGAGGAGCAGATCTTCATATGATGAAGTCATCATATCACAGAAACGGCTATGAAGACACCAAGGACACCAAAGAGGAAACAACAGTAAGAGGGGAGAAATTGTCAACCAGATGATGGTTTCACAAAACTATATAATGTTATTAAGGACAATAAACTACAAAATGCCACCACAGACTATTTCTCCACAACACCTGCTTCCACAAAATAAACCCCACCATGGCATCAAGAGTCAGAAAGTACTCCACAACAGTACCAAGCCCCAATGATGATGAATGAGAGGAATGTGAGAGCAGCTGACCTGAGGGATAAGATCCTGGCTAAGATGAGAACCTGTCAACCCCAACACCGACAAGCAGGAATGAGTGAAGTACCAGCAGAAAATCTTCTAGCTGATGTGAATGCAGCACTAAGAACAATCCCTACTGCATCACTGAAATCAATGAGTTGATATACAGTACAGCAACAGTGATCGTGGAGATGCTTGACCAATATAACATCAATATGAAGGGCAAGAAAGCAGCACCATGGAGGAGCAGGTTGGAAGCCAAAATCAACACAGAAGGAAGCTAGTCAACTCCAGATGGGTACAACTACATAAGGGGTACCCAAGAGGTACAGCCAGATGTCCATACCTGAGGCTCCAGAAACTGCCAAAGAGACTCCAAGCATGGGCTGCACGTCTAAGGAGATCCACAAGAGTAAAAGAAACCGGCTGTTCTCCACTGACCCAGCTAAAGTTTACTCCCAGTGGCAGGGAAATACCTCACACACTAACCCACCAAGGCTGGAGACTGAACAATACTGTGATGATGGATCTGATGCAAAGATGTCTCATTTTGGCTTCCTCGCCTGCTCATGTTGTGTTTCAATTCACCTGCAACCACTTTCCTGATAGCTATTTCCTTCACTCTTTGTTCAGTTTTCATTTCAGTTGACTGTCCAGCTTATATGGTTTTGTGGCCTTAAGTATTTGGCTTAACAAAGTGCAAAAATCTGGTTGCATTCTAGTCATGTTATGACCTAACATGAAAATGTACACAAACGTTCCACGGACTATGATGGTTGGCTGATGAATGTATATCACATCGTAATTCATCTTTCCAGTTATTTTCATTTGATAAAGCTGTAATTTGTTCAGTACATAACAAGCCAAGGCAATTGCTGTCACTTCAGCCTCCATCTCTTTATTATACTTGATAGCTCTTGAAGTCCTTCAGGAGTTTTTGTAGTTAATTGATGATACACATTTAAAAGACAGGACAAACTTCATAGTTATCCAGTAAATTATGCAGCTACTCTATGATGCACGATGTGCTGAAAAGACCTGAATGGAATTTCTTAAGCTTAAACAACCTCAGGCTCAGACTAGCCTTTCTGTGCTTTCCAGCTGTGCAGCTGTGTCAGCCTCACTAAACATGTCAGCTCTATTAATGTTCCTTCGGGGAGACTGTCATTTATTGTTGGCTGTGTGTGCATGTCATCATGTCTCTCCCCATAATTGTGTCTATAACTTACAATTACTAGGTGCCTGTCAGATTCATATATGTTTCACTGCAAGTCATTTGTCCTGACCTTTACTGAGCAGTGTTTCAGTGTTGTGGAAGCTGAGTACATGCGATAGGTCCTGGTGCACAAATAATGTCACATTTTTTGATTTGCTCGTTGGCTGATTTAACTGTGCTGACACTTGGTGGTTTGAGTCTTCTCTAATCTTATACTTAAAGCTCTTCATTCGAGGAGGAGGACTTTGTAGTTCCTATTTTGTACATCTTGCATCCATCCCCAAAAAGGCAAGAAGTGCTTTGGAGATCTGAAGCTTCATGTTGCAAGTTTATATAATATGGAGTTTGATACTTACTTTACTGATGAGTCCTTCCCTCTCTGCCTACTGAAATGTGCAGAAAAGAGGACGATGTCAGGAAGCTGCATATTAAATGGGCCTCAGCCTGCTGATACTTCATTGCTAACTGCTGTCTTGCTTCTTTTTCTCAGTGACCTAAACTTGGAGCTTCTTCAATACAGTACTCAAACTCAGCACTTTATTCATTGCTAACCTACTTACATAACGTTTTTTTATACTTAAAATTCAAAGTTTCAATTTCAAAACCTTGTTTCTGTGTAGAAGAGTGCAAAGCATGTGGACCACCAGACTTCTGTTGAAGATGCACACACAGGTAGAAAGGGAGAAGTAAATAAAGCAAAACATCTAGCACTGCTAGCAAAACATGGACAAATTTGTGAAAGTACCAATATGCAATCAACAACAAAGACTTCAGCTACCAAAAAGAAAAAAGCAGACAATGAAATATGATGAGGCATATCTTGACCCAAGTTTGACCAGGTAATGGTCAAGTAATGGTCAATAAAGAGAGACCACACTGTGTTGTATATCTCAAAATATTAGCATTATACAGTATGAAGCCAAACAAGTTAGAAGACTACTTGGGGACTTCTCATCCTGAACACAAAGAAAAAAGCCTGTTGATTACTTTAGAAATAAACAACTCAACTGTCATATGTAGCAAAGTTGTTTTACTAAAGCAGCATCTGTCTCATCGAAAGCTCAACTCACCTGAAGTAGCTTGCAGAGTTTCCTGGTTTAAAACACCTCACACTGTAGCAGAGGAGTTGATTCATTCTGCCACTGACATGGATTTAACTAAAGTCAACCAAGAAGCCGCTAATAAACTAAAAACTATTTCATGGCACATTTCTTTGTTTCTTTGCAAGCTTTGGGGTGCATGTAGTTGTGGTATTGGAGAGGACCTGACATTATTGTCGCTGAAAAGGGGCCCTGCAGAAAACGTTTGAGAACCACTGCTATGGTCCAAAGTAGGAAAAAAAAAGTAGCAGCAACAAGTTCCTTCTGTGCATTAACAAAGAAGTAAAGTAAGTAAATGTTTGTTTATATTGCACCTTTCAAGATAAAAATCAGTGCTTAACAATGAAACACAAAATAACACAATAACAAAGAGAACAAAAACAAATAAAACCAAGTAAAAGCAAGTTTAAAAGATGCTTTTTTAGCTGCTTTTTAAAGGGATCCCTGAATCTGCAGATCTCAGGCTGAGAGGAAGGGAGTTCCAGGAGGAAGGAGCCACTGCTGCAAAAGCTCTGTCACCTTTTGTTTTCAGCCGTGTTGGCTTAACAACCAGCAGACCTGGTTCACTTAATCTGAGGAACCTGCTGGGCATGTAGGGCTGTAGGAGTTCTCTGATATAATCGGGTGCTTGGTAATGTAGGGCCTGATAAGTTAAAACCAGATTTTTAAAACTCTGTGATATATGGGAAGCCAGTGCAGCTGGATTAGTAAAGGAGTGACATGAGTGAATTTGGAGGATTTTGTCATCAGCCTTGCAGCAGCATTCTGAACAACTTGGATGATCAAGAGATTTTCTTTGCTTAAGCATGTGAAGAGGGAATTACAACAATCAAGTCTAGATGAGATGAAGGCATGGACGATCATCTCCATCTCAGATGGTGAAACAACTGGACTCAGCTTGGCAATGTTTTTGAGATAAAAACAAAAGCGAACAAGCGATTTGATATGAGCATCTGAAGACAGTGCAGGGTCAAGAATTACACCAAGGTTCCTAACCGAGGGCTTAATACATGAAGCAAGTGGGACAAGAAACCCAGTGACGCAAGAAACTTGTTTTCTTTATAAAGTAGAGCCCAGTTGTTTTATGAGTCCACATGAGATCTGTCATCAATGAAAACACCCAAATAATTAAAAAGTTAACTTCTTATTGTAATCCCTGATTAGAAACATTATTCTCTTTTTATTTATTTTACTTTTTATTGAGTATTATTTTACAAAAACATTTTAATATCTGATTTCAGAATATCATATTTCATTCAATTAAGGCAAGTTAAATTGTTTTCCATGTAAAAAGTATTAAAAAAAAGCTTACAGCTAAACAAAAACTTGTTTTTCTGCTGTTAATGTTTAAAGAGTTATAAACAGCTACGAAGTTGTTGAATAATTTACAGCAGGAAATTCTCTCTGCTTTTTTTTTTTTTTTTTTTTAGGCAAACATCAGTGTGTGAAGATTGTGTTTTACAAAAAAATTACAAAAAAACACAAGCATGGTTATATCTGTATAAGACCCAGCAGGAGAACATGCATACAGACACACACACACAGCAGTGTTTTCTGTTTATTTGTATTTTTACTGTTTAATTGAGTTGTTCATCATTTTAACATTTTTTTTGTGAATTCTTTGACAAACCTGAATATTGTGAAAAATGTGCAGCCATGACCTTAAAGCTATGTTGGTGTTATGTTTTCCTTCTTCAGATGTAATAACAGTACTTTTAGCCTGAAACTGGATGTGTTCAGTTTTATGTAGAAAAAATAGTTTTCAAACACTAACAATGTCAAACTTAGGGCTGGTACACAAAGGTTTTTTTAATCTGAGATTTTTTTTATCTGGTAGAGAAGTCACATGTGAGGAGAAAAAATCAGGCATGTAACAGTTTTGATCATACTGTGTATGGTGTGCTCAGATAATCTAATCACAGAACAACACACATAATGATGCTGACCTGCAACTGATCTACAATCTAGTCCTCCGAGCCAGAAATCTTGCGTGACCAAACGTGATCTAACAAAAACGTAGAACCACGGCAACAACCGGAAAAAAAAAACAAAGAAGAAGAAACACAGCAACAACCGGAAAAACACAACACCCAGCAAAGGATATATAGGACGAGGGAATGTTGGAGGTCTTGGGACTATTGTTAACAGAAAAAGCCATAACTGAAAAAAAAAATAAATAAAAAAGACTAGAGACGGCATGAACACGGACTTTGTATCCTTCATTGCTCCCCAGTCAGCTCGCTCTCTGGCTACGTTCACTTCCACGTCACCATCCACAGAGTCACAACTCAAAAGTCGTCGGCTTTCCACACACACAAAGGTATTTTGTCGTAAATAGTGAACACGTCTAATATTTCTGATTGTTGGCCATGACCTGTTTCGGAGCCATTTATCGGGACAAATTCGCTCATAACAAGATAATCGGGCGTTTGCCATTCTTGGTATGGAAGTGGCAAAATCGGGACAAAAACAGTCCAATAATCTTTGTGTGTACCAGGCCTAAGGCCTGCATAAGGCAAACGCCTGATTATCTTACATCTTATAAGATTTTCCAATAAAATTATCCTGTGGTCTGAGGAGTGTTACGAGCGAATTCGTCCCGACAATCGGGTTAGAAACGGGTCGTGGTTGACAATCGAAGGTTTTGAACATGTTCAATATTTACGACCAGATATCTTCATGTGTGTGAGAAAAGCCGACGACTCATGAATTGTGACTGTGTGGATGGTGACGTGGTACGGAATGTAGCCAATCAGAGAGCGAGCTGGTCGGGGAACAAGGAAGGAAATAAAGTCCGTGTTCACACTGTCTCCACTGTTATTTTTTCCAGTTCTGGCTTTTTCTGTTAAAAACCATCAGCATTCCTTCGTCTTGTATATCCTCTTCCATGCTGGGTGTTGTTTTTTCCGGTTGTTGCTATGGTTGTTCTTTGTTTTGTTTTGTTGTGTGTGTGTGTGTTGTGCTTTTTTTCAGATCATGTTTGATCATGCGAGATGTCCGGCTTGGAGGACTAGACTGTAGATCGGTTGCAGGACATCCTCGTTTTGTGTGTGTTGTTCTGTGATGAAATTATTTAAGCTACCACAGACAGTCAACACTGTTAAATGTCTGATTTTTTTTATCTTCGTCTGTGAGGTCTCTAGCAGATAAAAGATCTGTTCAGATTTAGAAAATCTTTGTGTGTACCAGGCCTTAGCTGCCTGTGACTTTTTCACCACGGCTGAACTTGCTTATCAGAGACAAACTTTCCGTGAGGCTCTGTGGCTCCTGGCGGAAGAAGGGCCAGGTAAACAGGAGTAATGGCGCCCTCTTCTGGCGACTTTTCTCCTCTCTTGCCACCCATGTCAGTCTGGACCCAACCTGGGCAGCAGGCACTCAGTAAGATCTAAGAAAAGAGTTCAAGGAGCACAACATTAATTCGAGCTATGAGATTATTAATTATTAATTATTAAACATTTAAAAAATGTAAAATTACCCCATCGTTTGGTCTCTCCTTAGACAAGCGACGAGCCAGAATTAAGGACAGCGTCTGAAGGCAAGTACAAGCTTTTGAGTTATTAAATGTATTTGTATGGGTTCAATATTTAGTCATAAAGATTTTGCAGTTGTAAATAAATGCTTGCAAATCATTTATATTTGCATCTGTAAATCAAGCTCTTGACACTGTAAAAACAATCTGCCTGAAAAATTTAAGTTTGCAAATGTGCAGAAAAGGGTTTGCATGATTGTAAAAAAGATTTGAATTTGTGGGGAAAAGAATAAAGTTCTTTTGTGAAAACGCTGTTCGCAGATGCTAAGCACAAAACTGCGTGCAAGACTCTGAAGTTGCAAATTTTGTCCATATCTTTACTCTTCTATCTGATTGGATGGTGACAAATCAAACTGTCCAATCAGAGAGTAGGCAGATTGTTTTTACAAGGTGAAAAGCTGATTTACAGATGCAAATCCTAAAATTATGTGTAAACATTCATTTCCAACTGCAAAATCTTTATGACTTAATATTGAGCCCATATATTTGTTCTTTTCCAATCATCCTGGACTAGAACAGTGACTATAGATTAAACCAACCCATTTTAAATGACTCATTTATTTGTAAAACTTGGTCCAACTGATGAAGACATGAATTTTACCGTCAGTCCAGTTTTAGATATTCCATACGCCGTATCAGGCCAGCCGCTGTTCTTGTGCTCGCCTCGCTTGGCCTCATCAACAAATCTCTGCATCAGTCCCACCAGCTCGTCCTCGGTGATGTCGTTACTGCGGAAACGCTGCTGAAGCTCTGGACTGCACTTGTTCAGAGTTTGGCTGCCGACAAAACTGGACATGTTCACCACACGACCTTTAAAACACACACAGGGGGATATCTGAAGCTTTTAGCCACTCACAGGTGATACCGTTCCACAATGTCACAATCAAAAACTGCAACTGCTTGGACCAGTTCTGTGTTCGTACCTCCAGCTTTGATGAGCGGCAGGAAATGAGTCAACATGTCTCTGGTGGCGAAGAAGTTTGTCTTCATGGTGACCTCGGCCTGGACAGCAAACGGAGTTGTGTCTGCCACTAAGAGGAGAGACCACATAACGCAGCCGTTACATCGTGTGTTACTGAAATGATTAAATTCCTGGAAGATGTAAATATCCTGGTGTCAAACCCCCAAACTATTCTTGAAAAGGTGTGTCACAATTACTTGATTTCACAGTTAATTGTCGTATTTAATGTCACAATCAATTAATCCTACAGATTCCTCAATATCACTTTTTTTTATACAATATTTAGATCAGAGCGCGCACAGACCGAAAGTTCAGAATCAGAATGCCATTTATTGTCGTTATACCGTCAAATAATTAACAGTGCAACAAGACGGGTTTTACGTTCACTAAAAGTTATGTTATGAATGAGCAATGGTCCGGAGAAGAAACTACAATATGTATTTAATTTCAGATATATGGTCTTGTTCCTTCACTTTCACTCTTCCAGTATTATTTATGATTCAAACAGCAGTTGTTCTGCTAAAGAGCAGCTGGAAGTCAAAGCTTGATGGTTTTTCCTGTGTTTCAAAATTCGCTATACAGATTAAAAAATCATTTTAATCTTGGCATCAAAAGGTAGAAATACATAAAACTTAAAGCCCTAGAAGAAGTTTTCATGTGATTTTACGCATTTATAATGCTGTGAAATTAATGCATAATTGTGAAAATCTTAATGCCGTGATTATTTCTCTGACAATAACGGTACCAAGAAATGTGACATCCAGCCTTGAATTCAAGTTTTAAAACCTCTAAGTCCTCTTAATTTCCACCAGTCCCCCTCTAGCCTCTTATGAGACCATTTCCTGTCCAGTCTGCTGACAGCTCCATCAATTTGGACTCTTCAAAGCCAGTGGCTTCTATAAAATAGCAGAATTTGATGATTGGGATAAAATGAACATTTTTATGGGTTTTCTGACCCATAAAAATGGGTAGTAAGAAACTCCAGAAATGCAAGGAATGAATGAATGAAATTACTTTGATTTATGCTTTTATCACCTTAGATTAAACCATATATATACAGCAAGTCTTTCTACATGAGTGAACTGCCATGTCTGTGCCACCATTGCAGTGTTTGAAATATTTACTGCAATGAAAGGCAACAGAAGAGTGTTAAAATAAAACTGGTTGTGGATGCTTTTCTGTGAGCTCACGTTTGAGAAACAGAGGATCAAACTTATCACTTGATGTAAGAACAAACAATAATATGAGAATCAGCCCCATCAAAGAAGAGAAAACATGAAGCTGAATTCAGGATAATTGAAAGAGGGAAATCACAAACATTTTTCCAGGAGGAGATTACTGATGAAGCACAAAAGTCTGAGTGTCAAAGATGACTTATTCTCAGCTTGACAGCAGGCTTGTACAAAATTCAGAATTGAGTCAAGAATTTTACCTAAATTCCAATTTAATTCTTGAATTTTAATTTGCAAACAGGAAGTGGAATTAGATAGATAGATATCTAATAGATAATTGAAACTGTAATAACTTTAAAATTGTGGAAAATGATAGAAAAGCACTCCATTTCCCAGAATACCTTGCTCTATCCAAGTTTTTTAAATGGTTGTCCAAACATTTTGGACATTTAGTTTAGACTCTTGTGAAAGAAGCTAACTGAGGGCCAGAGCTGTTTTGTACTTTATAATTACAGCAACATGCAAAATAACACATTAAAGGACATCTATGCTCGTTTGTTTTAGTGAACCAGTTCCCGAAACAAATGGAAATGACAGAGCGATCTGCAACTACTGCAGTGCTCTAGTCTGGTTCCATAAAGGCCGCCTCACATTTCAAACTTCGCCTCCAGGTAAGTGTACAGATTTATAACCTGTCATTCATTTTGTTGACCATGTCATGTATTTGCAATGAGAACTGTGCTCTTTTTAAAAATGCAATGACCATCTAATCACACTATTTCTTATTTGCTTGTGCAAGTCTTCATCATGAATCTTGAGATCATGTCAAAGTAAAGCAGCCTTGGAGGCAGTGGTGGTGTGTGTGTGTAACATAAAACCTCCTAACTGTGTTAGGATTAGAAAAAAAAGTATCACATTCTCACTGATTTTTGATAAGAATGAATTTCTCTGAATTGCAGTGAATTCAATAAAACTTCCTGTAATTCCAATTCAACATCCTGTGGGGTGGAGTCGATTCAAATGCATTCAATTAATTAAATTCTGAATTTTGTACAAACCTGCTTCATAGATTATTTAGCCGACTGATATAGATGCAGCATACACTTAGATAGTGGGTAAAATACTCCTGAGATGGCTGTCTAGATGTCAGTAGTTGTTTTACTTTTCTCTAAATCCTTGTTTATCTGAAGCTTTGGGGTCCCTTCTGTGTTTGTTAAATGAGCATATTTCTGTTTGTAACATTCATTAACAAAAGAAAAGACAAACATTTACACAGATAAAAAGTTGTTGACAGCTTGGGCACAACTACACAACTATAATAACAGTCTGTTGCTATAGTTACAAATCAGATTATACTATTGTATGTTTTCAATTACGATTACTCCAGACTGATGCTGCTGTAGCCAAATTTAAATGCAGTTCCCAGCAGATACAATATAAACACTGTAGTGCATTATAAACATTATGTATTTATATATTTTTTCATACTTGTAAATGCAATCCCAGCGTTGTTGATAAGGACATCCACTCCTCCATACTTCTCTTTGAAGAAAGCAGCAGCACTGATGATGCTGTTCAGCTCATTGATGTCCAGCTGGTGAAACAAAGCCTTCAGACCCTCTGAGGCCAGAGACTCCACAGCTGCCTGACCTCGATCACTGCAAAAGACTTTTTATTTAATGTATTTATTTAAAAGGGACAATGCATTTTAATTAACATAAAAATGTAAATATGCCAGAATTGCTCAGATGCAATACCATATTCTGCCCAGCAGATGGCACCATTGTCCTCTTTGTAACCTGTTCTGGTGAACCAGTTGTGATTCAAGGCTTTGAAGATTTTGTTTATTCTCCACCATTAAGAAGATTGTTTGTTCATGTTCCCTTCTTAAATAAAGCTGTTCAAACACACCCATATGAGGCCAATATAACAGATAATAGAGTTCTGAGAATTTGACTCTTCAATCTTTCATCATAACTTTTATCCAGATATGTGACAAAAACATTACATCTTTGAATATAAATCTATAATTCTTGGATGGGAATAAATAATAGCCCACAATAATGTTTCAAGTACTTAAATGTCAAAATTACTTAATTGTGATTTAGAAACACCTGCTGAATGATGTTTGAAAAGCAAAATTTGGTAAAAATGTTAAAAAAAATATTATGGAGATAAGAGCATTACATTGCAGAAAGCTTGTTTAGTGAAACAGCAATATGTTGCGCTGCACACACCAGCCTGGTCCAGGTGAGATACTTACACGTCTCTGGCGGTCAGGTAAACATCCCCTTTGAACTGCTTGCAGAGCGCTCGGACGATGGAAAGTCCAATGCCTTTGTTACTACCCGTTACCACAGCAACCCTGGTTGACATGTCTGACCACAGAGAGAAATCAGTATATGAACTGACCACAGAGAAATACACTTCCTGAAAACTTGAGAGAGCCAGCCTTTGTCCAAACAAGCTGAGTCAGATCAGAAGTATGTTGGAGGATGGACCAATGAAGGGTGAGATTTGCTGAGTCATGGTAACAATTATAAGAGGATAAAAAGAGGATCCATATATTCATCTATTTGTATTTTGTTTCAAGACAAAATAAAAAATAAAAATGTATTTAATATAAATAGGTAAAATGTGCCAGCCTCAGCAAGAGAAGAACAAACAGAATTTCCACAGTAAAAATTACAGTTCAGTCATAAAAAAAAAATAAAAACAAAATCATCTTAAAAAGTTTCACAATGAAGCTGTCAGCAATGACCTTCAGCCTTCATTCAAACTTCTACATATAAACTTGTTTTACAAGGATTTATGCAGGACTACTTTTGCTAATGATGTGTGAACTAACGTAACTGGTAATTCAAGGAATTAAATCAAAGTTAAACATCTCCACCTTTTTCAGAAAGGACTTCAAGTTCGTTGTTTTTGTTAAAACTCTGACATGCTGGAACAGAATTTTCTGTTCATTGTGTTCCTGGCAGAATAGGGCAACATCTTTTTCTGTCATATCCTGCTTCATTCTTTTCAAAAAGAACATTTAGCATTGTAAGATACTTTTGTCTTTCTCACCATCTTATAAAACCCATTTATGCCACGCGAGAGGGGAAAACTTGGCTTCCAGGGGGAAAAAAAAGCTTGTTAACCATAAATCTAATTAAACAATACTGATCTTGTGTCACTCAGAATGTACATTAGTGTCCTTCAGGATAACAATATTCCTGATTTAAAGAAAATAGCCTTTACGGTGTGAATTTATATCTTCATTAATAACACATATTTGAGTTTTCTCTATGATATCATATTCTGGATATGGTATTAATGGTATTCAAGAAGGACTTTTTTCTGTATCATTGCCTTTTAACATGTTCTGTCTCCTGATCATGCATGTGAGGAAGGGCCTATATTTTTAGTCTGATTTTTACAAACAGAAAAAATAAAATCACAAACTTGGATAAAGTTTAAATGACGTAACAGATCTAATAATTCTAATAAAATATCTCATTCACTGTTCACCTTCCTTTCCCCCCTCTTTCATTCTGTCTTCCTTAGAGTTTAATGTTTCTACTGGCATGATAAGATGCAACATAAGAATACAGGTAGATCCACACGTAGTCTGCACGCGCGAACTCATAAAAAAACCTTTATGGAGATACCTTCTGTAAGACAAAACACAGAAACTAGAATACCCTGCATGGCGTGTCTATAAAATATCTCAATTTTACTCATCTGAGTAACTAAGCTACTAACTTAAAAATTCATTGAGCAAAACTGAGGTTTCTTACTTGCGAGTGGCGGTGAGGAAGAGGAGGATGACAAGTGAAAAAGAAGCGACGAAGCGCAGAGGAAAACAGGAGGAACGTCGGGGGGCGACGCGCAGCGTCAGTGCGCATACCCGGAAGACTTTTCAAAATGAATGTTGAGTTAATACATGTTACATACAGTGCATAATACATGTACACGCCTATCGTATAGTATGTTAGTTACCTACGCGTTCATTAAAGCTAAATTCTGTTCGACAAGAGTTTCCCTTTAGAATGACTGCATTTAATTAGTAACATATTCACCTCAAATAGCCATAAAAATAACCGCAAAAACAAAGTTCTTCTTCATTAACTCAGCTAGCTAAATTGTGACGACTTGTATGGCTATTTCTAAATAAATTAGTTACCAAAGTAATGCAAGTTTGTGGTATTGGAGTCATTAAAAACAATGTTGAAGCGTTAAAACTTGGGCGTGTCAGACGTATCAGGTTCTCCACCCTGCTGTCCAGTGACCCGGTTCCAGCCTTTTACTCCAGTGTGGTTACTGCTTCTACTCTAATTGACTTCTCTGAAACTTAGAGAGTCTCTTCTTTTTCTAATAGCATTAATAATTTCCTTCTCCTCCAAACAGACACTGACAAACTAATCTGAGTTCATTTTAACCTGCAGAGCTATCCTGGATGTTGTGGCTTCATTGAGAGCAAGAAATCCCAAAGTCAGAACTCAGCAATGAAAAATGAATTTTCAATTCATAATACTCTCAATCCCACCACTATTATTTGTCCTGAGCCAATGACTGACATTTGTGAGGGTTTTCTCAACTTTTTATTCTTAAATATTAATCTTATATGATCAAATATACAACCAGTACCTTACAAGACCTCCTAGATCTTCTGTAAAACTACTTTCAGCTGTTTCAAGGTTAGTCACCAAAGCAGATCGTCGATTGAAGTAGCTCTAAAACTTTGAAACAGCCTTCCATTGTTAGGCGCTCTACTTCTACTGACAGTTTTAAATCTTTGCTGAATATATATTTGTTATCCATGGCTTTGAACCTCTTTGTGTACTTTTAGTGTTTTTTTCCCTATCTTTCACTTAACACATTTTAATATGTATTTCCATAATTTATTCCATCATTTTGCAGGGATAGGGTTCCCTTTTTCTTCTAAGGATTAATCACCACCATGAACCACATCGACTGCTTTTCTGATGCTGGGAAACTTCAACTGTAAGTTCATTCACGTGCCACACCTAGTCCTCTGGAGATTTCATGGCTGTTTTGCCAGTCAGTGTGGAGAAGCACTAATCTATAAATAAATCATTCATTTACAGAACACTGTTTCAGTCAGACATTAAAGTGAGCTGTTTAGTTTATCTGCTAAGGCGTGCTCAGATAAGAGTCTGCAAAGAAAAGTTCAGTTCACTCATTTAACTAATGAATAAAATAGAAAAGCATTGTTTTCTTCTGTATTTATGAATGGTGTTTTGAAGCCATGTTAAGTATGTAATAGTTAAGATTTAAATGCACACATTGTTCCAGTTACTTATGCAAACAAGATCAATATCATCCCAAACTGTAAAGGCTTTATTACTCAGGTCCCTGCAGCTGATCCCAGGTCAGCCAACAGAGGCGTTTACTGTACATGGGACACATAATTAGTCTGTGTAATGTCTACATATACACTTATTAGTCTCTTTTTTTCCCTAATAATTATGCTACTTACTAGCAAGTATGTTCTAGTATCCACACATGCTTTAGGCTTTCTGGTGTTTGTAATCTGTTCTTTTGTCTTTTTTGTGCTCCATCCCTGACTTGAAAAGTAGTCCCAGCAAAAGTATGTTCTCAAAAGTTCCCCCTTTTTTTCTTAGCTGAGAAGATCCAATTTAAATACAAGATCTCTTCTACTAGGGAATCCTGATGAAGATCACAGCAAAAGACACCTACCAAAAAATTAAACTAAATGTTTGAATCAACAGTTCGTATAAATTAAAATTACAGTAAAAGAGAAGAATAAATGTCAAAGTCTGAGGGGTTAGGGCTCTTTTCTAGTCTTGTTAGTTTGTGTTGTTTCCTTTTTATTTTGTAGAGTTTTCTCCATGTTTATATTTGTTTGTGTTGCTTCATGTTTGATAGTAGCCCTGGTTTAAATTTTCTAATCTGCTTTACCTGCTGCTCGTAAGTTGTCCTCAAAATATATACCCTTTTGTTTCTGTTATACTTGGTTAGATCATCCGTTGTGTTTCCCTGTCGTTTCTCTGGTTTCCTCCTTCTAAGTGTTTTCTTAATTAAAACCTTTATCCCTGCACCAATCTGCCTCCGGTCTTTTCATCTTGTATTTGGGTCCACTTCCTCCTCAAATCATGACAGTAAAAGAGAGAGACCCATACCAACTAAATCCACAATTTTTACTCTAATTATGAACATTTAAAACATCTTTTAGAGCAGTTCTAAACACCCCTGAAAGTAATTTTAGTTGGGATTGTCTGCAAGCTGATGATATTTTGAAAATTATATATAGAGAGAGAATAAAAGAAAGTAGTTCTGCTAGCACTGATTGCAACCTAGAAACATTTAGGAGAACTCTAGAAGTAGACATAGTATTATACTTGTTGTGACATGAGGACAAGAGGACAGCGGTATGAGGAAACTCAATGAGATTGTTTAGATAACGTCTATGCTGCAAACATTTGTATTTTTCTTCTCCGGTTAAGAGCTGACCATCCTGAATATAGCTTAACGCATTATCTCACACTGTAGGTTGTTTTGAAAGTAAATATATATACATTTGTCACAAACATTGTTAATACTCATTTAACAGAAATGAGAATATACGGGGATATCCTGAAACAAAACAATGGGCAGAACGTGCAGCTAATGATGCTGGTTTAATGCAGTGGCTCAGAAGCAGAGATGTCTAATTTATTAAATACGAATGTCATTAATTTCTCTTTCCACACATCTCTTCCTCGGCACTTGCTTTCAGGACAGGATGTTTATGCTTTGGTTTCCTTTGTGGGTCTGCCCAAACTCACCAACATGGAGAAAACATAAACTATTCTGTCCCCAGAAAGAAGTTTACACTTATTAAACAGGTTTTATTCAAAGCATTGGCATGAAATCAATGTGAAGTCTTACAGAAACTGCAGAAAAAAAGTTTATTGATTTCAGAGCAGTTACCTTTTTTGAGTTAAGGCTAGTTGACCTCTTTCATGTAAAGCATAAAAAAAATGTAACAAATACAGAAGGCAAAGTGAAACTTTAAAAAAAATGCACTTAGTTGATGCTTCCTATATTCATTTACACAATGCTGTATTTAAACCAGCAGGAGCAAACACACAATACCACGTTAGTGTTTCCTTGACTAATTTGAATAATTTTGGATTACATAAGCAAGTGGTAAACTCACTCCTTAAAACTGCCATGGTTTGTAACTTCATCACGTATTCATCTGACTGTAACATTTCACCAAGGCTGAACTTGTTTCTCAGAGACAAACTTTCCGTGAGGCTCTGTGGCTCCAGGTGGCAGCAGGGCCAGGTAAACCGGAGTCTCAGCGCCCTCGTCTGGTGACTTGGGGGCTTTTGGACCAGCCATGTCGGTGCGCACCCATCCTGGACAGCAGGCATTCAGCAAGATCTGAGAAAGAAGTTCAAAAAGTAAAACAAATATATTAGCAACAAGATTTCACTGTATATAAAAACTAATCAAAGAATATGGAAAGAATATAGAAAATTTAGATAATTTTATTTCTGTTACCCCGTCGTTTGGTCTCTCTTTAGACAGACGACGAGCCAGGATGTAAGACAGCGTCTGAAGACACATAAGTTACGGTTATTTAGTTAAACTACACAACCTTTACAGTCCTGGTTTAAGACAGAGGGCACTGAAAGTGTCAAAATACACCTTAACTAATAGTTCTTCTTGTTTTAAAATATTAGAACACCTTACTTAAAACAATGGAATAGAAAGTTTTTTTTAATGCACGGAAGTACAATGAAATTAAGGTGCATCTCTAAATTGTGCTCATATAGATCAAAAATCATATACAGATATGATAGACTAAATGAAAATATAACTATTAAAAGACCTGAGTGCCGTCCGATTGTACAGAAAACTGATTAAAAATTCCCAAAACAGATCAATCCTACCGTCAGTCCAGCTTTAGACACGCCGTACGCCGTATCAGCCCAGCCGTCTTCCTTGTGTTTGTCTTTTTTGGCCCCGTCAACAAATCTCTGCATCAGTCCCACCAGCTCGTCCTCCGTGATATCCTCGCTCCGGAAACGCTGCTTGAGAGCCTGGCTGAACTGGTTCACAGTACGGCAGCCGACAAAGCTTGAGACGTTTACCACACGACCTAAAATAAACCAAACAAAACACACACCATGTCTGAAACTGCTAAACAAACTTCTCCTTCTCTGTCACAGCACCATCAACACATCTCAGATGCATTAGGTTAAGAAAGTTTTCTGATTCCATCGCTTTTTGTACATTAAAAAAAAAACAAGAAATATTTGAGGAAGTTACAAATCTCAAATTGTACAGTTGTTTTTTTTTTTTTAAACATATGCTCATGTATTATCATAGTTTTTAATCTGCTAGGCTACGTTGAAATTCGACCCGGACCTCTTTCACATGTGGTACTAAATCGGGTACATATGTGATCTTTTTCATGTTGCATTTCATACAACTTTACGCCATGTAAGTGAGACAGACATCACAATTCTGCAACCGCAGTGGCAGCAATGAACGGCTCTGATTAGATCCACTTAAACCCAGCTAGACTGGATGAGAAGCATTTTTGAAAATGCTCCTTGAAGATGCTGAAATGGATAATATTCACCATGCATTCACCTCTCCCAGCTCAGAAAACCTCTTTGCATGATCCCACCACCATGCTTAACTATAAGGATGACTGACATTAGTCAGAACATAAATTCTGCATGTTCGGAGTTCTGTGGAAATAAGCGTTTATCAGAGTGTAAGCCAGCCGACATGCACCATGTGTTTAAATGCTTTTCTACAAAATCATGTTTATTTAGATTCTAAAATGGTTGTGCTTTCAGAAGCTTATTAAACTCAGAATGACTTCACTAGCTCTGTTTCTGACCAGTTGGTTCCCAATCCCCCATCTGACTGAGGCCATTTGACAATTATGGAGGTCAGAATGTTAGAAACCATTTTTAAACCTTTGCCATTTTACAGTAATCTTTGGGTTACACCTTTCCCCTGATGTACACCATGAAATGTGGAACACATGATTGTGTCTTTCTAAGTTTTTTCAAGTAAACTGAACTGGATTCCAGTCAAGTTTTAGACATATCTTAAGAAAAAGTTTAGGATGCTTTAAGTAAACATGCACTGGTGGGAAAATGTGTCCAATTAAAATCAGATATACTGAACCAGAAGCACAGAAAATATTAACACATTTTGAATGCATAGTCATTTTTAGCTAATTCTTCAAAAAGCTGTGTTAAACAACAGCTTCAGTCACCAGACTCAATCCAATTCTGTTCGTACCTCCAGCTTTTATGAGCGGCATGAAGTGGGTCAACATGTCTCTGGTGGCAAAGAAATTAGTCTTGAGGGTCACCTCTGCCTGGACAGCGAATGGAGTTGTGTCTGCCACTGAAGAGAGTATGTTAACAGTGTCACTCTCATAGATTAATCCAGAGGTGTAACTACAAATGTCAGCATTGTGTGAATGGCTTCAGCGCACTTTTAACGTGCATAATTCAAACCCTACCTTTGAATGCGATCGCTGCATTATTAATGAGGACATCCACACCTCCATACTTCTCTTTGAAGAAAGCAGCAGCACTGATGATGCTGTTTATGTCATTGATGTCCAGCTGGTGAAGCAAAGCCTTCAGACCTTCTGAGGCCAGAGACTCCACAGCCGCCTGACCTCGATCACTGCAAAAGAGCAAAGACTTATTTAATGTATTTATTTAAAAGGGGCAATAAATATTAATTAACATAAAAATGTAAATATGCCAGAATTGGTCAGCGGCTACTTTCCATCTGTACCACAATATAAAGATCAAGCAGTTTACAACAATAATGACAGAATTAAAAACAAAAATCCTCCACACAATCCAACACTTGACACATAAGTAAAAGAAGTCGTTGGTGGTTACATGTCTGGCTCCTCTTTAACCAACGTTTGAGTTTTGTTTTAAATATTTTGAATGTGGTAAAGTCACTAATGTCAGCAAGGATGCTGTTCCAGATTTCAGTTCCTTTAACTGATTCCACCTGTTGACTGAACGCTGTGCATCTACAAGGTACTACACAGTTGCCTCTAATAGAGGCTCCGGTTACTTTACCACTTTTACTGGATTTGAACTTGATAAATACATTCAAGGATGGTGGAGAGT
The DNA here is from genome assembly GCF_017639745.1 of Melanotaenia boesemani. Taxonomy (NCBI): domain Eukaryota; kingdom Metazoa; phylum Chordata; class Actinopteri; order Atheriniformes; family Melanotaeniidae; genus Melanotaenia; species Melanotaenia boesemani. The sequence continues at coordinate 28,770,861 of NC_055697.1, read as the reverse complement.
CCATGCAAAATCTTATAAATCAAACAAAGGGCTTCAGACCCTCTGCAACCAGAGATTTCACAGCTACATGACCTCGATTGCTGCAGAAGTTTTCAAATTATTATTGGTGGTATTGGTATTATTATAACTGATCTGAAGTGGGGGGAAGAGAAAATAAAACCCATATCTCCATGAACCAGTCAGACCAGCCTGACTGTCTGCAGTTAAATCTGATAACGACAGAAACATGCCTTTTGAGGTAAAAAGCTAAAGTCTTATCATGAATTTACGATTCGAAGCCCAGGTTTCCCAGTTTATACTTGAATATTATTAGATTAATAGCTGTTCTTTCAAAATCTAGTGAACTTTAAATGTCAAAACATCTATGTAAAATACACAAAGAGAACACAGGTATAATATTGAGATGTACACTGGTCAATACTCTAGCCTGGTTCAGGCTTAACCAGGTCACAGATACCTACACATCTCTGGCAGTGAGGTAAACATCCCCTTCGAACTGCTTGCATAGCGCTCGGACGATGGCCAGACCGATGCCCTTGTTTCCGCCCGTTACCACGGCAACCCTGGGTGACATGTCTGCGCAAGGAAATAAATCTGATTATGAAATTACACCTTAAACCCTTAACACAATAAACCGAAATAAAAAAATAAAAAAAAAAAAAACACTGCTGTGTAAATGATTTTTTTTTTTTTTTTTTTTTGTTTTGCAACCAGCAGCTAACCAAGCAAGACTATTAGCAGTCAAAATTTAAGATAGTTGTTCTCCAAAAGTTAGCTTTATAAAAGAACCATAAACATTTAGAGACATTTGCATAAGGATGTGCCGTGGACGCATATTCTATAACGTTTGAGGTGCTTAAAACCCCCAACGATCTCTAAAAGTTACGATGCTTCTTACGCAATTTCCCTAAAAGTGCTTAATCACGCTAACAAATGCAAGTGAAGACAAGCTTTGAGAACTTAACTTCATGTTTCAAAACACGATTTAAAGGACCTCGCTCATGCATGTAGTTTTATGTTACATAATGGCAGCTCTTGCGAAATAGTCTGAACCATATTCAGATGTTAAAAAAAAATAAAAGCATAAAAGCTGCTACTGGAAATGCGGCGGTACAAAGGAGGTTTCTTACCTGAGAATGGGTTTGAGTTGCTGGATGACGCTGCAAAACAAGAGCGAGTCGCTGAGGATCTGTATGCACCACCAAACAGGAGGACACAAAACCGAAACAAGCTAATGGAAGGCGTTAACAGGAAAGCGAGGCTGCGGCTGCGCATTGTTAGTGCGCATACCCGGAAAAACAAGGTTGCACACATCAGTAGCAGCAAAACCATCCATGAGGACGAGGCGTTAGATCTAAATTTGACACTCTAGGTATTTTGTTGTATTCATCTACATATTTAGGTTACGATTTAGGTTTCGAGATTTCTTTTAAATGTTCTTTTAAAAGATGTTGTGTTTTTAATAGTTGTTTGCCACATTTTAATAATGTAGAAACTGTTGATATTATGCCATATTGTATAGAATTCTTGGCGTCAAACTTCCTTTTTTAATGTTTTTGAGTTAGCGGGCTGAGGCATAAAGCCTTTAAATAAATTTTACATGTATGGTGTGAAAAAGGTTTTTGTTACAGGGGCTTTGTTCTCTTCAGGATCTAGGACATAAATGATGTTTTTGGATGTTGGCAGTTACAATAATAAAAAAGTTAAGATTTGATTTAAGATTGGAAAGTCCCCAGATAAAGTGGAAAATACTGTAAATGTATGTGTTTATTCAGCATTTGCCTAACCAGGAAAATAATAAATAAATAAAACATTCTGCTTTATAATATTGTTCTAACCATGACAGGAGCAGTTCAGTTAAAACATGTACGACTGTAAAATTACCAGCTATACAGAACTAGTAAAATGTTTGGATGCACCCATCCATTAATTTTAAATGTGTTAGCTTATCCTAACTGACTGGTGCTGCATATTACAAGTTATCAACGTTAGTGATCATAAAGTTTCATATTAAAGTCAATCAGAACATGTTAATATTAATGTGCTTGCTTTAAAGTGATAAAATTACCCTAAAGGAATTTAAGGTGATCAGCCTCAGGACTTATGTAGTTTTTCTGCATGATGGGGAATACATCAACTACCTTTTCCTACTTCAGTATGGTCCAGGATTAGAAAGCAGGAATAAATTCTGTGTAAAGACATCTTCTTGTGCTTTTCTGAAACATTTACATCTGTAGATGTGATGGAATCAGACAAAGAGCAGTAACAGTATGACATGTAAAAGTGTGGAAATGGAAAATGTTTTTTCCTTCATGACTATTATAGCTATATAGAAGAAAAACGATGGTCCAGGACAGAACCTTGTAATGTGTCACTTCTACACACACTGAGATCTGCCTGATAGGTCATTTTTGAAGATATGTTAAGGTGTGTCTGTGTTTATCCATCACAGGTCTGGATGGGGGACATGGGTGGCTGTAGACACAGAGCTGGACGAACTGCAAGAAAGAGGAGGGGGAAACACAAAAGCACCATCCAGTCTGGTAGCAAGTAGATTATGTTACGAACAAAAAAATGTTTCACTACTCTAAGCTGTTCAGTCTTTCATACACATCGCTGTTACTTCTGTGTCTTCAGTATCACTGTGTCACCAGCTGCAATTTGTGAGGCTGATGAAGTTTCTTCACCAACGAGGATTCACCTCAACTCTGCTGCAGCCGGCTGTCTTCACTGGTACAACTGCTATCTTGATTTATCTTTAGTATCCTGTGTATTGTTTGACGCAATATGAAAAACTAAAGACTTACAGAGCAACTTACTACGTGTATATTAAAATGTGGTATTTAGATATAAATGAAGTTTTTGTGAATATAATAGTTGTTTCTACGGATACAAAACTAACAGTTTATGTGTGTAAATCCCTCTTCGTTCAGACACAGGCAGAGGGCTGCAGACTCTGAAAACTATAAAGGTAATACAGCTAATATTACTAATAATTTAATTAGAATAAACAGCAATGCAAAATATCTTGAAGTTGCTCCATAAGGTCCTTGAGCCCACCCCTCATTTCTTTGTATTTTGCTTCCAAACACAGAAATTCTTGTCATCTTTTGAGTGTTTTCAAAACAGTAAATAGTGGCTCATGGTGGTATCTCTCTGTTGTTTATTCAATACATTTCTGCGGCTGTATTAAGAAGAGAAAGTCAGCAGTTAAGTCCAGGGTTTTAGTGGTGTGTTGTGATGCCATGTTGAAATGAGGATAAGACTTTGCTTCTGTTTTTCAGCCTGGTGAGCTGATCATTTCACTGCCAGAATCTTGTCTTATCACAGCTGCAACAGCTCTGGACAGCGACCTGGGACAGTTTATCAAGTGGTAAGATGTGAACTTGTTTTTTTTTTCAGTAACCTTCTGCTTTTTCTGCCATTTGATGTGTCATGAAGCATTGTTTTGGTCCTCTTTTTTTTATTTTACAGTTAACTTCATATTGAACAGTTTTAGGGTGACTTGTAAAACAGCTACACGCAGCCTATACTGGTCACAGTGAGGTTAAATCAAACTGTCCTGGTGTTTCTCTCTGCAGCTGGAAGCCCCGTCTTTCACCTCTTTTGGCTATCTGTGTCTTTCTGGTGTGTGAGCGGCACAGAGGGGAAGCCTCTGATTGGTTCCCTTACATCAGCGTGCTGCCCGACACTTACACCTGCCCGGCTTATTTCACAGATGAAGTCATGGCTGTCCTGCCCGCCGGTGTGCAGAGGCGCGCTGTAGAGCAGAGGGAGGCTCTGCATGAGATGCACTCCACCAGCCAGGACTTCTTCAGGTGTGTACACCAAAACCTATAGATAAGAAGGACTGTTTTCTGAAGAGTTAGAATAATTATAAGTAAGAGATACACTCATCGGCCACTTCATCAGGTCCAGCTTGCTAGTATCCGGTTAGACCCCCATTTTACTTTCAGAACTGTATTCATTCTTGGTGATACAGATTCAACAAGGTGGTGGAAACATTCCTCAGAGATTTTGCTCCATATTTCCATGATAGCATCACAAAAATGCTCCATATTTGTTGGCTGCATTTGTTTCCACCACATTCCAAAGCTGCTCTAGTCTGGCCCCACCATCAGAAGCAGCTGAAATGGAGACTCATCAGACCAGCAACATTTCTCCATCTTCTATTGTCCAATGTTGGGGACTCTGTGTGAATTGTAGCCTCAGGTTCCTGTTCTTAGCTGACAGGCGGCCCCCGGTGTGGTCTTCTGCTGCTGTAGCCCATCTGCTTCAAGGGTGGACATGTTGTGTTCAGAGATGCTATTCTGCAGACGTTGGTTGGAACCAGTGCTTATTTGACTTCCTGTTGTCTTTCTATCTTCTTCAACGAGTCTGCTCATTCTCCTCTGACCTCTAACAACAGCAAGAGTTATTACCACTGGATATTTTCTCTTCTTCAGACCATTCTTTGAAACCCTAGAGATGGTTGTGTGTGAAAATCACAGTAGATCGACAGTTTCTGAAACATCTTGACCATGTCAAGATGTTCAACCAGAGCAGTACATGACTCAATGCATTGAGCTGCTGCCCTGTGATTGGCTGATCTGATACTTGCAACTCAACATGTGGACCGGATAAAGTTGCTGATGACTGTAAATGTCTAAGATTCATCCATCCATCCATCTTCTGCCGCTTATCCGGAGTCTGGTTACGGGGGCAGCTGCCTAAGTAGGGAAATCCAGACTTCCCTCTCCCCGGCCACATTCACCAGCTCATCCGGGGGGATCCTGAGGCGTTCCCAGGCCAGCCGACAGATGTAGTCCATCTAGCTTGTCCTGGGTCTTCGCCGGGGCCTCTTTCTAAAATTCATTCATATGAATTTTTATTAAAAAAAAACAACTTAAAAATATTTAATGATTAAAAATGATTAAAAAAATATTAATAATCCTTTTCTAGTTGCTTTTTTAAAACAAATGTAGGCAGGAGGTTAGAGGAAAATAAGGCCACATACACTTTCTGCCTGGAGATGTTTTTATCTTTGTTCTTAAGTTGCAGAACAGGTAAAGGGTCTTTATGAATCTGCTGTTGTTGGTCTGAATTGTTTCCACTGCAAACTTCTTGCACATCTTGAACATACTGGTGTGTGTGTGTGTGTGTGTGTGTGTGTGTGTGTGTGTGTGTGTGTGTGTGTGTGTGTGTGTGTGTGTGTGTGTGTTTTTCAGTCAGAGAAAGTGACACATACAGATATGCCTCCCTATAAGTTTAAACAGGTCTTTAGCTTCTTATTTTATAGTTTTCTTATCATGTATGAAAAATAGCTGCAGCTACAGTCAGGAACGTTCCTGAGACTGTAGGTGTTTATCTGCAGAAATCCTCGTTGACAGCTGACTTCGCTCATTATATGTCTTATGTCTGTTACTTATAAAGAAAACATCTTATGAACTTGTTAATGATTTTTAAAACTTGATTTTCAGTAGAGGGAGACTTTGAATTTGTTCAGTTTGTTTAGGATTGCAGTTCCCTCTCTGTGAGGAATATGTAGCTCCACATCCATGATTTCCATCAGTCCTGGCCTTTACAGCTGATAACCAGCATCTTGGTAGTGGTTAGTGTCATACTGAAAGATACTGATGATGATACGGAGCTCCTCATGAGGCAGAAATGACCTGTATGTGATTTGAAACTGTGCTTTTTGTTTGGTGTTTTCATGACTTTACTCTGTGCATTGTTAAGTTTTTGGGGTACTCCGGGATTAATAAAGTATTCTGATTCTGATTCTTAAATGCATTAAAAGAACTGAAAGGCATTCAAGCTGTGATTGATTTGTTGGTTCAGGTCCCTGCAGCCGATTCTGAGCCAGCCCACTGAGGATGTTCTGACCTATGAGGCACTGAGGTATTCAAGAATAAACTTCATTCAGTAACAGAACATGTTACCTGTATGTACCAGTAAAAATAAAAGAGGCATTATTTGAAGGTATTTTAGCTTTGACCTTTTTCTTCAGGTGGGCTTGGTGTAGCGTCAACACACGTTCTGTTTTCATGTCCCATCCGTCCAACAACTTCCTGTCTGGGCAGGATAACTATGCTTTAGCTCCGTTTCTGGACCTCCTCAACCACCGCCCTGATGTGCAGGTAAACTATCCATCCTGCCTCCTGACTTCGCTTTGATCAGATTGGATCTGTTTTTTTTTTGTTGTTTTTTTTTTTGATAATCCCTAAGAAACTTTACTAAATCTTCTCAAAAATCTTTTGGACCAGGTAAAAGCAAGTTTCAATGATGTGACCAGATGTTATGAAATCAGGAGTGTTTCTGGGACACAACGCTTCCAGCAGGCCTTCATTAACTATGGTTCCCATGACAACCAGCGACTGTTGTTAGAGTACGGATTTGTTGCCACCAACAACCCCCACAGCGTGGTGTATGTGGAAACAGGTAAACTGCGGAAAAAATTATATCTACAGTAAATCTTCATCAGAGGCAGCGCAGATTAATGTCCATGAAATTCATCCATTTAAATGTTTAACTACATAAACTTTTCAGCAAAACAAAGTGAGATTAAAAATTACTTCACAAGAAATGTTTTTAATGAAAATGTGTGGCTTGAAATTTGACGCTTATTCCTGTTTCTCTGTGGTTCCCCAGATCTTTTGTGTGATGTTTTAAGAGGTGATAAGAGTTTGGATCAGAAGATTAAATTTCTCAGAGAGAATAATTTCCTTCAGTAAGTCTCTGACATTTGTATATTTAGTCAACTCATGAAAGTTTTTAAATTCTAGGACTTTTTTTTCTGCAAAAAACATGATCCAAAATGCCATAATTTATTACACGAGTCATAAAATATTAATAAACTCCAGTAAACGAATAAGATTATATAAAACTGCCATTAATGTGTTAATAAGATCCCCTGATTACTACCATTATTACATGAAAACAAAGCCCATTTGTTCAGTAAGTTTGACTAAATTATTTTGTAGTTTGTATCATAAAAGCGTTCTAACTAATTTGATTCTTTCTTAGGCATGATTATACATATCAGAATACATTTCTAGGAAAATTGACATTTTCTGATTCTGATTTCATCTCTAATTTCACCTTCAGAAACTGTAGATCTTAAAGATTTACATAAACATGACACTTAGAGGTGTAATATTGGCTCATGCTGTTTTGTATCTACTTTTAGTACTTGTGTGGAAACCTGGTGATGTTTTAGATCATATCTTTTTTGCAGAAGTATGAAATTCATGGCACCACTGTATGAGATTTATCGCATTTCTCCTCCTTCCTGGCAGTAATCTCACCATTTCCACTGAAGGTCCCAGTTGGAGGCTGATGACTGCTCTCAGATTGTTGTCTCTGCCACAAGCGCTGTAGTAAGATCACACTTGAGTCACTTTTTCTGCACTAAAATCAAACTCTGCATCCTTTGACTTGATCAGTCGTGTCTTTGTGGTGTTTTACTTTACAGTCACCACTGGAGGGCAGCGTTGCTCGGCCAGACTGTATGTGAAGAGATGGAGGAATGGAGCTTCCGCACGGCTAAAACTCTTTGTCAGCGACTACTACAAAATACACACAAAGCTTTAGACAAGGTGCACGCACACACCAATCAAACTATTTTCCTGTGATGTAACATGAGTCCTAATGTTTGTCTGTTTGATTGTGTTTGCACATTTAGATCTCACACCTTCTCCAAGAATGTGAGCAGCCGATCAGGGAGCAGCTACTCACCGTCAGATCGTTGCGGCAGGAGGAGAGGTGCATCTTGGGAAGTTGTCTTGAGACGCTGGGAGGTTCATTCAAACAAAATGACAACCTGTTGTCATGCCAACCGAATGTTGGAGATGTAACATGACATGGTCCGATCCCAAATATGTACCAAAAGGACATCAGCCCACTGCAACACTCAGGAATTTACTTGGCATTTGATGAAAAATTGGCCTTAAATTACACAAAAACATGTTTGTCTGACTGGCATCAAACCAAAATGAATGTTGTAGTCAGGGGACTATACCTGGATGACGCGGTGTAAGGTCGAATTATGCCGAAATGTTTACATTCAATAAACTTAAATTAGCCAAAAAGGCTCCATGACAATGGGCTATGAAATGACACAGACGAAGCCGGTGACCAGAAAATAACCACAACAGGTATGGAGTTTAACACCATCTATCTTGTGGAGTACATCAATTCACAAGCAAATGATCAATATAAAATGATGGAATCCCTTCTATTCACATCGGATCAAAAAAGTAATGTCAGGCATTTAAATGAAAAACAATCTGTTCTTTAACAAAACCAAAACTGCACCACAATCTGTATGTTGAGATTTAAAATGTCCACATCATGTAAAAGAAAACTGAAGGAATGAATCAGTTTTATAGTCATTAAATCAGAATATAGTGTAATATAGAGTCTCAGACTAAATGTTTTTAGAACTTGGTTAAAATGACCAAGGTAGTACAGTCTGAATATCATAGTTACACACTTTTAAATATCAGCATTTCAATCCCTTATCAGATTAAAAAAAACTGTGGTTGTTAGAACAAAGCAAATGGAACAATCCCACATTTTCTTTCTTAAGCCTGACTTAGAAATGATTACTGATTGAAATATTCATGTAATGAGATTTTTAATATTTGAGGCGTTGTTAGACTCCTGCTCATCTGTCTGTGCAACGTACTGATAGATGCTCCATTACAAGATCACATAATGTCAAATTTAGTCACCATAAATTACTTAAATCACCTTTTTTAAGGATTCAAGGGACTTTGTCTTACCAGCACACATTTACTCATGAGATGACATGAAATTTATTACCCGAGGTCCCAGATTTAACCCAATAAATATGTTATACTAAAAGACCTATGTATGAAATGAAATGGGTACACCAACAACCAAATGCAAATGCCTTTTCTATGAAGGACTGAACTCCAGACAGCTTCTTGAAGTGCTTTATACTCAGCTTTTAATTGTGCTGTTTTATGATTTTATTTTTTTTAAACACAAAAAGATGATTTCCTTTCAGTACTTGGATTCTTTTAGAGATTATACATCAACAGACCCACAGTAACTTCACACTCCGTAATGGCCGCATCAGCTGGAGTTGGTTTTGTAATTTTGTCATATTTACACCAAAAACATCTTCAACAAATAACCAGAACTGCAGTCGGATTTTTTTCCCGTAGAATTTGTGTTTATTGAGTCAAATTCAATATTGTGGCATCTACAAGCCAGATTCAATGTGGTCTGGAAGCTACCTGGAGTCACACAGTTGCTGAAGTTTGGATATAAAATGTGATAATTGTGTCCTGTCAGGTGAACTGCAGCCTAGAGAGGGGGAGCTAAAGATTTTAATATGTACATGGATGCAACAGCTCGTCTTCCCCATCTTTCCAATGGGCACATGCTCCTGTGAAACCATTTTGCAGCCAATAGTCATTCCTACACATTTGTAAGGAAGGGGGGTATAGGCAGGGGATACTGGACATCCTGAAACCCTTCAAATTGGACCTTTTAACTGCAAAAGAGCTGGTCCTGTGGAGTCATTGTGATTATTTTGGTCAGAGCTTAACAACAGCCTTTTTCTTTGGATGACGCTGGACAGTCTCCATGGCAACCGTGGCTTCATACAGAGGAACAGCTTCCTCTGGCTGAGGTCTGCAGAGACAAATGAGTTGGATTTGATTAGGATGGTTACTGCTTCTTGGAAGAACACATTACACTAACATGTATATTTTTAATTTATTTTATGCTCAGTATTCTGGGATGCAATCCTGACTTATCACAGAAATATTATTTAAAAAACTGAAAGTAACTGAATAAATTAAATGTTGGTTAATTGGAGTTTGAGTTACCCAGTTTTACCTGAGTACACCCGCTGACATCTTCTCGACAATATCCTTCAGAATATCTGAAAATTGTCTGTTAAAGACTTATAGAGACCTTACAGAGCGGCATGCATGTTTTAGATAAGACACTTTGAATACAGGATACGGAGATATCTTCCTTGTTGAGCTGATGAAGCTGTCCAGACTTCAGGATTGAGGAAAGACACAGAGGCTGATTTCAGATGCAGCAATCTGCAATCTGGAGGATCCAACTGCAAAAAAACAATAAGTCAAAGGTAAAAGAAGTTTTCCTTATTATACTTGATTGCTTCATATATTCACTTTAATAAGAGTTCATTTATTACACCAATCATTCTTTCTTTTATATCACACTTTATTATTTTATTCCCTGATTGTTACTGTATAACAATTTTATTAAACACTATACATTTTACATGATGTGTTAATACGCTTTTAAGGTTTATTAATCTTAAAATTATCTTCTCTGAGTGTAATATGACCTCGGGACCTTGAGCTTGATACAGGCTGGTACTGGGCTGAAGCCATGGAGACACAAATCTAAAATATCTAAAATTTATCAAGATATCACAGGTTGTTTTTTACAATGAGTCCTGTTATTTACGACAGTATCTCCAGGGCCCCAGCAAAGGAGGATTCAGCCTTGTCTGGTCAAGATGATCCCTTAGACAACACGGGGTAGAAAACAGCTTTCCTATGTGCTCTCACTCAGAGTCTCCTCTGACTTCATGCGAGTCGGATGACACATGTCTTACTTTAATAAACTTTGTTACACTTTCACTCGTCCAGACTTTTGGTAATTAATGTTTCGACAGCAAACTTAAGATTGTTATTTTACGATTGTTCTTAAATAAAATCTAGCTTTCATTTATTCCTTGCTTGCAGCACTATAGCACCAGAAAACCTTTATGATTTAAAGTGTATTTTTATCTTTTTAAAAACCCAACAGCAAAATAATTTATACAGAATGACACAATTCTGCTGTTGTGTCCAACACGGTCTCACCTGCAGATCCTGATGGGACGTGACCCAGTGTCCACCCACACCCAGAATGCTGATGATGTCATGTTTATGTGGGAGTAATTTCTTCTCCTCCATCTCCTCCTCTTCTTCGTGTAAACGGACTTCACACGCCGATAAATGAAAAGACAAAACTTTGAATTTCTGTTTGTACAAAGAAACCTTGAAACTCTTACATTTTTACACATAAATGCTCATCACCTCCAGAGTCAACAACAATATCCACTCCGAGCCCTCCGGTCTCCTCCAGAACCACAGACAGCAGATCTGACGGTCCACTGTGCACTGGAATAACTCTGGCTTCACACACAAAGACACAGACACTTGTTAAAATGAGTTAAAAACATGCATTTTAAAACTTGACAAAGTGTGACCATTTGTCTTAATTTTACCACAGTAACTGGTATCTTTACAAAACATCTTAACAAGTTTGCTGAAGTTGCATTGCATGCAGTTCACAACATTATCCACAAGGTGGCAGCAGATTGTTAATGTCAAGACAACTTGGAGAAAATCCAAACATAACCCTGGGGTTACAATACTTATTTATACTTATTTAAAATAAAATATTAAGTCATGGTGGGATCAGACAGATGAATATTATAGAAAGTACAACTGCACAGTTGCACCATGGAAACAAGAAGGAAGCAAGTATTTAAATCAGCTGGAAAGACAGAAGATCTCACCTACTAAAGGATCCTGCACACCTGAGGAAAATATGAAGATGAGGAGAGAGGGAGATGAAGAGTTGATGAAGGGTTGAAAAAGTTTCATGTGCATGAAAAGAAGGAAGCAAAACAGTTGTACATCATAAAGGGGAACATCTTTCTTTAACATTTTAAACCCAATCCGGACTGCAGAGACCAGTGTTGGCAGGTACACACCTACGCTGGGACGCAGCTGCTCCAGGAATGTGTGTTTCTGTGGTGAGTGTGACGTCGTCATAACCTTCACTCCGTGATAACAAGCCAACTGGATGCACATAAGTCCGAAAGACTTTACGGCAAGAAGAGATGAGATTGTTACGTACACACATCGATGAGTACAGACTTGATGATTATGTTCTTTTTACATACGCTGGCACCGTCCATGACCAGGAGTGTGTGTCCGGCTGCAATGCGAGCATGTGTGTGCAGAGCAGTGTATGCACGAAGGCCATCACGCAGTGCTCCCGCGACACAGTCCGGGCTGAGCTTTTCTGGCTTTTGAACTAAACGGAAACACATTTACAGAAAAGCTTTTTAACTGGATTTTATTATAATAAATGCTGAATTCTGTGTATTTAGTGTTAGAATTTTTTCACCTAAATGAACTGCATAATCATTTTTGATTTTTATAAGAATTCAAACTGAAACTTTTAAATAAGACAGTAAGTTTGTTTTTTTGTTTTTTTTAGTTTAAGGAATCCCAATAAAGGCGGAAAATTGAAGGTGTTCATCTTATTAGATGATAGTTGCATTTTCATTTGGTTAAATAATGCCGCATTTGTGAAAGGTGTTTGTGACTGTTTGTGAGGGTCTTACCTAAATAATATTCATCTATGTCAATGACTTCGCAGAGTCCAGAGCAGGGAGAATCCAAGGGAAGGACACCTGGAAAAGTGGAGGTAAGACTTGGTAAAATAAGAAGAGAGCAAAGTTAAAAGGATATTTGCAAAATGGAAAAAAAGTATTAAAATCTCAACTTGTCACACATCTTAAGAAAATGTTCTGCATTAAATTTTCCACAGTTTATATGATTCTGATTCAAAAGAAGAAAAACTTTGTATTTAAAGACCCCAAAAGCACAGCAGCCTTCATCATTCATCATTGAATCTGCCCATTCAAATTGAGCGTTCAGGTATGAGGAACCTTTTTCAGACAGGGCACTGTCTAAAATCCAGAATCTCTCTGTGGAAATTGGAGAACTTCACAGAAGAAGAACCACCAGTGAAGGTCTAAAACAGGCTCGGTCTTCCTAAAAATGACCAACTTGAAGCCTAACTCCATATGACTCCCCATCACCTTCTTCTCTTCTACTCATTCCCATCCTACATAAAAGTTCCCAGAATTCCTTTTAAAACATTTCTCACCGACAACCTCATCCTCCTGCTGAAAGAATGTTACTTTTGGGCCAACTATGAAAGGAAAAACACAAATTGACCAGTTAAAACAGTGTTAATGAATCTCCGTGAAGATTATTTAAAGATCCCTATTAGCTAATATTTGTTACAATAATGAAGAAAGAGTAAGCTATGTTTGAGAATTTGCAACCTTCAAGGACGACTCCTGCCACCTCTCTCCCAACAGGAATGAATTCTCTCTGGATTCCCACATCACGGAACAGCTGGAACAGACAGAGAGGAGAAACATCACCTGACGCATACATTAATGAGTGGTAAAAATAATAACAGTGTTATTTGGATGGGTTTTTTCTTTTTTTTCTTTTGCTTTTTTGTTTGTTTTTTCTTGTCTTTACAATAAGTCAATAAAACCAGCCTTTTAAAAAGGGTTAGAAATGAGAATTCTTTAGTTTTACCTAAACTTTAGGTAACAATCAAGTTTTTACATAATTTTCCTTAATCTTCTAGTGCTTATCTTTAATCAAGTGACATGATCTTTGAATTGCTATTAGCACCTTAAGGTCCAGCGGGCTGAGTCCACAAGCCTTAACCTGAACTCTGACCTGATGGCAGCCTAAAACATCTGGGAGAGTCTGGAGAGAATCCCGAGAGATCAAGCAGGCAGATTAACATCACAATAACAAGCACTCAAACAATCAAGATAAATGAACAATATCAATTCCAACTAATTCTGTTATACAGTTAGAAACACAAACTATGATTAGATTTTTCAATTAAACACTCCTTATAAATGGCGAGTTAATGTTTCGTTCAATGATTTCGTTAAACGCAACTGAATGTTTAAGCAACGATATTTAAACTCTGGGAAAACCTGAACAGTTTCAGTTTTGCAATGCACTTTTAATTTGCTTTTAAATTTGATCCCTTATTGTATAATGGAGTGAAATATGCTCGATTAAAAATGCCATTAACACCGTAAGCTCAATATACCCACCGTTTCCTGAATAACGAACTTGGGCTCAGCATCACTCACACCTGCTCGACAGTATAAACCTTTCATTCTGCTTTTTATTTTTATTTTATTTATACAGAAGCCAAAGATACTAGAAATGACCTAAATCGGACGACGTTTTTCTGGAGTTAAATGTTTTTCCCATTTCAATTGAAACTAATGGTTTCCAGTTTGCTGCTAGCTTGTGTCAGCTGACCTTTTCTTCTTCGCTGTTTATTTTATGCTAGTAACAAATTAGACGGCCCCATTCACGCCACCTATCGGCTTTAAGAGTCATTGCATTGTTGATGTACACCGACAGCTGCTCAAGAGACTTAAAACTGCCGCGACAATTTAATGGTCTAAAATAGTTATTTGCGTCTTCTACAGTTTAAATACGTAATTTATTTATCTTGTTCGTTCATCTTCTATAAGACTAGATCGAGAACGCGTGTTCTACTGTGCCTAATTATTCGGTGAAGCTTTGCCATATTTTGGTTTAATTGTATAGTTTCTTTTTGCTGTCTTGAAAATGCAATCTTCAAATTAGTTTTTTAAAAATTTCATTTTGTCATATTAGTCTAATTTGCAAACACGTAGGCGCGTTTTAGTCCCATGCGTGAGGAATGCAAATTCTTAGAATGTATTTATTCTTATTCATTTGCATAGTTCCATTATCCTCGTCCATTCGCCTGCTTCGATTCTCGAGATGCTGAGGTGTTTTCAAATTAGGGTAAATATGGATTTTCTACCGTGTATCTTCAAAATAAATTGAACTATTTTATTTAGCTGATTAATGTCTGGTCTTTTGTTTTTTAAAATATATTCCTAATCCCAGTTAATCTGATTAATTGGGACTGAGTTTAATATCCCGGGAAAAACAAATAAATACAAAAAAACTAGTTTAAGTTTAATACGCTCTTTCCTACGAGCGCTGGCTTTTCTATTCTTAAAAAAATGACAAAATAAAAACAAACATAAACAAAATTAACTTCTGGTATTTGATTGTGCTGGTTAAGATTTTAATTTTTCATTTTAAATTAGTTTAAAAGCTGGATTTTCATAATGAAACAACCAACAGGAGTGCTATTAATCCGTTTACTTCAAAGCGTCCCAGTGAGCCAGGCAAGAAATATGTTCTCGCGAGACCGTGACATATTTCTGAAATCATTACTGAGATCTCGCGAGATATTGGTTGCGTTACCCCATTTTCCAGCTGTCCCTTAGTCGGTCGGGATTTCTGAACCACGGGAGAATAACCAGAAAAGGGTTACAGGGATAAACCATCTTATTTTGGTAGTAGATATCACATTATATGGTCACATAAACACGCAACGAGCTACTTTATCCACCATTTAACGATGGAAGCTGAACTATGAGGTAAGAGCAGAAAGTAGTATGGGTGATGTGAAAGAATGTCCCTGAGCGGGCTTACGAGCTGACGTTAGCTACTAACTGGCTAGCCTACATGCTAGCTTCACTGGAATATGACCGTTATGTGTGTAGTTGGTCATTTTAGGTAGTGTAGCTTACAAGCTTAAGTCCGTAGCTTTGATGTCAACCAGTTTAGGCATTCTTGGTATTTGTCTTTTTAACAAGAGCTGAGCGACTAAAAATTGGATGGACGGTCCAATCCCAAACACTATTTACAGTTAGCCAAAAATGCTACAGTGAAATCACTGCATCTGCACTGCCTATGTGTGAACGTTAACGTCGGCCGTTGTTACTTGAGGTTCACACTAGACTCAATAGTCAAATATGTTGAGGCAAGTCGGATAAATAGACAATGCTGTTTATACTGTTAGGGCAGGGAGTGACTTTTAGGGTGGGGACGGTCACAGCCACCCTCGAATTTGCTCTCATATAAATACTGATGTTAATCACAGCCGCCCTACCTGTCCAGGCAAAACAACCTTGTAAGAATCATATTGTCTTTTAGAAACAAAAGAGTGTCTTTGGGTGTAGAGCGAAGCGTTTCATCATTTGCCAGTTCAGCTGAAGTGATGCAGGAAGTGAGGATGAATTTCAAAACAGATCTGTCCTGTTACAGTAAATGCTCTTTCCAGAGACACTGACACACACCGCATTAGTGAACGTGTAATTTCAGTGAATTGATGGACCAGGCTGATGACGCTCCATCAGGGAAGTTTCCATGGCAACCTGGATGCTGGCAAGGATTTTTGAAGGTGGAAGAATTGTAGATGAAAATACTTGGTCCATGTTGACAGAAAAGGGTTTTTCTCCCCTCAGTCCTATTTGCAGGTAACATATGCACTTTGGTAATAAGTGATATATGGTAATATATGCAACATTTTTTGTTTTTCATGAAATAGCAGAAATACATAGTTGCATACTTAATCTACTTTATCTGGATTAAACAATTAATCGATGGAAAGAAAATGGACAGGTAACCATTCTGATAATCAGTAAACCATTGTAGTTTTGCAGTAATTATGCTGAAACATGATTTTAAATATGAATATGCGATGCTTTTTGACTTGGCATTATAGTTTAGACAAAAGAAGACATTTGTAAATGATTACTTTGGACTTTAATTTGAAAAAAGTAGTACATAAATAAAAAGGAATTGTTAAACTGCTGCCTTAATTTAGGTAATTACTCTTTAGAGAAGCATGTTTCTGCTGTCATTCCAAGATCTGTGTTGGAATCTTGTTACCATGTTATGGTAGAGACTAGTTGTTTAAACTGATCACATTATGATATTGAACACTTAATGTTTCCTGTTATTTGTTGGTGGTTTGTTCTATTCTCCTAAAATCCCATGTGGGAGACCAAGTTTGAATCCCCCAGGGGATGTATATGTGTCTAACACCTTCCAGTTGGGTCCTTAGGCAAGACCCTTAACGCTACTGCCTAACCATTGTAAGTCACTTTGGATAAAATCATCAGCTAAATGACTGTAATGTCATGTAATGAAATTGCTGGTAAACCCTACAAAACCTGTGTTCTGTAAATACACGTAACAAACCTAAACTTCGACTTTTAATTACAGATACATATTTGGCTAGGTCCGTAAGCTCTAGTTTAAGTAATGATGATTTTAAGCTCCAAGATTTTGGTTTGCTGAGAAATTTAGGTAATCTATCAAATCACCTGCAGCCCACTTAGAAAGGAATTAAAGCTTAGACCGGAAAGTTAAAACCAGAATCTAGGACCAGATAAAGTTTAACAAGTGCAGCTGGTTTTTAGAGAGGAATTAAAGATAAGGATCGTTAAATCTTATTTGTTCCAGCAAATCTATTCAACACAGTGAGCTATATATCTTTTTTTCTTTCCTTGAAATTTACTGGCTTGCATGATTTATAATGTAAGCAGCAACATTTTTAGTCTGAAACTGATTAAATTGTTGAGATAGCGGACCGACATTACCCTAACCTGGCACTTAACATCCAAAATTATTTCTACAGTTTGACAAAGACTTGGCTCTTAAAAAAATCTTTACTGTCATGTCATCCCCCAGATATGGATCCATCACTTCCTTGTGTATGTGTTTACATTCTTCAACTGAGGCAGTAAACTCTGCCTTAGGTTTGATGCTTCTTCAATGAAATGCCCTGTCCATCCATATTGGTGAAAAAAGGAAAGCTCAGCAGAACGTGTTAGTAGGGGTTTAAGTTTTGCTACATTGAGGGCAAACCTTGACTCAAGACTATGGAGGTCTGTATAACAAGTGTCTTAATAACTCCCCACAAGGCAGGTCAGCACATTGATGTGAAGGCACTAGTGCTTGAGGAAAGGCTGGATCGATGAAGGAGGAGATAGAAAGTCTACAGTGGTAATATCATATGTTTGTCCTGGGTGGATGTGGGTCCTGCCATCTATCAGGCCTCACCATTTGACAGCAGTGTGATAATGATGTAATGGTGTGCGTTAGACAGAGATGGATGTATAGAGCATAGGGTCAGAGTGTGTGTTGAAAATGGGTGTGTCTTTAGTGTGTGAGTACGAAACAAAAGATGTGTGTTTTTGAAGCAGCAAGTTTATGCACATGTTGTGTATAAGAGTATTTAGGGAGTGTATGATGTGTGAAAAGATTGTGAAAATTATTAATAAGGTGTTTATAGAAGATATAGTCAACAAATGAAATTCTTTAAAATAATTGGGTAACATATAAATAATTGGGTATAACTTTATAATCTAATCAGTTGTGAAGACTGTAAGAAGTTACCCTAATCACGCTTAAAGTTACTAATTTCAACCACAAATCTCATGTACACTGTGTTCAGCCAGTGAGGTCTTTTCTGTCTGTCATGTCATCATGATTCATGTTGACTGAAACATCATCACTCCCTCAGACGAGGGACCTAAGGACTTCGAGTTTGTCAGCATAGCAGACAAACTGTTATTACTAATAGTTATTTATGTTAAATCTAATTTGATATGACATTTTGATCACTAGTGTTTCTAGTGCTATAACTCCCTTGGATAATTTATAGGGGAGCTGGGTTTAAAGAGTCTGTTTTCCAATTTTTTTCTTCTTGTTTTTTTAAATGATTTTATATCTTCTATAAAAATCAGCGTTCTCTGTTTAAATATATGTTTATCCTTGTAAATGTTTGACGCTATATCCCTATCAGTCTTGTAAAACAATCAGAATTTTTTATTCTTCTCTTGTATTTTCTATGTAAAACTGGTCTTTCTGGGAGACTAAACTTTTAATTCTGTTGATGTTTCTGAGCTGGTAAAAAGCTTCTTAGTGACAGCTTTGATGTGGCTGCTGAAAGTCAAATATGAGTCTATCAACACTTCAAGGTTACAAACTTAGTTGGTGATTTTAAGAGTCTGAGTCTCCAGGTGTTTACCAATGCTGACCCTCTTTGTTTTTCTACCGGAATGATCTTACTTTAGTCTTAATTTAATTTTAGAAAAACGATCTCTCATCCAGGGGTTTATTTGCTCCAGACACTGACATAGTAAGTCTATTGGGCTGCAGTCATCTTGTGACAAAGACATATAAAGTTGTGTATCATCTGCATACCTGATAATTAATCTTAAAAGTTCTCTAATGTTTGACCCAAAGGGAGCAGATACAAGTTCAACATAAGAGGGCCAAGGTCCAATATTCAATTAATCTATTAACCTGATATATGTATGTAATAGCATAAAACAAAGCATCTATATTAATAAATGTAATGAAAGCATAATATTTTTAACTAAATGTTGTTGTTATTGATTCATAATTCATAGTTTGAATGCAGTAACACGTGTGTTTGGGATTTTTTTTCCCTGCAAAGTCCCTAAAGTAGTTGTGTACCACTTTAATTTAGAGCACCCAAGTCAGCGTAAGGCTGCAGACCTGAGAGAAAAAGGAAACCCAAAGCTTAAAGTGCATTACTGAGATGTCCCTGGAACCCTGTACAAGTAGAGTCCGAAAAAAAAATTTAATTAAACCTTTATATAACCAGATTAAATTCCCATAGAGTGAGATCTGCACTATATTGCCAAAAGTATTGGCTCACCTGCGTTGACTCTTGTATGAATTTAATAGACACCCCATTCTTCATGAGTTCAATGTGACGGTGGCCCACCCTTTGCAGCTATAACAGCTTCAACTCTTCTAGGAAGGCTTTCCGCAAGGTTTAGGAGTGTGTTTATAGGAATTTGTGACCATTCCTCCAGAAGTGCATTTGTGAGGTCAGACACTGATGTTGGATGAGAAGGCCTAGCTCTCAGCCTCCACTCTAATTCATCCCAAAGGTGTTCGTCAGGACGCTGTGTAGGCCAGTCAAGTTTATCCACATCAAACTCGCTCATCATGTTTTTATGGACCTTGCTTTGTGCTCTGTGGCACAGTCATGTTGGAACAGGAAAGGGCCATTCCCAAACTGTTCCCACAAAATTGGGAGCATGGAATTGTCCAAAATCTCTTGGTATGCTGAAGTTCCTTTCACTGGAACTGAGGGGCCAAGCCCAGCTCCTGAAAAACAACACTACACCATAATCCCCCCTCCACCAAACTTTACACTTGGCACAATGCAGTCAGACAAGTACTGTTTCCCTGGCAACCGCCATACCCAGACTCTTCCATCAGATCGCCAGATGGTGAAGTGCGATTCATCACTTCAGAGAAAGCTTCTCCATTGATCCAGAGTCGTACTCTACACCACTGCATCCCACTCTTTGCATTGCTTTTGGTGATGTATGGCTTGACATTTAACGACTGGACTTGTTGCACAGGTAGCATCTTACCACAGAACCACGCCAGAATTCACTGAGCTCCTGAGAGCGACCCATTCCTTTACAAATGTTTGTAGAAACAGTCTACATGCCTCAATGCTTGATTGTTATACACCTGTGGCCATGGAAGTCATTGGAACACCTGATTTCAATTAGTTGGATGAATGGGTGTGTAAATAATTTTGGCAATATAGTGTATTTTGCAAGGGTGACCTGCCAAGACGACACCAGCACATATATATCAATGATTATGATTATATTTGTAGATCAAATAGAACATCAGATGGTTGAAAGTTTTTAAAAATTAATTAATTTAATATGGAAAAGATTGAATATAAGAGGGATCAGTACGAAAATGAGGGCGAGGAGGACAAATAGAAGACAGGGTGTGAACCCTTGTGTCTTGTTATGACACTGCCTTTTGTGTGTGTTTGAGTGTGTGTGTGAGTGGGGGGTGGACTTAACTGGCATCTGCCACAAGCCTTGATAAGAGACATACATTTCAGTGACATCCCAGTGCTCTAATTATACAGACTAATCCCACAAATACAAAGCAAGCACCAGGGAAAACAGAACATTAAGCCTTTAAGTACACATGGTTGACAAAGGACAGCTGAAGATAACTAAAACAAAGAACTTTTTAATGTTATTTTTGCCTCGATTTGTCTTAAGACATCATTCATTTTGTTGGATTGCAAGTTTACATGTGTCGCTGACTGTATTATTTACACCTGCCACAGTCTTAGAGCTCCACTAAGGCTGGGTTACACTCATATTATGTTGGTAAACACAGGAAGTGGCTTAATGAATTCAGTTAGCAGCATAAATCATAGTATTTTAACATTATTGAATACTTCATTTTCTTCTAAGCATCACTCAACTGAAATGGGATAGTTTTTGTTATTAGTTTGCTTCAGTGTGAGGATTTGTGCATTTTCACTCAAAACAAAAATCTGTTTTATTTGCTAGAAAGTGTTTAATAAGTCATAAAACATAAAAGTAGTTAAGTTAAAGAATTGTGCTCTTTGCTGCATTTAGTTAGTGTTCATAAAAGTTAATTTGTAATCTAATTATTGTCTCATTAAACTTGTGTTTTGGGGTCATTTTTCTTCAGTCTGCACATCATATTATGGTTAAACTAATTAATTGTAACAGATGGTTATCACAGAATTTTTTTTTCTCTCCCATCTTCAGTTTAGACCAGTTAAGCAAAGTTTTGTAGTTGCAGTAGTTTCAGGATTTATCCAGTTCCCACTCTGAGTATGTGCCTGTGTGTGTAGGGTGGTCTTTATTCCTCTGACCTAGTTAAGCTGGTTACTTTGTTCTGCCACTCTGATGGTAATGGGGAACACACACAAATCCACATAGACACTCCATTAAACACTTTGCAAGAGGCCA
Organism: Melanotaenia boesemani; assembly: GCF_017639745.1. Taxonomy (NCBI): domain Eukaryota; kingdom Metazoa; phylum Chordata; class Actinopteri; order Atheriniformes; family Melanotaeniidae; genus Melanotaenia; species Melanotaenia boesemani. Next base: position 28,749,338 of record NC_055697.1, on the reverse strand, counting down.
AGAACAATTTGATACTGAAAGAAACAATCACCGGTGTGTACACCGCATCATATACAGCAGGTTGCAAATGTATTTACCCCCAGCATTTATATTTTTCACTTTGCCAATTTGGAATATTTTTCCAAGAAGATTTTTTACATGAAATCTTTAAAAAAAAAATCCATAAAAAAAAGTAGAAGAAAACATCAAGAGGGGTGAATATTGTGGCAGGTCACCTAAGTACAGTACTTATTTCTGAAAAAGTATTTTGCAGCTAGTATTTTTATTTGAGCATTGTGCACTTAACAACCAACTTAATTATCTTTCATAAGACAAATGCAGTGTAAACTGTAAGGTTTGATATCTTTAGAGCTGAAAATGGAAATGCTCTTCATGATTTGGGTGAGCAAATCCTTTAATAGGGTGTCTTCTCCTCCTTAGTTTCCAGGAAAACAAAGTTTTATTTACATTACACTGGGGAAAAACAAATCCACACAAAGTAACACACCCTCAGTTAACCCTTGTCTGTTTCAATGTGTTTTAGATTATTATAGGTCACCTGCAGGCCACAAGGTTACAAGGGAAGGAAGGCAGATATGGATCTGATTAACAAACCTCTAATATGTCTGGGGGCAGTGGTAGCCTTGTGGTTGCAGAGGTGGGCTTGGGTCTCGAGAACCTGTGTTCAAGTCCCCAGACTGGCAACTAAGGTAAACCACTGTGGGCTCCTGAGCAAGACCCTTAACCCCCAACTGCTCTCCAGGCGCTGGAATCTATCCTGGCAGCCCACTGCTCCTAGCAACTAGGATGGGTTAAATGCAGAGAAAGAATTTCCCAGCTGGGATTAATACAACTAGAATAAAAAATAATAATTTACCCCTCTCTCTTTTTAGGTATGTTAGACAGAAGTCTTTATGTGAGAGGGTGCAGCATTGTTTTATTTACAGATAAAATATATATATGTGAAAAAACAAAAATATTTGGACGATTTCCATTTAAAAACTACATTGAAAACAAGCTGTTGAAAAAAACCTAATTCATAATATATGGTAACAACAATGTCAGTAAAATAATGAATTTGAAGCAGTGGTTTTACATGCTGTTGACGTACAGACATTGGCAATTGGTTTGGTCTCCCTCTGATTAGTACTAGCCCCAATACCAGATAACAGCAAATCAATGGTGATTTATAAATATTTATTCGATAGAACCACAACACAAGATATTTAAACATATTGATACCCATGTGTTTTTGTATGTGCTTATCATAATATATCATTATATGTTGAAGTGTAACAGCCATAATGATGTAACGTGTAAGAGTCACTGGACAGCAGACTAAACAAAAATTTATACTTCAGCTGTAAAAGACAACCAAGTGGAAAATTAACTCCAGGCTCCTGCTGAAAATGTTTCCTCCTGATTAAGTTTGTTGACTGCATCAGCGCCGTTGACAGGTGACCAGACATTATTTGGCTCTTTGTTGTTAAACATCCGGTGGGATTGCCAACACTGCAGACTTGAGTAATCCTCTATCACAATAGAAACAGTTTTGTGGCTTATTGATTGAATAATGTTAGAAAGTGATGGAGCAAACTTTTCATAAGTTTACTTAATGTGTTTTTTCAGGTGTTGTGTAGCTGCAGAAGACTGAATGAAACATGGCACAGTTTCCAACCACTTTCACAGGTCAGTATTTGTAATTCACTTAAAGAGGACTTGAAGGAAGGAGTACTTTATGAATAATTGTATATCTCTGTAACAGTTTCTCATATGATTCATCCTCAGTGACTTTTAGTATTCTAGTAAATACTGTATATTACTGTATTTTCCAGACTATAAGTCACACTTTTTCATAGTTTAGCTGGTCCTGCGACTTATAGTATATATATATATGTGTGTGTGTGTATATATATATATGTATATGTGTGTGTATATATATATACATATATATATAAAATTTCATATCTTTAAATCTTAATTTATACCGACTGATATGAACCAAGGAGTAAAAAAATGAAGAATAAAGAATAAAAGATAAAAGAAGAATTAAAAAATTTACTGAAACATTAACTTAAACACAAAAACAAAAAGAAAATTTCCTGCAGATTAGAAACTGCAGGTAGTAAAATATGCAGGTGAAAACTGTAATCAAGCAGCAGTTGGGAGAGTTGTTCAGAAACGACACCGAGGATGGAAAATGTAATGGATTCAGTGATGTGGAATGAGATCGGAAGCGTGGTGAATTTGCTTACCAGTAACTTGCTTGTTGGTGTCGCCGGCTGATTATGTTAACTTAGCCTTTTCAGCCTCCCAGAAATGTTCTTTATGCTATGAAGAAGCTGAATAACTGTTAATGTGTTCAGGGTTTCCACTACATAAATGATTGTGCCGCACCGTCATGGCAAAATAAAAGCCGCCATGCCTTCAGAATTATGATTTTTCTTCTCAGGGGTTACAAATGTAAATTATATTGTATTAATGGATCCATATGAACCTAAAGGCTATATTTGCTCACATTTACAGACCATAATAAGAGTATGAAATTGTACTCAGGAAGTGACACTGCTCTGTAAATAATTTAATTTTGAAAAACAAACACTGGAGTCTCAACTTCATGGGCTGTGTCTTTATGTGTAATGAATGATTGACCCGGTTTTTTAGTGTTTACCGTGAAACTTCGTCTGTGGCAGGGCGGGGTTGTGCACATGTCGGTGTCTTTTAAATGCCAAATGTGATGTATGCATTATCCTACTTTCTCAGCACCTCAATCAGCTGTGTTACATTAAGTGCAATAGAGAGACTGGTTCTCCCTCACAGTAAGAAAAAATCCTGGAGGAACCCTGGTGTTACGTTAACCTACCGGACACATATTCAGCCGTTTTTTTTTTTTTTGTTTGTTTTTTAGTTTGTTTGTGTGTTTGTTTGGTTTTTTTTGTTTTGTTTTGTCTTTTTTATGACACATTTTATGATTGATACAACTTATTGTCTAGAAAATTTGGTAGTTGATTGGACATGTGCACATTAGGGCAGTGCAGTGAAAGCCTAGCATGCCCTTTTAAGTGCAGACAGATACCAGATTGGGAAATCCTTGTGCACAGCACTGTAGGAAGCTGTAACATTGCTTATTTGTGTGACTGTTGCCAAAGAGCATTTCATAATCTGTGTACTATAACCCAGAACTGCTTCTCAGACTGAGCTGTTCAAGCAACATATAAATAATATTTTCATAAATAATCTTTTTAGGACTATGGGGTGGGGTACTGTGGAAATGTTGATAATCTTGGTATGATGGAATCTTTTTATGCACTTGTATAAAGTCCTTGAGACTGAAGGTGATTTTTGTGTAAAATGCAGCTTAAGATACTTCAGCTATACTGATACTGTGATAATATTCCAACAGTCTATTAGAAGACAAACCACAAGCTTTCATGAATCCACGTTTAGGAGAGTTGTGTTACAAAAATATGAACAGTGCCTTCCCAAGAGTGACAATTTAAGTTTATTTGGGGAAAAAATTAATATACATGAAGACACATGAGTAGATTCAGCTCCTATTAAAGTAAATCATTTCCAAATTGTGAAAATGAAGCAGACAGATTCCCATCAGAACAGCAAACATATGGAGACAAAAGGTGGATTAAGTCAAATGTTTATACAACAGAATGTGACTTTTGTCACACTGTAAACAGATTTGCAATAGTTACAGAGAACAGAGTTCATTCTTGCCTTTGCTGGGAGAAGAGAATATTGGAAACTTAAACTAATATTTATCATTGAGAGATGTTTCAGGGATGCATGAAACAACTGAGGATGACAGATACTAATGTATATATACTGTATAATATTCTGATATCAGCACTACTATACTAAGTATAAGACATGTAATAAAAAAAGTGAAAAATAAAAGCTCTTTGTCAGTGGCTGTTTTCATTTCAGTGCTTTTTTGTAAAAAATATCCTGAATTTAAACATCGAAACAGCTGAGAAAACTGAACTTCCTGTTAGAGTTTCTCTTGTATTTGAAAATGAGTCAGCATGATTCACTTCGCATGTAAATCAAAAGTGTAGATGATGCTGGTTGGGCTTGGCTGTAGGGATAAAGGGAAGTACTACTCAGTCGTCTGACTAACTAATGTATCATGTGGTCAGTGACAGTGCAACAAACGGGATACTTATTAGCAGAGAATAGAGCATTAATATCAATAAGTAGGCTTATTGATAAATAAAGCAATTAATTGATGAGTGAAACTGACAGAGGTCAGGGTATTTCTGACTATGGCTTTGTTATGTCTCATTGCTATTAATAAAAATAAAATAAAAATCTTTAGATTGTTCATACTGAGGGTTATTTTTAGACACTTAAAATACCAGTCTTAAGAGGTAAGATTTAATTCAGTATTTAGCCATGTTTCTTTTTTTTTTACGGATTTAACCTTGTCATTCCTATTCAACTAGTGGTTTATTTTATATTGTATTCCTGTGAGTAGAGTCAGACACAATTCACATGAACTGGGCCTGACTGTCCCTCATCCCTTCATTCTTCACATTCAGTTTTAAATGTCACTAAAGAAATCTTCCTACAAGAACTGAAACTCATGACTAACACGTACTTCTCATTCCTCTCTTTTGTCCCTGTCTGTGTCTGTCTCCGATTTGCGTTTGTCATCGTAACTGTGTGTGTATATGCATTTGTATAAATGTGTATGTGTGTGTGTATGTGTATATGTGTGTGTTGGATTGTTATGTGGGTGTGTCAGGTCCAGATGTGTTTCTGATTTCTGTGGACGAGAGGGCCAAACATGATCAGCAGTTTCACAGCCTCTCTCCGACTGCTGGTGGATACATCACAGGTAACAGTCTCTCTCTCTCTCTCTCTCCCTCTCTCTCTCTCTCTCTCTCTCTCTCTCTCCCCTTTCCGTTTTGTTTGTCTGACATACCCTTACAGTTCATGAATAAGAAAAGAAAAAGGCATAAAACACCATGGGTCACATGATTTATTGTTGGCTATATGGGGAACCAGCTGTCCAAGGGTAAATGTCCTCTGTTGCTTGGTGTGTGTCATCGGAAACCAAACCTTTGTTATAAGCAGGAAACATTGCAGATCCCAGCCAAGAATCGAGCTTGATAAATTTTTATTTATTTATAGGCTTATCAAAAAGTTATTCTCAGATAGTAACTGATACTTGAAATGGTATTTTGTTAGATACTAATTTGCAGCAGTCATAACAGCACCGTCTTCAGCTGGCACAGCTTAACATCCCAACTGCAGAAGGACATACAGCCTCTCTCCTTACTGGCTCCTGAACATTGAGCTCACTGAACTGAGCTTCTGCTGTCTCAGCATAAAACTAAATCATTTTTTTTTTTGTTATAAGAACTCCACACTGCAAGTACCTATTTGTATTTTGCAAACAATATAAGAGTCAACAAAGTGCATCTGTGGAACCTGGAAATATGCAGCAACTTTAGAAAGAGCTTATAACAAGCAACTTGATGGAATGAAACTGCGCTGCACTATCACTCAACATTTATTGGCATAAGTGACAATAAACGACCATAGTCTACCATAAACTTGCATAAACAGCTGGAGCATTTGGCAATGACCTGCAGTGGGTTTGTCTGCAGCATTTGAAATGCAGAAATAAACTAGTAAGTGTGCTGGAGATCCTGACATGAAAAACAACTGTAAAATATGCACTAGTATTCATGTACTCTTTATTTACCTATTTACCAGAAAACTATTAGAAACAGCATTAAATGTGCAGCTCACTGGAAGTTACTGGTAATTCAGCCAAATAACTTCTGTCAACACATTGACATTTTATTTATCTTAACATTATTACTGATAAATGTTTTGGTAATGAGCAGTTTAGCCTAGAGAAACATTTAATTGTAAAGGAAGGGATTAATATTAAGGGGATTTATTGATTTGATCTCTTTACATTTTGGTTGTTTTTTTAAAGAGGTTTATGATATTTTCCCTTGCTTTACCCTGACATTTTCCTTTTTAAATAAAACAGATTTGTAATATATTTGTAAATTGTGTGCTGTTTTTTTTCTTATCTTTCTTCTGTTTGTGACAGGTGACCAGGCCAGAAATTTTTTTCTTCAATCAGGGCTGCCCCCGCCCATCCTGGCCCAAATATGGTAAGTCACCTAGCCAGAAAGAACTTATCTCATACACTCGGAGATAAGCAGCCAGTTCAATGATTGCTTTATTTTAAAAGTTGTGTTGTGAACAAACTGTACACTGGATCTTCCAGTTTTACTTGTCATAATCAGTATTTTAGTTGACAATTAAAGACCCTTACAGGTTAGTCAGTTTTAAATGTTGTCATACGTAGCTATCTTCATACTTCCTTCGCGTCTTTTACGTTGTCATGGTTGTTAAGTCAATTCCTCCACTAGTGGGCAGTGGAGTGAACAGTTCTGAGTTCACTCCCGTGATCCAGCGTCGGTTTCAGACACTGGTTGGGAGCGGTAATGCATCGCCATCGACTTGTTAACTTCCGCTGTTAATAAGTTAACAGCTGGTGTTTATACCTCACAGATATGGCAAAAGTTGTTGTTCTTGTTTTAATTTTTCCCTTCCTGTTCCTCTTCTTTGGTTTGTTTCTTTCACTGGTCGCATCTGTTCAGCACTCTGAACGATCATAAATGGGCCTTAAGTGTCACACTGATAATTATGTTTAACAATAATAATTTGATAATGCACATAAACATGAAGAAGAAAAGGGTACCATCCAACATCAAATAAATTAGCATAAAGTATTCATTTCACTGTAAATGGAGATATCAGGTTAAGTAAAACCAGATCAAAGAGAGATTGAAAATACTGGCATTTCACAGTTAAGTCCAGCTGTTATTAAAGGTGACAAGAAATATTTTTTTCACACAGAAAACTTGTATCAAAAATAAAAAAATATATATTATTATTTAATTTTTGTTTTTCCTAAGTTATTTATCAAACATAACCTGTTAATTCTGTGTTTAGTATCAGTATAATAATTACGTTCCCTGTGTACCTACAGGGCTCTGGCTGATATGAACAGTGATGGTCGGATGGATATTCACGAGTTCTCCATCGCCATGAAACTCATCAAGCTGAAACTCCAAGGTCACCCTCTGCCTCCAGCCCTTCCTCCCAGTATGAAACAACCTCCACTGCCGTTACCCCCACAGACCGGCTTTGGTAAGTTTGACAAAGGGCTCGGACTGAACCTCTGTGTAATTTTTTTCATTATAGATTACCTCATCTTGCTTTTGTTTAAAGCTATTTTATTTTGTTATATTTTATTTTGTGTTGGGATGTTAACGCGTAAGTTATGATTAATTAATTACAAAATAATTAACGTGGTAAAAACATAATGCATTTAATCACAGTTTGCGTTTCAAACAACACGCAACATTTGTCAGTTCATGGTTTCCAATAGACCAAATAAATTGAGACATACATCAGAGCTCAGCTAAATAATTGTTGCTAATTAAACGACTTAGGCGCTTTATTCAGTGAGTTTTCAGACCCATCTAGTGAGTCTAATTCAAAGAAGCAACCAGCGACAAATCTAGAGACTTTTTTTGTTGATATATTGGAGACTTTTGGAAACTTGACGTGAAAGCATATTTACTTCTCAGTGAGCAGCACTTTTGCCCCTCTCGCATACATTAGTGCTCACAGCTGCAGTCAGAGCAGGAGACGTTCACCTCTGCTCCACGACCAGGCTGAAAATCAAACGAGCAAAGCTGCTGCTGGCTGATCCCGCCCTGGCTTACCGTCAGATATTAAAGTCTATTAATGAAGAGTGTGGGAGAAATCATTTAAAAAGTTAAAAGTACTGTAACATGTTGTAGACTCTTACTGAGAGAACTGGAGATGTTAAAGTATTTGATCAGGGACATTTTCTAATTGTTTTTCTACTGTTTTGAATTGAAATGCAATTAAATACATTTTTCCAGACATGACTAGAGCTTGAGTTTATAATATTAATGTCTGTGTCTATTATTTGATTCAGTTGTCCACTAAAAAAGATTTAAAATATGAAAAGGTTGCTTTTTGGGGCAAACAGTTATGAGATTAAAATGTGATTAATTTAAAGTAATAATTACAAAGCCTGTAATAAATAGATTAATTTTTTATTTAAGTTCCACCCCTAATTTTATTTTGTTTTTGCAGTTCGGTTCTTGTTATTTTTTATCTGTAAGTAAGTTTTATTTTCATAGATGTTGTCATATCAAGCTCATTTCTTCACTGTGGTCAGCCCTAAGAAAAAGCAGTGATAAAACACAGCATATCTGTGTAGCAAAGTCCTTGTTTCCCGAAGGTCATAGAGTAAATGTTTGCTCTTTCTAAGCACTATTAACTGCCTACTATACATCCCGGTGAAGTCAAAATGCAAATCCAGTAATAAATGTTTTCCTTTCATACTTGTGTCTATTTAGCCGTATAAATATGTAGAATTTAGATTTCCACAGACTGTTAGTTTGGAAAGAAAATGTCTCATAAGTCTTTATTATCCCTTTCTGTCTTCTCAGGCATGCCCCCCATGGCGTCCATCACAGCTCCTCTGCCAGGCGTGCCCCCACTCCCCCTGCCTCCTCTTCCTGTTGGAGTGTCTCCCCCCCTCGTCTCTTCGGCACCACCTCCACTTCCCCAGCCCATCGCTAACGGAGCCCCTCCCACAGCCATGATGCCACCCATCTCAGGCTTCTCACACCAAGGTAAGATAATACAGGAAAACATTGTGTTTTATTATATGCTTTAATATATTTTATTTCACTTTTAAGCTTTCATTTACACAATAATAAAATTCATATTTTTGGCACCCATATACTCTTTCGAGTTTGGATTTGTTTCAGCAGAAGAAGAGCTTGTTAGCAAGGTTCAGACAGATTATAGCACATGAGAAAAAACAGACAATGCCCCAACAGTATTTGGCCTCTGTATAAAATGTTCTCTTTTCTGACTCTCACCTGCAGCTGTCAATAAGTCCTCATCGTTTAATCGTTCCAGCACCAAGCTGCAGAAGGGGCCATCGTTTGATGCTGCTGGGTATGTCACCTGATGCAAGATGGCTGTTTTTTTACCTGATTACAATCTGTTAAAATGTTTAAAAATGAGTTGCATTTAATGCATTTCTTTATCTAAGCAAATCTTTTTAATTTTCTCTAAGTGACATAACTTCACTCTGATGCTTTCTGTGTTTCTTATCAGTGCTCAGCCTCCTCCTGATTGGGCCGTTCCTCAGTCCTCCAGGCTGAAATACAGACAGCTTTTTAACTCCCATGACAAGATGATGAGCGGACATCTGACTGGTACTTCTACACAAACGAACATGTTACTGATTTTGACCACTTTTCTGTTACTTAAAAGTGCCTATCAGTGTGCTTCTTTCTCTACATTTCATGCATGTCTGTTGTCCAGGTCCCCAGGCTCGCACTATCCTGATGCAGTCCAGTCTTCCTCAGACTCAACTGGCTACAATATGGTCAGTGCCTTGAAATTGAAAAAACATTATATATTTTTTTATATAAGAAACTTAAGAAATATATTCTTCAAATGTAACATTTGTTTCATTGTCAATCTTTAAGGAATCTATCGGACATTGACCAGGATGGAAAGCTGACAGCTGAGGAGTTTATTTTGGCTATGCACCTCATAGATATGGCTATGTCAGGGTTACCGCTGCCTCCTGTGTTACCTCCAGATTACCTCCCACCTACATTCAGGTGAATATTCAGTTTCCCGTCCAAAAATCATGATGTTCTGCCATCTGCATGAGTTTTGACAGACAAAGAGAAACGTCAGTTCTTCTTCTTTCTTAAGTTCCAGACAGAAAACTTTTCTTCATTTTAATAAACCCGCTCTCTCCAGATTACATCAGACACACCACTGCAGCAGGGAAGGGAGACAAGGATGCCATGCTTCTGTGATCAAAGCCAGCGGCCAGCAAAAAAAAAAACGATTAAAAAAATTAACTGTGTTAATTAATCGTTGCGCGTTAACGTGCCCAGCACTAATAATATAATATACCATACAATGTAATACAATATAATATAGTTTAAAATGGTTCTTTAAGTTTTAAAGATCAGCTCCAGCACACAGAAGGACATTAAACGTGTGTGTATTGATTGTTTGTATATTTGTAACTTTGTTTTAAAGGCGTGTGCGAAGCGACAGTGTTCAGTCAGACCAAAAGAGTGTCCAGGAGGAGATTGAGGAGGAGACTGAGAGCAGCCAAGAGAAGAAATTACCAGGTAATTAGGATACTCTGTATATTCTTTTATGTAACTGGTTAAACAGGGACAGGGTCTACCTCTGCTCTTATTTCACGTTTAAGCGTGCATTCACACAGCCCTTCTTAATTGAACCTCAGTTTGTTTGCTCGGAAAGTCCGGTTTGTTTGAGGATGTGAGTCTGCAGCTGAACTCTGATGTGCAACAAATAAGCAAACTATGGTCAATCTGTAGGAGTCAGTTTGAATCAAGTGAACAAAAGGCAGGAAGCAGACCACAACTTATGTGGCGGAAAAGGAAATCCTGCATTAACCAATAGATCAGCAAGTTTCCATCTTTGTTTTTTGTCTTTTTTTTTTTGATGCGTCTCTCATAGGGATGGGAATCGAAAAGTGGTTCCACTCAAAAGCCAATTCCAAATTTTCCAAAGCATCGGAATCATGTGCCATTGGGCTTGTGCCTCTATTGGTGCTGACAGGTGCTGCTCAGCTCACTGACCACAAATAAACAATGTTTATTTGTAGTAGAGTACTACGCTTCAGGCCACGTGCAATACAGAGAGCGTGGGAGAAATGACGTGTAGTCGTATAAATAAGACAACACATATAAGCATTAACTAGAATTGTAATAGTGTCAGTGTTTACTTTATTGCATTCATTGTTGACTTAATGTAAACATCTGCAGAGTTTTTGTGTCATGTTATCTATTACTTTTCCTTTTTCAGAGTAGATCTGTAGTTCTGGCATCCAGATCAATTTGAAGATATCATTGATCTGAAGCTTTTTTTATTTATTTATTTTTTATTTTTACATTTTTTGTAGTTGAAAGAGATTCTAAATTGAATTTTAACCTTTTGAGGATATTAAATAGTCAGACTTTTTTTTTTTTTTTTTTACATTAAATCCATACTGTTTACTTGTTTCCTCAAAGAAAATTGTGTGAGGAATTGATAAGGGAACCAATAAAGAACCAAATTAATAATCTGAATTGATAATTGCATTGATATGAATAACATCTCATCAATTCCCATCCCTTGTGCCGCCTCACGCAAGGAGAATGCATTATTCAGAAGTTTCAGTTTGTTTCACTAAGTTAATTTTGAAAGCAAACTTGGACTGTCTGAATGTTGCAGCCTCCAAATGAACCAAGTCCCCACTCTTACTAAGTATATAAGAAAAAGTTTATCAACTCATGTGAGGGTGTTTTTTTTTGCCTGTTTGAAACATGATGCACATTAAAAGGAAGGAAAACAGCTTCATGAATCACTGCTGACCTGGCAAAGATTAGAATAATGTGACTTGCCAGCTGTTTTCAGTCTGCAAACTGTAAGCATACATGACTGACCTGCATCTTCCCGCATATGATATAACATCCCAGATGTTCCCGTAAATGAGAGTAATTCTTGAAAAGAGCTCTCTCCATTTCCCTCACATGGATGGTGACCGCAGTTTTGTGGTGGAGTGTGTGTGTGTGTGCGTGTGTGTGCGTGCACGCGCATGTACAGTAGACCTTCACAGTCTGGATTATTCACTTAAAATCAGTCAGTGGAAATGTGACTGACTGGGATTTATTTTTTCTTGAGTTTTGGAGAGCTCATTCCAGATTTTTATTTATTTATTTTTTTGCTAGTTAATGATAATCTGGCTTGTGTTGCTGGGGAGACATTTCTGTGGTGGTACTGTTGCTGTTTATTGAAAGCTCTGTGTAGATTAGCATAAAAACTTGAAGCATGCTTAAGGTCTCTTTATTTGAGACTAAGTTTGTCTAATATTTTCTCTTTAACTGCTAAAGACTTAGCCGAACCATTTTTCTCAGCAACATTTTCTCTTTTGTGTTTTTCTTTTTTATTTCTTTAACCTTTATTTATACAGTTAACCCCATTAGGAACTGAGTGTCATTTTCTAGATAAATGTGTTTCAAATAAGATTTTTGTTTTTGGAAAATATGAACTGTGTACATGTGTGAAAAAGACTGCACAGAACAGCCTTCAGTATGCTGACAGAAGTCTTTTCAGTAGACTGAAGTCTTGCATATTTCCTGCCATGTACATGGCCCCAATAAGATAAAGCGGATAGTTCATTTGCGTTTATTCTTTCTTCTTAGTACTTAAGAAAGAACAATAGTGGCTCTCAATTTCTTTTTCTTTTGTCAAAATTCAGCAAATTGTTAGATGTGTCCATGATAAGTTCTTTGTATTTGCTCAATGTCGTGATCACAGTGACATTTGAGGATAAGAAGAGAGAAAACTTTGAGCGAGGAAATCTGGAGTTGGAAAAGAGACGCCAGGCTCTGCAGGAGCAGCAGAGGAAAGAGCAGGAGAGGCTGGCGGCGCTGGAGAGAGAGGAACAGGAGAGGAAGGTAGACTGCAGAGATCATACCGAGTTCTCCTTTCCACACTGTTTGCACAATTTGAATTAGTAATGGTTTATGACATTCATAAAAGATATAAAACAGACTTCCACTGTAACAGCCATAAGTAATTAACATTTAGCATTGAAACTAGGAGGAACATAACAAAGAAAGATGCTTGTATTTTAGGAGCGTGAGCGTCTGGAGCAAGAAAGAAGACGACAGCAGGAACTTGAAAAACAACTGGAAAAGCAGAGAGAGCTGGAGAGACAGCGAGAAGAGGAGAGACGCAAGGAGATTGAGAGGAGAGAGGTATGTAGTATACAGTGATTACCAGGTATCTGCATTGAAATGAAGAGCTGTGGTTGAGCTGAAGTACATCTGCTGCAGACTTGTAATTATATCTGCTGCAGATGACTTGGAGATCCCTCATATCCCACTAAATCCAAATGTTTATAGTAAACAGCCAAATTTATACCCTGGAGCAGATGATTTATTGCATAAAATGTTGTGTAGTATTTGAATGCAATATGCTGCAATTGTTCAGTCTTGTGTAATTTATTTGCACTGGTTGAAGCTGTCATACTGTGTTTAGAAAATAAACACAACCTTTTTGTGTCTGTGTTCCAGGCAGCTAAACGGGAATTAGAGCGCCAGCGTCAGCTGGAGTGGGAGCGGCAACGTCGGCAGGAGCTTCTGACTCAAAGAAACAGAGAGCAGGAGAGCATTGTTCTGCTCAAGGCCAGGAAGAAAACCCTGGAGTTCGAACTGGAGGCGCTGGTAATTAAAAAGTCCACGTCTAATCACAAAGCTGCATACACACAGAAAACATGGAACTGTAGGGCTTATCAGAAAAATTGAGTCATATTTGTAAAGCTGAATATCTTCCATCTCTACAGTAAACAGGCATTATTACATGTTGCCAAAGCAAACTGCTGTAAGCTGCAGAGGAAATACTCAAAAGGTCAACTGTCGCAGTTAACTGTACATAAAAAGGGGCTTTTTATGCAAATGCATTCGATTATAAAGAATCAGTGAAATAACTTCTTTATTCTCATCAGAGGTTTAAATAAAAAAAAGAAAATCACCACATGAGCCACTGGATTGGTCAACGGGGAAGCTGGTCCAGGTTCAAATGCTGGCCTGGAGTCCTGTTGGGTTTAGGTGTTAAAACACCCAGTGGATGACAACATCTTTCCGACACTTTTCCTGTCAGGCTGCTGTCAAGACAAAGGCCACTAGTGCCCAAAAAGTAAAAAAATAAAAACAAAAGTGGGGAAAAAATGTAATTCACACTGACACAATTAAGTTATGTCTGCTTTAATTATCGTTCTAATTCTAACTACAATTCCAGCCCTAGGCAAAGCCATTGAGAGAATAGTTTGCTTTATCTAGATTAATTTGGGAGTCTTCTGGAAACTGATGGATGTGTTTGATGCATTAACTTGTAAAGGGACTTATAAAGCTGTTCTCTACCCATTGAGGAACAACTATAAAAAAATCACAGTTTATCATAAGGATCAATTTCAGAGTTAGCTCATGAATGACTGATGAATGAATGACAGAATTTATTAGAATTAGAATAGAGTATCAGGAATTAGGAGGAAAGGTTTCAGTGAGACAAATACATGGACCAAGATGAGTGTTTTTCTTTTCAAGTTTTTTTTTTTTTTTTTACAGCGGCTACAGTGGACAGGAGTAAAGTATCAAAACTAGCCCACTATAAGAAGTCAACAGAGACTTGCCTCTCTATGTTTGACAGTATGTTATATATTCCACATTTAAAGTTCTATGTCCTGCTCTTTAGAATGATAAGAAGACTCAGTTGGAGGGTAAACTTAAGGATGTTCGGTTTCGCCTGTCGGCTCAGCGGAGAGAAGTGGAGCAGACCAACCAGACCAGAGAAACACGGATTGCGGAAATCACATTGCTGCAACAGCAGCTGCAGGTACACACACACACTGACAGACTAGTGTCACCTTAATTTCCACTACTTTAAATAAAATGGTAATTGTTATAAAAAACCTGTAATGTTAATTTTACTGGTAAATTCATCACCTGTCTTCTGCTTATATGCAGGACTCCCAACAGTGGCTGGGGAGGCTTATTCCTGATAAACAGAGTCTAAATGACCAGTTAAAACAGGTTCAGCAGAACAGTTTGCACCGTGAGTACTACATATGTGATGCACACACGACATGATATTGGATTTTTGGATGCGTTTAAATTGGATCATTGTTTAAAATGTTGTGCCATTTATAAAATGTCGGGCACTTTGTTTCACAACAACAGTCCAGCTGTGGTAAGTTTTATCTTTTACTTGGGATTTCCAAAAAAATGGAGTTAAACCAACTTAGACTGCAAATATTTGAATTTATTTGTAATAATTGCTGGGATAGGCTTCAGCTTCCCTACAACCCTGAATTGTAATATATAAAATATGAATATAAAAAAATGGATGGATATGGGGCTGGGCGATATGGCATATAACTGTTATCCCGATATTTCTTTTTGCCTTATCCTAATACACAATATATATCGATGTTTTGGAATCTTCTCTAAAACACTATAAATGATGATTATCATGCATAAAAAGACACCAAGAGGATTTAAGTAAACTGTTACATTTAGCTTTTTTGTGATTTTTTTCCCTTTATTCTTTTTATTCTGAACCAAGAATCTGCACTTATAAACTTAATAAAAACCTGTTTCTCCGACCATTATTTTAGAGGGGTGCCCCAACCTCCCAGCATCAACCCTTATTTATTTTCTATTCAGTTATTTTATATTTTAATATCATCTTATTTTGTTTTTTCTATTTTGCACCAGAGAACAACAGAGGTAATCTAGGGTTCCCTTTTCTCTAGAACGGGTTTATATTTGTATTTTATTATAAAACTGAACAGCCTGGTTTTATCCATCTTATTCTCGTGTTGACATGTAATTACATCACATCATGTCTACATAAGTAATTATAAAAGATATACTAAATATATATCCCGCCTCTAAATGGAAAGATAATCAAGTTAAGTCTGAAGCTCAAGTTGAATATCGCTAAACTGCAGTTTGTGGTGTTATTTTGATCATAAAAATGATGAGAAAGTCAAACTACAGAATAACTGTCTTTGTATTTCCTGCCCAGTTAAACCTGAGTGTGTCTGACTAAACTGAAACAGTCTCATGCTGTCTTTGTGCATTTAGGCGACAGCCTTTCATCTCTGCAGAAGGCTATTGAGCAGAAAGAGAGCAGCAGACAGCAGCTCCGAGATCAGCTTGATGCTGTGGAGCGAGAAACCAGGGCCAAACTGCTGGAAATAGATGCTTTCAACACACAACTAAAGGTAAATACGCAGCATTTTATTACAGGACAACAGGGGAAGAAAGCCTTTATTAGGCTGTTCATGAGCACAAGCTTAACTCTGGTTAATCATATATAAAACATTTTTCAAGCTCTCAAAAGTGTCAGAAAATTATTTTGTAACCTCGTTACATGTCCTTGCTCATGACTTTTACTCAAATGTGTAATTATGTAATGTAATACTTTTTAATATGTTTTTTGTTTTTCTGCCAGGAAAACACACTTTTGAGTGTGTAGATTGATTTTCACTGAAGTGGGAGTGTGGTAGCTTCCTTCTTCTAGGGATTCTTATTTTAAATTACATTTTAAAAAATCACCTTTCTCAGTTTAATTTCTACTATTTAACAGACATTTTATTAGTGCTTAACTTTGAAAATCTCTCAAGTGGAATTTCTGACACTAATATATATATTTAAAAAAGACCTACGCTAACACTTCCTCTCTTAGAATAAAACTAGAGATGCACCATTTGATAGACTGTTTTTTAGCTTGACTAGTGGCTGGTTGCACAGTATCTGATTCTCTGAAGGGGCCTATCCTCCCATGCAGGGTTAGTGTCTCAGTGATGAAACTTAAGTTTCATCATGAATCTGGATCACTTCACTCTGTGGTATATCACCATGGCAACTTAGGCTGGAAACCTAACTTGAAAGTTGGAGATCAACACACATAAAAGCATCGCTTCCAAACACTCACTTCTTTTAGAAAAATTATAAAATGATCAAACCATCTGTAAAGGGAATGTTTATGCAATCTTAAATAAAAGCTGATTACTCTTACGCTTGTTCATTGAAGTCTCTGAACATTTAGATTTTCTTGCTTTTTTCTTATACATTTTATTAGCGTACAGAAACTCAAACTTGCCAAATTGCGTCAAATGATGTCCGTATTGTTTTAATCACAAGAAAAGAAATCTGGAATCATCCATTTCTATGGGCAAGTATCTATCAGTGCATCTCTAGATATACTGTTGCTTAATTTTAATACCTTTATGTTCAAGTAGTGTTAAAACCAATTTGTGGCTTGTTTGCTGTTTAGTTTAACACATAAACTCAGTTAACTAATCAACTGGTTTGCTGACACATTGTTTTTTATAATGAATTCTTTAATTATGTCCTGTCCCATCTTCATAACATCCATTCTTTCAGATGTTTAGATGTTTACTGACACGTTGAAAGTTTTCATCATTATTTCTCAGTACTGCATCGGTGTGCATATTTATGTTGACGTGTTAGTGCTACTATCATTATTGTTAGTTTTTGGACATAGAGAGCCGTGCACAGCTATCAGACAGCTGCTTCATGTAGCTTTAGCCAAGGAGGGACAAGGAGCTGGTTCACAGCAGCCTGTTTGTTTCCTGGAAAGCCTTTTTTTGTTTGTTTTTCTTTGATTAACACAGGAGATTGAAACAGGTCAAAGACAACAGAATCATTCCCGTGGTCTGTTCCAGCACGGAGGAGAGGAGAATGACGAGGACAAGGAGGAAGGGAGATTAACAGAGACAACACAGACCACAATAATGTGATTTTCTGATGGCTAATCTTATCCTTTGGCTATCAGTTTTTTTCAGTGTAGAAAGCATTACATAATGATGTGGGAAAGCAGAGCAGCCCAGCAACAAACAGAACCAGCAGTGTGGATGATAGTTTGTACCCATTTCATCCATGTCTCAGTGGTATAATTCTTTATAAAACAGAGGCACAGACCACTGAGATGTGAACATTATTTGACTATCCTTCTCTCCATCCTCCTTTGCACCACTTCTTGTCCCTGAAATCTTCTCGTCGCACTGCTGTGCCTCTTCTGTCTTCTGTACCCAATGGAACGTTTTCATCTGTGATGCTTCTGCCCTTTTTCTGCTACTTGCTGTCATTGTCTGTATTTTGTTTCTGCTTTTCACATTCATTTTCTCCCTGTCTTATTCTTTGTTTAATCCACATAATAAACCCCTCCTTCTATATTTTCTACTCCTTTTATTTATCTCCTACACTGGCCTTTTGCGCCCATGCCAGTCTCTGTGTGAGTTCTATGCCAACCACTGTGCCAGGATAGAAGCCCTGCGACGCCAGCTTCAGGAGGAAGAGACAGGGAGACAGGTAGAGCACACTGCCACTGCTGGACTGGGATGGTACTGCAGCTGGGATATACTTTGTTATCAAAGATATCGGCTTATATTAGGAGCATTCTGCTGCAGCATTCTGGCAAACCTGGAGCAAAGAGCATTTTTTACATTTGGATTGGCCTTGCACCCTGATTGCCAGATTGTTTGAAAATTAGTTTTAAGTACAACACTGATTTTCCTCTTATCAAGCTACTAACCTGCTCTGGAGGGCTTTCACATTGTTAATACCTTTGAAACAGACAAAAAGCTTGTTGTGTGGTGTTATTGTAGTGGAACTCATGTTCTACACTGCGCTGCCCCCACCAGACACATCAATATGTTGCAGCCAGTAGAGAGCCAACGATAATTGTTAGTAATCAAACACACTCACACCCTAATGTAGTGATTCTGTTGTTCTGTCTGTTGTAGTCTCACATGTCAGAGATGGTGGCATCTCTGACGAAGAGGTATGCTATACTCATCATTAATCTCGAGCTAATGCATTGTTGGAAATATAAACAAATTAGAGTATATATTCCTGGAGATATACAGCTTCAGACAAAAATGAGAGACTACAAACTCAAACTGTAACTTTTTACCACTCTTTCTACAAAAAAAATCATACTCATCTTTGCTTGATGGTTTGCAACCATCCATGTTCCTTTTGATGTCATTCCAGAGATTTTCAGCAGGGTTCAGATCTGGAGATTGAGCTGGCAATGACAGGCTGCTGATGTGGTGATCCTCCATCCAAACCTTGATTCCCCCTGGTGTTTTAGCATTAAGGATTGGTCTGTTGTAATCCTCTGAGTTGGGGAGCACAGTCTTAGCATAAGGAAGTTAATGTTTTCTCAGATAATCTTGTATGTAGCTTTATCAGTGCATCCTTTACAAAGACACATCTGCCTGATTCCAGCCTTGCTGAAACACCCCCTGATCATCACTGATCCTCCTCTATATTTAACCGTCAGAGCGAGACACTGTGACTGTGAGTTTGCAGTCATTCCTTTCAGCTCACAGTTGTTTTTGACCTCTGCCAGGCTGTGGTTTTGTTGTCATATCTCATTCACAAAGCAGAATGAGATATGCTTGTGTAGGAATTAAAATTTTGGTAGTAATACTCAAAGATGCTGATTTAAGAATAAACAACAGTGGTCTCTTATTTTTTTCCAGAGCTGTATGTATGGTCATGTACTAAAGAAAGTGCACTCTGTTTTAAATTTAAGGCTGTATGTATAGTAGAGCAAAAAAGAAGACAGGTGCAGCAATTTATTCAAACAAATTGGTCTGTAAGAGTTACAGAAGCTTTCTTATAATGTCTTTAAGTAGTCTTCAGGAAGAATTCTCCAGGCTTCTCAAAGGACTTTCCAAAGCTCTTCTTTGGATGTCAGTTGTCTCCTATTTAATTCTCCAGCCAGATGATCCCACTTTTCTTAAATGATGTTGAGGTTCAGGCTCAGGGGAGGATTACTCCTCCATTAGACTTGTTTCAAATGATTTTCAGTTCAATTCTTGTGTCATCTGGCATACCTCAACAATTTTTGCCTTCCTTAGGAGTGGCTTTTTGACAGCTAATGTTCCAGGAAGATCATTTGTGATGAGGCTTTGGCCAAAAGTAGATGGCTCAACTGAAGATCCAGATGCATTTCTTTGGTCCTTTGTCAGGTCTTACTGGATTTTTTTCCTTTTGCTTATAATATTACAACTTCTGGTTGCTTAGAAGCAAAGTATAAGGAATAGGATCACATGTGTTTGAATGTTAGTGTTTTACATATTGAGTGTACTTTCTTTATCATGAGACTGATTTAGACCAGTTTATATTTGTGGTGCAAGAAGCACAACAGCAACATCAGAACCGTTTTACCTTAAATACAAAAACATTAAACGGGAAAACAAAACTCTTGAAAAAGTCATGCAAAACTATTTTAATTTCCAGATTATTGTCTATTATCTGCTGCAGTTGTATAAAAAGTAAATATTGGAGAATCTGCTCAGGGTTATTGCACTCTGCATCACATACAATAACAGCTTTGCTGTTGCCAGCTTAAGACTGGTTTTACAACACTGACTGCACCTTCATTACAGCACAGAACTGATCAGTGAGAAGCCAGAACCTACTTACATGAGTCATTGTATGCACACTTCTTGTATGAGGAAAAAATAACACAATTTTTTAAGCTGGTTTAAAAAGAGCTTGAAAGAATTTGTGACCATTGATACAAACAAAGAAATTACATATTTGTAGTAACATTGAAATTATTTAATTAAATGTAATTAGTGGATGAAAAGAGTCTTAACTGTTCATGTCACCAGCAGACCCATTACAGAGTGCTCTGAATCAGTTAGGCTCTCAAACTGTTGACAAATAAGTCCACATTACCCCTTCATTGGTTAAAGTGTAAATATAGACTAAAACATTAACTTTGTGTGTGTCTGTGTTGCATCCTGTGGGTTTGTGTGTGTATATATACATATGTGTGTGCGTGTGTGTTTCAGCACCAGGAGCAGGGACAGCTGCAGGAGTGTGTCTCAGCCGTCAGAATGTGTCTGGCTCGGTTAGACTACATTATAAAGGTCCACTCAACAGATCAGCTTTTCCACCAACCCCTGCTCTTTATCTTCCTTTTTCTCCTGACTGCTCTTTTTTTTTCTCTTCTTCTTCTTTCATTTCTTTCTCTTTTTCTGTCTTTTAGCCCCCCCATCTGTTCCTCTGCCAAGTTGGTGTTAGCTCACTATTTATCCAGCTGGCTTTATGCTCCCATAGCTAACACTGTAGACCAGGTTAGCAGGTTACTAGATAACTACACTGTACTCTAATGGCACAGCCTGTGTGCTACCCAGTGATGTTTCAGCCAGACATGAAGCAAGTAACTGGCTAATATGCTGATAAACTAGACTGTGTGTGGATGAATGTGTTTGTGTTGTGTCTGTGTGTGTCTTATATCTCCTCCACTTCCTGTTTCAGTTGGTTTGGAGTTGTCTGTCTCTCCACAGTTGTGTTTTTGCTCCTCTCAGTTTCTTCTCTCTGCCTGGTTTGCTTGTTTTTCAAGGTTTCCTCACGTTACGGTTGTTTGGCTGAAACACGACAGCTGCCTTGTGTTGTTATAGTAACAGAGTGTGTTTTCTAATGGCACAGCTGGTTGTCATGACTACACAGAACTGCATCCCCTGACTTCCCCACTACCACTGACCCCCAAATCCCCCTCTGTTTTTTAAATTTTTGGTGGAACCTTCTAACCAATCCTGCAAACACAGCGAGTGCCTCGTGCAAGCTCCGCCCCACCGCAAAGCCTTCAGTTCTTTAGTCCAGTGGTGGTAACACCCCCTTCCAGTGACATCCCTTTCCACGTTTTACATTTGATTTTCTGTGTAGTTGCTGCAGCTATTTAAATCAAGACTTTATTTTGTATAAACTGGAAAAAGAAATAAAAAGGAAGGAAACCCACAGTCAATCTGCACTGAATTTCTAAGACAAGACTGGGTGGAGCACAAGTTACTGCAGCTTAACAGATGGTTCCCTTTGATTCTTCCTTACATATTTTTCTAACTAGCCATAAATCAAATTCACCTGCAGCTCCTTGAACTTGGACCTCCTCCTCGATTAAAAAATCAGGTTTTTACCTTGTTAACATCTGCATGAGTTGGAGCCCACACCTGGCATAAGCATTTCTCTCAAAGCCATAGTAAAATATATGAACCTTTTTGGGCTTCCACATCTGTTTGACTTTGTATAATTAAGTTTCTTCTTCCTAAGAATCTCAATCTGCTTCAAGCAACTAAGGCTGAATTTCCCCAAATTTAGAAGAGTTAAACATAGCATAGCATTAATGCTATGAGTCAGAGTAAGATGATGCAGGCAATGTCTTCTGCTGTTGGGCATCTTCAAATTTGTATATTTATAGATTCCCATTCACTGAATAAGGAAAAACGGTAAGGTGTCATTCCCGAGTAATTTTAATCCTACAAGAAGTTATTTTAAAGGCAAAAACTTATAAATGTGCAAGTTTAAAGGGGCATAGATGCGTTTTTGCTCTGACTTTATGCATTATGATCTTGAAACAATGCATGTTGGTTAAAAGTCGTGTCCAAGCTGCAGTGTGTCTCAAATGGTTTAGTTTGAATGCGTCTGACCTGATAGCACTTATATTTACCGCCAGCAGTTCACTTTGACTATCAACTACTCCCCAAGTTGCACTCAAAAGCACCAATAATGATCCTGGATCACACTGAAGTGTGTTTTTAATTAGAATTAAAGCATGGCAATGGCAAATTGGCTAATAATACAAAATGTTTTTTGTTTTGTTTTGTTGTTTTCACTTGATACTTTCTGAAATCCTTTGTAATGTGTAAAATTACCTCAATCCAATTAGATTTTTTAGATTTTTGACTCGTCAAGAAGAGCCTTTTTTTTTTCTTTTTTTTTTTTTTTTTTATGATATAGCCTAAAAATGCCTCAAATGACCTTATTAACCTGCATACAACATCCTGAATCATAAACCAAGAAATATGTATAAATAACAAAAAGAAATACCTTTTGAATGTGAAAATAAGGGCAGTGGTTACCGTGGTTACTAGCAAAGACCTCAGTTGGCCCAAATGACACAGTATAAGGGGCGGAGCTTGCCTAAATCACCTGACTAATGCAATCTTGCTGCTACTGCTGGCGTTGTTGTACTTGTTTGTTGTCAATGGTAACCCGTAGCAACCAACCCTCTGACCCCACTTCCTCCTTATTGCTGTTCCTTCCTATATCCCATGATGCTTTGCAGGAGCTGCGGGAGATCCACAGCCGGCAGCAGAGGCAAAGACAGAAGGAGTTGGAGGGAGATGCACACACACAGACACACACACACTCTCACATGCACACCCCGAGCGAGAGAAAGTCTGCCGAGCTGCAGGAGAGTGGGTAAGAACAAAAGCGACGTCATAAACATGATACAAGGAGCACAATGAAAAGTACTTTTTTGTTAGTATCCTGACAGAAAAAAGTTGATCATATGAAAATAAAAGTAAATCAGATTTTCACTTCCTTCAACTTGTAGATTGTCTTCGGAGGAGGGTACTGCCTGGAGGGATGAAGCAGGAAGTTCTACGACTAAAGCACCTAGCCCCCCCTCCATCTCAGCGCCACACGCCTGGCTAAACAGAGTGACTCAGGAAGAGGAAGAGAGGAAGAAAAGGGGGATAGAAGATGAGGAAGAAGCCAGGAAGGGGGCCAGAACAAGGGAAGAAAAGGAGGATGAAGGCAGAGGCAAGAAAGACATGCAAGATAAACTCAGCAAGCTTTTCAGCCAATCATCTGACCCTTGGACCTCAACAGGTGTGTTACTACCAATATGTGTGTGTGTGGAGGAGTAATTTACTAAAAGTGTGTTTTGGAGTTTAATGTAAATGATGTCTTCAGTGGTTTCCTTGGATGTGTTGAATGTGGCACTCACTCACTCTCATAATGTCTATGTTTTTCAGTTCATAGCGAGGTTTAAATGGATCAGGCAGGTTAAAGCGTGATGAGGAGAAGATGTGATTAACAAGGCAGAACTTTCAGGGCTGCCTAAAAATCATAGATGTCCCTTAGGGCTGGGCGATTAATCAAATTTTAATCACAATTATATTCTGGGTTTTCAACGATCATAAAAATTAAATGGTCCAAATATTTTTGTCCTCAGTTTACTCTTGTGCTGTTTTCAGTTACAAATAGAGCCACTTGCAAGCGCTGTGGTGCAGACTCCTCCCAAAGCCCCTACTGCTTTAGTTTTATTCAGCGCGAGCTGCAACCACCTCGCCAGTGAAGGGCTGGACACACAGGAAGCGACGTCGCTCCTTCTCCATCATTTTCTATGGAGCTTGCGTGATGAGGCGAAAATCGCTGCCCTCCTCCTGCCAAGCGACAGGCGACACTCATGCATGTGAAATGTTGCGCTTGTTCACCATATTACTTTAATATTATTTTCACGTGATGGTGTTGCTTTCTTATGTACACAAGAATGACCAAAAAAGTTGACTAAAAACCCTTCAGCTATGTGCCAAACAAAAAAAAAGTCTCAGCTATTAGCTGGAAAAATCATAAATCATTCTGGTCAAGACTGGAATGAAAAATCAACCACTTATTGAATCCTTTGTGCCTTGTGCAGCTGGACTCGGGTACTATTGGTTTAAATGTAGGTTAAAACCTAATAGTTATGTTTCTGTCTGTATGTTTCTTAACAGTGGAGAAGACTCAGGGTCTCAGTCTGTTTGACCAGAAGGCATCAGCCAGCAGCCTTGACCAGCAGCAGGCACCAGTGAAGGTGGTCTACTATAGGGCTCTATATCCATTTGATGCTCGCAGCCACGATGAGATCAGTATCACCCCTGGAGATGTAATCATGGTATGCACTATACATTAAACTCAGCATCCATACACCCTGAAACACATAAAGACTAGCGTTCATGTGTGGATAGCCTTTGTGTCCTCTTTTTTTAAGAGGGGTGCTTGTGCGTGAATGGCTGTTTCTTTTAACAGTTTCTTTTCTCTTCTGCTGTGCAAACTGAAGGTGAAGGGGGAATGGGTAAGTTCTTGCCCCCATCCAGTGCAGTGTTGTCTCTCCACCAATCACAAGCCAAAACACTTGCTGCTATTGGTTCATTTCATGTCATCTTCACGTTCATTCATTTTCCAGTGGATGAATGTCTGTGGTTTTGTTTTAGCGTCACAGTTAGATCAGTTTATGCTGTTACACCAGCTTTGTTTTCTTCTTCTGTTTTTTCTGGTTTCTCTTCATACAGTACTCTGCAAATGTATTTAGCCACCCCTCATTTATTTATATTTTGCTTCCAAACAGACAAACTTTATATAATCATAGTGGTTTTGAGCAGTTGTTCACCAGGCTTTCTGTAGTAATTCAAAGTTTTTTTAATCAATCAATCAATCAGTCTTTATTTAAATCACAATTTTCATACATGTACAAAAATAAAAGGTTGCTCTGCCAACAAATCAGTCCAACCCACCAACACACAAACCGATGAAGGGTTATCGTGCGGAAAAACCAGAGCCCTAATAATGATTTTAGACAATTAAAAACATCTAAAGCAAACAATAAAAGTAAAAATAAGTATGAGGGTAAAGTAAATAAAGATGTTGTAGTAAACAATTAAGGTAAAAAAACAATGCCAGGTAAAAAGTTTGTAGTAGTTAAAGCAGAATAAAAGATGAATGTGTGATTCTTCTTTGGACATTGGCTGTTTTTGTTTTCATTTTCAGTTCACTTTTTGCATCTTACTGTCAAAGTAATGTTGTTTTTAAGCCATTTCATGCAACCAATGAATAATTGAGCATAAAAAGTCACCTAAAATCCGTTGTTGTGTCAACAGACTTGGCAGCGAACTGATTTTAAACCATAAATTTAAGTTGTTGACATATCATTTGTTCTCTTTTTTTAAGTTGTATCTGTGTAAAATTGAAAATAAAGATAATACAGTTTGACTGACAGAAAATTTGCACCACAAAGTGATTCCCAAAGAGATATTAGATGCAAACGTGGCATATCTCCATGGTGTGTGGTGTGAGGAAACTGGACAAGTGGAGGACAAAAGACTAGTCAGACCTAAAAACCTATCTACAGCTGATGATCAAGATCTGAAAGAAATGTTCTTAAGAAATACAAACAAGTCCAACAAAGAGTTGACAGGGACCTGAGAGGTGCATCCTAACCTTCAGCTGATCCATCACAATTGCGGTGGCTTAAAGAAAACCAAAAAACATATATTGACTTTGAACGCTGTTTTTCCTTTATTTACTATATTTCAATTTATTCTTGTACACGTGTCAGTAAATGGCTGTACTCTGGGGTGACTCAAGACTTTTGCACATCACTGTAGTGACTGAGAAAAGCTGCTGTGAAATACAAGCTTTACAGTTGGAACTCAAACTATAAACAAATGCTTTCTCAGCTTAAAATATTTTAAAAAACAAAGTATTGTTGTTACTATTAACAACTCCATAAATAAACCACAAAAATTAAGATTTCCCATCTGGTCATTTATCCATACTTATAATTAAACATAATACATTATTCAGTAACATGTTAGTCATTCACAAGTCACTTTGCTTGGCAGGTTTAACTCTGCTATGACTAAAATCTGTTCATTTTTACAATATGTTGAGTAATAACTTAAAACTTTCACTTCTGTTGGAGTAAAATAAACTGTGCAGATTGACTACATGCAGGTTTCATAGTGATGTTATGGTGATAAAATCACCAAAGACAAGTTATTGGCAGGATTCGTGTTTGAGTGTACATGGAATAGTTATACGTGTCAAGTATTAGAGATTTATCATATACCTCTATAATGCTCCTCCCCCACCTGCTGATTAGTAGTTCCTGGAACAAACAGCTGCTTCTGTAGCAAATGTTCCACCACCATTATTCTCTACTGTAACTCTGTTACTAGTCTAAAGCTTTCTGAGTAAGTATCAGAGTACCTTGCATGGCTCAACTTTTTTCTAATCCTGCTCCTTTGTTTTAACAGGTGGATGAGTCCCAAACAGGTGAGCCCGGTTGGCTGGGGGGTGAGCTCCGGGGCCGGACCGGTTGGTTTCCAGCCAATTATGCAGAACGAATACCCGACAGCGAAGCGCCAGTTAGCCTGCGTTCCACAGCATCAACCACACCCACCTCATCCCAGCAGCCGTTAAACACACCCCCTCCAGCCCCCGGACACACCGCCTCCTCTGCATCATCGGCCAACAGTAACTGGGCCGACTTCAGCACCACGTAAGTCCAACTGTTGTTTCCAAGCCAAACGCAAATCATAATAATACACAAAGCTGTTCTCCCTCTGACAATCTGTTTATTTCCAGCTGGCCTTCAAACACAACCAGCCAGTCAGACAGTGAGGGATGGGACGCATGGCCAACCTCTTCAACCAATCAGAACCCATCTCTAAGTGTTCCCTCGGCACAGCTACGACAGCGCTCTGCCTTCACACCTGCCACCATGACAACGGGCTCCTCTCCTTCTCCTGTACTAGGACAGGTAGTAAAACTATAATATTTCTTCAGTTAAAATCCCCTTTGCAGCTGCATCACAAACAGCTGTTGAACTTTGATGTTAACTGTAATGCTCTGCTTATCAGGGGGAGAAGGTTGAAGGTCTTCAAGCCCAGGCTTTGTATCCCTGGAGAGCCAAGAAGGACAACCACCTCAACTTCAACAAAAATGAAGTAGAAATCAAATGATTACTAATGTTTTTAGCTTGCATCTCCTGTTGTTTTTATTCTGCTTTTATCTGATTTTATTGAAATGTTTTTATACAGATAATAACTGTATTGGAGCAGCAGGACATGTGGTGGTTGGGTGAACTTCAGACCGGACAAAGAGGCTGGTTCCCCAAAAGTTACGTCAAGCTCATCTCAGCCAACATGACAGCCCCTGCTGGTGCTGCAGCACGCTGCAAAAACACTGGGTAGGTTCAGCAGATATCAGTTAGACAGTAAGGCAAGGCAGTTTATTTGTATAGCAAATTTTTCATGTACAGGACAAATCAAAGTGTTTTGCATAAAAAAATTAAAAGCATTACAGATGGTGCAAAGAAAGCATTTAGAAGTAGTAAAAAGCAGCAACAAATAGCAAATATCACAATAAAATCATAAATTACATTAAAATGATTAAAAGCAAGACAAGTTAAAAAGTTAGCTTTCAGATTTCATGCATAGGTGCGTGAGAAAAGAAATGTTTTTAACCTGGATTTAAAAACCTCTACATTTGGTGCAAATTTAATCTCCACTGGCAGTTTGTTCCACTTGTTTGTAGCATAACAGCTAAATGCTGCTTCTCCCTGTTTAGTCTGGACTCTGGTCTGGACGAGTTGATCAGAGTCTTTTAATCTAAGAGCTCTGCTAGGTTTTTATTCTCTGAACATATCACAGTTGTATTCTGGGCCTAAACCATCCTGGGATTTGTAAATGATCAGAAAGGTTTTAAAATCGTTTGTGTGACTGACTGGAAACTAGAGAAAGATTTCAAAACTGGTGTGATGTGTTCAGATCTCTTAGTCCTGGTTAAAACTCTAGCAGCAGCATTTTGGATGAGCTGCAGATGTTTAATGCTCTTTTTAGGAAGTCCTGTTAAAAAACCATTACAGTAATCCAGCCTACTGGAGATGAATGCATGGATGAGTTTCTCTTGGTCTTTCTGGGAGACTAAACTTTTAATTCTGTTGATGTTTTTGAGCTGGTAAAAAGCTTCTTAGTGAAGCTTTGATGTGGCTGCTGAAAGTCAGATCTGAGTCTATCAACACTCCAAGGTTACGAACTTGGTCGGTGATTTTTTGAACCCGAGACTCCAGATGTTTACTAATGCTGACCCTCTTCTCTTTGCTACCAAACAGAATAATCTCAGTTTTGTCTTTATTGTAGAAAATTCTCCTCATCCAGGTGTTTATTTGCTTCAGACACTGACACAATAAGTCTACTGGGTTGCAGTCGTCTGGTGACAGAGACACATAAAGTTGTGTATCATCTGCATAACTTTGATTATTAATGCTATAGTTCTGTAATATTTGACCCGAAGGGAGCATATACAAGTTGAACAGAAGAGGTCCAAGGACTGACCCCTGGGGGACTCCACAAGTCATGGCCACGCGCTCAGATTCATAGCTGCTGATTGTAACAAAATAACTGGCTTTCTATATAGGACCTGAACCAGTTAAGGCCCTATGATGAAAACCCGGGTGGAAACTATGACTTTGACAATGAAATCAGTTGTATAACATGGAATATCATGGAATTTGCTCATATGATGGATGGGATCTGTTTAAGAGTTTTTTCAGGGTGCCTGTACCACATGAACGAAAACAAGCTGGTCAAGAGTTAAATAAACTTTGACCACTGCAGACCTTCCGTTTGTTTGACATCACCTGAACTGACGGTGCTGAAGTTTCCTACGCCCCAGACTGATACTTGTATAATGTAATATCTTTACCAAGAGTGTCGCCTTTGTGTTGTCTTTGGCATACAACTTCACACAGCTCCTCTCCTCATTGGCTCACAATACCGAGCTGGAAGCTGTCACCAGCATAAAACTACATTAACGCTATTTTTAAGCTAAGAGCCTCAGACTGTGTACACCTTGGTGCCTCAGTGTTTTACAAAGTACTCTGATTCTTCTATATAGACTTGACAGAATTTTGATAATAAATCAGCAGCTGATCTAATTTTTAGAGCGAAAACTATCCAACATGAAAAAAATACAGAAATGTATAAAATAAAGATAATTTGATGTAAATTCCACATACCACTATAATGGCCCAAAATTTGTACAGAAAACTATTTTATTTATTGACTCTTCATTTAAATAGGTCTGAACGCTGTTTTTTAGAAACATTTTATGCCTCTTAATTAGTCATCTGACCCCACCCATAGTGATGAAAATGGTATTTTGCTGAAATTGTTGTGTTAGTAATCTTACACTGTCTATTTAAAAAGCCAATAATACATTGTGAGAAAGAAATCTGCAGGATTGAATGATAGTTTACATAATAACCTCAGTCAGAAATAATATTGAAGAAACATATAAAAGATTTCATACTGTGAATGTGGTACCTTAGAAAGATGAACACTGTCACCTTTAAAGCCAGTCATCTTCCACTTCTTTCGTATGGATTACATTATTTTCATTTTCTTTCATGCTCTTATGAATGTAACCATTCAGAAATGTTATCAGAGTTTTCTTTTGTTTTGTTTTGTTCCCATCCCTCTTAGTGAATCTGGAATATCAGAAAGTCCTCCTAACGGAAAACGTCCCTCCCCTTCTCCAACAAAACCCTCAGAGTCTGGAGAAGGTAACACACACCAACATGTGCACTACATGTGAGCTGTTTTTAAAACATATCTGGATACCTGTCAGACTCAAACACCTGCTTCCTACAGAATATATTGCCATGTACACCTACGAAAGCAGCGAACAGGGAGACCTGAGTTTCCAGCAAGGAGACGTCGTCATGGTGACCAGGAAAGAAGGAGATTGGTGGACTGGCGTAGTAGGGGGAAAGACTGGAGTCTTTCCATCCAACTACGTCAAACCACGCGATTCGGCATTAGAGGTGAGAGCTCATTTCGAATCAGCGAGTCTTTAATGAATAAGAACAAATATCTTTGTGATGACTGTATTTTTCTGTCTGTAGTCACTGGGACCAGCAGGAAAGACGGGAAGTCTTGGGAAGAAACCAGGTGAGTATCACTTACTTTATATTATCTGTTGTTTTTGTGGCCTTTTAACTGCTTTTTTTTTTTCTTTTTTTTTTTACTGTGAATTCACTTCGGTTTTATGAAAGTGCCTGAAGCATCAGTTGTTCTGCTGAATTACACCAAATACCATAATTTATTTTTGGCATCTGTCTTAAAATCAAATTAAAACAGCTGAAAGAGTTTGGTTGAGTTTTATTTTAGACTCTGAAAGCAGATAAGTTGCTGAAGCAGAATGAGCCACATTTTTTTTCTGTCCTTTCCTTGTGCAGAGATCGCTCAGGTGATCGCCCCCTACAGTGCAACAGGAGCAGAGCAGCTGACGTTAGCTCCAGGGCAGCTCATCCTCATCAGGAAAAAGAACCCAGGGGGCTGGTGGGAGGGTGAGCTCCAGGTACACAAACAAGAAATATATGAGGACACATCATGCTTTTTTCTTAACATTTATGGAATTAATGAAGTGCAACGAGGATCTACATACATTTTTATTAATTTTGCCAAAACCTTTGCCACATGAAAATATAAAAGATTTGTTTTTGAGGAAGCATCACATGAAAACATGTTTAAACCACAGTTAACATTTTTTACAGCTCTGTTTTGTTTTTTTTTTTATTTGTTTTTTACCAATATCTGATGGTTTGATGTGTTTCAGGCTCGAGGGAAGAAGCGTCAGATTGGTTGGTTTCCAGCAAATTATGTGAAACTGCTGAGTCCCAGCACCAGCAAAACAACTCCTACTGAACCCACCCCTCCTAAACTGGCCCCTGCCAGCACAGGTACACAGACATATAAATCCACAGGAAATATGCTGTAAAAATGTGGATAACAATTAGTTTAATAGTAAGAATGTAAAAGAGGATCTTTGTTTATACCAGAAATGTGAAGATAAATGAGACTAATGGAAATAAGCCTGTCACAAGGAACCAAAAGAAGAGTATTATTTTATTTAGTCTGTTGACACTGTGTCCATCTTTTCTGTCTCCTGGTGCGAAGCTCTGTGCCAGGTGATTGGCATGTACGACTACGTGGCCCAGAATGATGACGAGCTGGCTTTCCAGAAGGGTCAGGTGATCACGGTGCTCAACAAGGATGACTGCGATTGGTGGAAAGGAGAGCTCAATGGGAGGGAGGGTCTCTTTCCCAGCAACTATGTCAAACTGACCACAGATACCGACCCGAGCACGCAGTGTGAGTACACACACACACACACACACAATTTCACCCGTAGGGTTGACCACACATAAAGAATGTGCTGAAATGAACATACTAACATAATCTCAACTGAGTACAAAAGTAGTATAACACAAAAACATGGAAAACACTCTTGTACACACAGACACACACACACCCCAGAGCCAGGTGTGGAGATGTTGTCCCTCTCTGTCTTTGACCCCAGCTGGTTTCACCTTGACACTCCTTTGGGCCTCTTTGATAACCTCCCAGTCATACACCACCTCTGGATGGTGTCTGTGTGTGTTTGTATGCCATATGTGCATGCGCGTGTGTGTTTGTTTGCATGCATCAGTGTACAAGTGCTTCCCTTCTCCCTGCATGTGTTCCCTTAGCATGATTCCCTCATAGACTTAGAGCTTTTTGAGCGGAGCAGAGACACAGGCTTTTATATATGACTGTCCAGTAAAAACATAATAAAAATCTTAATTCAAAGGTTCAAGAACGTAACACCTGTTGATTAAGATGTTTTAAAAAGAGCTGATCAAGCCTACAGTTACTGTATAATAAAAAGGATTCAGTTTTTATTTCAGTGTCTTGAGGACCTAGCTGTTTACAACTCCAGATTTAATCACGTAAAAAGACAATATTGAGTTTTATGAGTCATCAGTAGCCAATTATCAAGTTTTTAAATTACTCAAATACACTATTTCTGGTTTTTACAACTAATCTTTCATTAATAAACAGTGGCTGCAGCTTAAAAAATATATGTATCAGGGCTCCAGACTAACTTGTAGCATTAGTTCCACTGGCGCGCTTTACTTTCTAATTTGGCTGCACCAGCAAAAATTTTAGGCAAACTCCAATTTTTTCACCGTCCATTTCATCAGCTCATTTTAATACATTTTAAGGATTGTCTTTTGGTCATAAAACAAAAACATTAATGGATATCTAAGTTATTGTGAACAAGTATGAGTCTTTATCTGAAGCATGGATGTTAAGTAGACAAAAAACTTAAAGCTTCAATGAACCGAAGGAAACTAAAGATTTCAAACTTTGAAATAGCTCATGAGGCTGTGCTAATCTTTTAATGATAATTATCTATATGGACTTGAATTGTGTGAAAGGCAGCTTGTCTTTGGCTTTATTATATGCCATGTTTTTGGCTGCTTAAAAGCCAGAAACATCCAGGTTTTTTTTTCTGGGTTTGGTTTTGAGGTTTTTTTAATACAAGGCAGTCTCTCGTGTTAGTAGTTTTGTCAAGCACGATTAATATTTATTTTCCACGGATCTCCTCCAGGTGCAGCGCAAACACACATTGTGAGTTTGTTGGAGGCTGTTTTCTGGCAAGATTCATCAGCCAGTATGTTCTCACTCTAACCATTCACTAGAAATAATTGCAGCTCTTTCAGTTTTTCTAGAGCTGCGCAGTGTTGGATTTCTTTTTTGTTTTATAACCTTTTAACCACCACTGAACTTCAGGGGAGACTTGATCCTGGTTAGTTCAGGTGATGTCACACAGACGAGGGGCTGCCACAACTCTCATCCAGCTTTTCTGGTTAATTTTGCTCAGGCACTGTGAAAAACTCTTAAATTGTTGAGGATAATAGATAACAACCACATATGAACAAATTCCAGTATGTTCCACACTTTACAATTGATTCCAGTCCCTGCGATGCCCTCATGTTTATTCTTTGCCATACCGGATGTCTAATGTGTGCCGTCTGAATTTCAAACCAACACACAGCACGGCGTAGGGCTGTGGATGAGAGCCAATCAGAGGTGAAGACCCACCCCTGAAGTGCTTTTTATCACAGAGTCATTCTTTTCTGAGCTTTGGTAAGGAGGGAATGAACACAGAATACGCAGACATTCAAAGAGATAATAAAAGTCCTTCGATCGGTAAAATGTAAGGCGCACCGGTGTGACCAAGAAAAAGTTAGTCGCACTCGACAGCCCTGTCTATGTATTTTACCTTCAGAGTGTTAAACCCAAAGAGTTATAAGTTCTATCAAAAAATAAAATAAAATGACAGCAAATCCTGACATCAGAAAGGTTTTCTATCAGGGTAGTTTGGGTAAATTTCCTTTATAAGTGACTTAAAGGCAGACTACTCTGCTATTTTTAGATATTGTGTGGTAAGAGTATTGCGACTTCTCCTCTCCTGCTCAGTAAGTGAGACTGAGGTGGAAAAACTTCTCTGATGGTGGTGTTTATTTGCTGCTGCTGCTCACAAACTGAAAAAAAACTTGAAAACCACAAGTGTGCTGCAACATTTTCATAGTTTTAAAATGGATGAACGGGACATTGCCAGTCAAGTAGGGATTTTTTGTTATGGTTTTAAAAAACTGGAGATTTTCTTCATGTATGAAAAGTTTTGTAAGATTATTGAATTAGAGGGCTGATTATAATTTTAAGTCTGCTTTATCACAGATCTGCAATAATAACTTAAAATTGTGACATAAGACTTATTTTACAATGTTGCTGTGTTATAAATACAAAATCAGAAAAAAAGTTGGGATGGTATAGAAAATGCTAATTAAAAAATATGCAATTATTCTTGCATTTGACCTTTTTTTGCAAACGCTCTGAATCCAAGAAATTTTTTCTCGTTCTGTCTTTCAATTTATTTCTCATCAGCATTCTATAAATGGTTAATATCTATTCCTGCGTTTCAGGCCTGTAACATGTTACAAAAAAATGTGAAAATATAGGGCTACTAATGAGGTTAAAAGAAAAACAAATGTTTCAACAGATGCTGTCTACAGGCAGTATTAATCACACTTTGGTACAAAGCAGCATCCATAGACAACTGAGTCTCTGACGAGTAAAATGGTCAGAGGATCTCTAGTTTGCCAACAAATGTGTGAGAAAGTCATTTTGTTTGAAAACAAAGTTCATCCAAGAAAAATTGGAAAGGATTTTGATATTTCTCTCATTACAGCTATAGAATTGGATTGCATAAAGGGGAGAAACACAAGCCAAAGCTGGTCACTCATGATTGCCGATCCCTGAGATTGCACTGCATCAGCAACTAATAAACCACACCTTTACTATGGGAAACCTTTGTCAAGCTCTAAACACAAAGTTACATTCACAAATGTCACTTGAAACTTTATTGTGCTACAAAGAAGGCCCATGTTAACCTTGTCCACAGGTGGTTTTGACTTCTCTGGGCTCAGAGGCATCTTGGACTATGTTCACAGTGCAGGTCTTAATGTGCAAATCAGATGTTTTGCTGGGATTTTGCTGATTTTTTATTTATTTATTTATTTAGTTTGCGTGGTTGTTCCCATTATAATTAATGCGACCACCTTAAGGACCCCAGTATGAACCATCTACTAAAGTGACCTGCATGCACGTCATGCAGCATAAGCAGCAGCCCAGCAACAAGTCCAAAAGCCACACTGATGGCACAGAGCTGTATTAGCTCTTTTCCACTTCTGTGTGTATTTATGCAAAAAAGTTTTTACAGCAACATTAGTTGCCTTCAAGACCACATGCTCTCCAGGGACAACCATGACAGATACCACATTCTGCCCATATTACAGAGTCATGGCTGCTGGAGAAAGATGTACAGGAACTGGACTGACCTGTCTCCAGTAGAGAACATGTGGAGAGCTTTTGAGAAAACAATCAAACATTGTGATATTGGGATGTGTGGCACACCTTAAAAATATGTTCGTAAGAAGATTAAGACAAAATGACATCTTAAACACTTTATTATTTGGTATCCTTAAAATAGAAAGTTGTGTGAAGGAATGGCAACTTTATTTTTTGTTTGGTTTTTATTCATTGCAGGTCTGAAACAGAAATGGATTTTAACGAACAAACAGAAGTAGATAGGAATTAAAATTAAATATCTTGAGTTCATATTGTTAGCAACGAAGTACAAGTCCAAATAAATTGTCGCTTTTACATTCTGCCCCAACTTTTTCCTGATATTGGGTTGAACTTTTAACCAGTTTAGACCTAATATGGGCCTATCAGTCATGTTAAATTAAGTTCCAAATGGCTGAAACTAAAGAAACCTCAATCTAGAGAACTTCATGGTTTAGTTTTATATTGGTGAAAGTTGGAAGCTGCATTCTGACTCAGCATCACATCTGAGTTCTGTCCTTGACGCTCTAAAATCTCTATTTCTATGCCAGGTTACACCACACCTCCACACTCTGTCTTGCTGCACGCTCCACCCACCTAGCACCCGACTGGTTGTTGTTGTTGTTGTTTTGTTTAGTTGTTTTTGTTGATGTTGTTGTTGTCGTCCTCTCTCTAGGATCATATCATTACCCAGAATCCCCCTCTCCTCAAAGCCCTCAAAGAGACCCACTAGGCCACTCAACCAATGGGACAGCAGCAAGAGGTCACATGACCCGGAAATGGCGACTCTCCACCCGTAGAAGCCAGAAAGAGAGAGACAGACAGACAGACAGACATACAGACTGTAACGTTAAAACGCCCAGACGTGGCGAGAACTCTGTCTATGCACGGCTCTGACAGGACTTGGCCAAACTCTGCAGGAGGGAGATCAGTAGTTAGCTTCTCTTCTTTTTTCTTCTCTTCTCTTCTCTTCTCTTCTCTTCTCTTCTCTTCTCTTCTCTTCTTCTGTTTCATCTGTCTGGAGATGTTTAGATATGAGGGAAGGGAGGAAGGAGGAGAGGAGGGGACTAAAGGAGAACAAAGACTATTGAGCTCCTCTCTCCAAGCTTGGACTGATAACATGTTTTGACTGGATCACAGTGACTGTAATACACACTAACACACACACACCAACACGTAGGCAAACACACCGCCTTGTGATAGCAGGGTAAAGTGGATAGTGGGTCATTTTGTGGCTTTATGGGAGGTTCTGTCATTAGAACCATTTGCTCAGCTCATCCCCATCCCTCGTCTTTTATTTTTAGCTCTATTTTATTTTAACCCTGCTCCCATTGGTTCAACTGCTTCAATCACCGGTCAGTCAAAAGCACTGGCATCTCCTCTCACTAACCCTTCCCGTCCCACAGCTTCACAGAAAGACCCACTATCTGCTGGATGACAAGTCTCAAAAGTTAATCTTTTACTCTCCTCTCCTCAATGCCAAAGACCCACCCACCCACCTAAGAGAAAGGAGGAGAGGAGAGGAAAAGAGAGGTTGAGATGTGTCCTATCGCAGCTGAAGGCTAAGTTTCAACCTATGCTGCTGCTGCCTTGTCTGCCTCCTCTTAGGAAGGAGGCATAGAAGGGAGCGAGCAGCGGGAATGGGACTCAGCCCAGTGCTAAAGGCTGAGCTTAGCATACAAGCTAACCAAATCCCACACAAACAAAAAAACAACACGGTACACACACGTGTGATGAAAATGTTTTTATTGTAGTAGTTTAACATTTTGAATATATTTTAACTTTAAATGATCCATTCAATGGTTTGTTTTGTTTACATGGTTATTGTTTTGTCTGTTGCTATGATGATTGAGCACTAGACCAAGAAGATGAACACTGACATGACGCAAAGATGGGTTTGATATTAAATATGCAGGGGTGGAACGATTCGCTTGTGGCTGCTGTCAGGTCTTTGAATCATTCCAGTTAAAGGAGTTAAAGTTTCTCTCCCATCTCTGTCATTTCAAAGGTGAAGCTAGAACCAGGATGTGATGAATGAGCCTATCAGAAACAATGTAAAATCAGTTCGATGGTTTTAAAGTGCTCAAGTTCTGCAGAGCAATTTGTCAAATGCTCCAACATGATCTCTAGTTTCTGAGTTTCTGCTTCATCTTTAAGATGCAAATTGTGGGGAATGTATTTGTCTTCTCACCCACTTGGTAAGGAAGTCAAAAACCGTTTTCCAAAAATCAGACTGTTTTCCTTGCATAACTGCACTCTTTCTGGTTTTGGCTCATTTCCTTAAACATGTGCTGTTTTCTCCAAACCTTGATGGAAACTCCCTCTGCACTGCACACTGACTCTATGAAGTCATGAACAGTCATCTCACCCCTGCATGATCTTAAAGAAGGGACAGCAAATTGACATTTCTGCTAAGACTAAGACACTGAGACACAAGACTGAAAAAAACAGCCTGCAAATTTAAAACATCCTTCTCTCTCATCTTGCTTTGCAACTTTTTTTATTTTTCCTGTGCCATGTATCAGTTTCATCAACAAGTTTACATCCTCAAAATGTCCAATTTAGTGTCATGTTACTGAATTTGCAGCAGTATTTTGAGGGACAAGACAGGACCATGCATACAGAGCAACGCCTCACTTTCATCCGCTTATTCTGTGTTTTATCAGTTACCATGGCAGCAAACACCTCCACTGTGTCTCAGCTTTTCTGTGTTTGTTTGAAAAGCAACAGATTAGTATTATCGGGGCTGCCGCATCACGTTTGTATCTTTATGTTTGTTTTTTTTCTTTGTTTTTTTTTGTTGGTTTATTGTAATGACAGTATTGTGATTTTAATGTTTACCCTCAGAAACACAATGAATGAAATTATTGAAATACACAACTTTTTTTATAAAGAAACAATAGTATACTAGTATTTTAAATCTACTCGGATCTCATTGGCTTCTCAGTGTCTCAGTATTGGAAATGAAGCTCTCTGATTGGTCAACGAGTCGAGACCTTTTGGGTTTAAACAACCTGGATTAGTTTTGGGAGCGTTCATTTCTTTTCTTTTTTTTTTAAGTAACAGATTCTTGTTTTAGTAACTGATGGTTCAGTCTTCTGGATTTTATGTAAGAACAAAGGAGGATCTAGAGCAGAGCCATGCTCCACAACAGCTTAGTCCATATCAAAACAAAACATCTGCAGTCATTTCCGCCTCCATTAGCATTAAATTTAAAACATTTGAAGTGAGAAAAGGCAGATTCTCCTGATTCAAATGTCTGGAAACATTTCATATATTTTTATTCCTTTTAAACAAATGACAAACTTTGGTCAACTCTGCTTAGAAGCATGGCTCTGCTTTAGTTTTAATTGAAAAAAAAATATCTGTGTGATCCATACTTCATCTAATGATTGGTAATAATTGCTGTTTCATGTGGAAATAACAGGTGAATGAGTGAATGAATGAACTGATAACAAAGCCAAATGTAACCACACTGCACTTGTTGTCAGTGTGTGCATGAATGAGTGAGTAAGAATAGGGTATGAATGAGCAATTTAATGGGCATGAATGGTCAGAAGGAAATCCAAAAGAATGAAAAGGTGACTTGAATGAATGAAATGTACAGAATCTTAGCGCTGTCTCGACGACATGTTCAGAGATTTTATTGGTGGAAGTTTTGATGAAGCAGTGAAGCTGACTGGTCCTGATGATTAAACGCTCTGAGACAGACTGCAGTCGACTGGCCTCCTTATTGAATCTCACACATTTACACACACACACACACACACAAGGGAACATTCTACTCAAACTATTTATTGAATAAGACTATTTATACTTGCATCTTAATTCTAGTGACGTATCTTTAAAAAACCTAAAATATTTCTCATTAAAGCCACATTTCTCACAATTTCATTCAAAGGAATCTACATAACATTAAAGCTGTGAAGAGAAAAACAAAAAGCCACCACACCTTCAAGTGACTGCAGCTCTTCTGAACCCTAGTGGCCAAAAAGTAGAAATGCTGATTTCCAAGCAGCTTTTTAAACACAGCTTAAATTTTTAAAGATTTTCTCAGGTTTAAGATCATTGTTGGCTTCTCACTTATCATATGAGGCATAAATATCTTGAGAGCTGCAAACTAATGTAAAATACAGTCAGCAAAGCAGAAACTTCTTCTTTAGGGAAACCAAACTATTTCTTTTCAATGGATTCTTGAACTTAATCCACCCACTAATATTACTAAATAGACGGAGCTTCAGCTCAGTTGTAATAAAAAATAAAAAACTACTCCAGAGCACACAGCTGTTGCTCCAAAAGGCATCTGTGTTGATCTCAGGTATGTATGTGATAAAAACAGGTCAGTCAGGTGTGATTTCTTCTTCTATGTGTGGGTTCCCTCCATGTTCGATGATGTTTGACTGACAGCTGGTGTGCGGGTTTTCTGATGTTTGTTCTTCAGGGTGTGCCGACCTCCACCTGCTGGACATGCTGAGTCCGATGGAGCGGAAAAGGC
Source organism: Melanotaenia boesemani (assembly GCF_017639745.1). Taxonomy (NCBI): domain Eukaryota; kingdom Metazoa; phylum Chordata; class Actinopteri; order Atheriniformes; family Melanotaeniidae; genus Melanotaenia; species Melanotaenia boesemani. Next base: position 28,709,829 of record NC_055697.1, on the reverse strand, counting down.
AGGGCTACATCCATGAACTGATCGTCACCGAGGAGAACTATGTCAACGATCTGCAGCTTGTCACTGAGGTAGATGCACGCAATAAGAAAACATCAAACCCATTAAAAAAGTTACATAATATATATGCAACATCAAGCACCTATAGATTAAGATTTCATTAATACATTTCAGTAACATTTAATGACTTTTGAGATGGTTTTTGTTTCAAATTAAGCTGCCGATATTGCTTTCTATCTATACTACAAAGCTAAAAATCTTAGCTTTTACTCTTTACTTTTTATACTAATATTTATCTCTAAAGCTTTCCATTGAAACAGCTAGAAGTTACCAAGTGAGGTTTCTTGGTGTGTTTGTGTGTGTGCAGATCTTCCACAAGCCTCTGCTGGAGTGTGAGCTGCTAACTGAGAAGGAAGTGGCCATGATCTTCGTCAACTGGAAGGAGCTCATCATGTGCAACATCAAACTGCTCAAGTAAAGATTAATATGTCGTTTTACACAACATGCCATTGACTTAAATAGATGTTCCTCTCTGAGGAATGTTTCCAGCCCCTTGTTGAATCTGTGCCACCAGGAATGAAGGCAGTTCTGAAGGAAAAACTCGGTCCAACCTGAGTCCAACCCAATGAAGTGTCTGGTGCATGTATAATGTGTCGGAGCCTTTAGCTGCACTGACCAAACGTTTTCTTGCAGGGCTCTGAGGGTGAGGAAGAAGATGTCAGGCGATCGGATGCCGGTGAAGATGATTGGTGACATTCTGACCAACCAGTTGCCTCACATGCAGCCGTACATCAGGTTCTGCTGTTTTTCTTTATCTATTGATCCTGATTCAGTCAGGAGATGGACTGATTTCATGTTTTTTAAATACTTAACTCACTGGCTCCCAAACTTTTTATGTAGGGCCCATTTTTTATGTAGAAATGTGCCACAAAAGTTTTATAGTTAAAACCATGTCAGTGGCAGAAGGAATTATAATTCATCTGCTGCATTGTGAGGCCTTTTAGACCGAGGAACCCTGCACACCACTTTATATTTCACGAGGCAGATGCTGCTTTAGTAAAACAACTCACACACAGCTGAGGAGTTTATTTCTAAAGTTATCTGTTCACTGTGGTCTCGTCATTACTCACCGTAGATCGTTATTACCCAGAACTTGGTCAAGACCAGGACAATACATACATACCTTACCATACAATACACTCCCTGTCATATTTTTTAGTTGCTTTGGTTGTTGGAATCTCAGTTGTTGATTCATCATCGTTTTCCCATAGCTACCTTCACAAATTTGTAATTTTTTTTAAACCAGTACTGCAACAATTAAACATTCACAGATGTCATAACTCTGGACCCCTCCCTAGTGGCTGGGCCTCCAGTGACTTAACACACCTTTTAATGTTACTATAAACCATTTCTGTGTTCAGATTCTGTTCATGTCAGCTGAACGGAGCCACGCTGATTCAGCAGAAAACAGACGACAACCCTGAGATCAAAGATTTCCTCAAGGTAAGTATCTACCAAGGCTGTCGGTGAGCACACAAGGCTGAAATATGTGCTGCATATTTGCATTTATTAGCCTTTATTTCTTTTCTTTGTGGTGTTTTAATTATAAAAGCAGACTGAGCTGTGATTTTGTATAAAAAGTGCTGTACAAAAACACTCTTTTCTCCTTTATCTTCTTACTAAAGTGACAGTAGTTACTAGAGAAATAAATTAGTTTTTTAAACCTTTGTTAGAGTCGCAGAGCTCTACCTTTTTACATTGAACTTTGTCTAATTCCAGCAGGTTGTACCTGTACTTGCAATGTTTTTAGAAAGATGTGAATTAATTGTTTTATTTTTGTTTGTTTGTTTTGCTGTTCTTTGTTTTCCTAACAGAGATTAGCAATGGATCCGCGCTGTAAAGGAATGCCTCTGTCCAGTTTCCTGCTCAAACCCATGCAGAGAGTCACACGCTACCCTCTCATCATCAAAAACGTATGTGTTGCAAGCACACACATCACACTCATGAGTCACTTAAAGAGGCAAAACATCTGAGAACTTTGTGTTTGTTTGACAGATCATAGAAAATACTCCAGAGTCTCATCCAGACCACAGCCACCTGAAAGCTGCCCTGGAAAAAGCAGAGGAACTGTGCTCACAGGTGAAGACACAAACACGTGCAGCGTACACGTTCATCGCAGCTGTTTTCTGTCCCTGTTCCTCCCGCTGTGTTTGTAAAAGATGGAGAGAATCAGCTGTGAGTGCTGGTGGTGTTTGTTCAGTGTGTTTGTGTCTTTTAGGTGAACGAGGGCGTCAGGGAGAAGGAGAACTCAGACCGGCTGGAGTGGATTCAGGCTCATGTTCAGTGTGAGGGCCTGTCAGAGGTACACATGATGAGCTGCTTCAGGAAAACACCTGGATTTAGTCCAGTTGTTTCCCTCGTGGTTGTTACTTTGGATATTCATAACTTCTTATTTTGTTAAACACGTTAGAGTCCAAACTTTTATGAAAATGAGAAAATGAAATCCCTCTCTGTCCTTCAGCAACTGGTGTTTAACTCTGTCACAAACTGTCTGGGCCCGAGGAAGTTCCTCCACAGCGGGAAGCTGTTTAAAGCCAAGAGCAGCAAGGAGCTCTACGGCTTTCTGTTCAACGACTTCCTGCTGCTGACACAGGTCAGTTTGTGGGTCAGACTCTGGGTCTGGTTGAACCGTCTTTATTTATTTAAATAAGCAAATAGGTACAAGCTTTTAATTAAATAATTACTGCATGGGTGATTATCTTTCAGCTGCAACAAGTTATTTAGCCCCAGTTGATGCAATGAGTAGCTCCTCATTTCTTAAACAAGCATGTGGAAAGACACATCCTGTGGTCGTGGAAAAGATGTTTAAGAAAGGTGAAATAATTTGCATGCATCAAGTAAAGAAAACATTAAGAAGAGCAGAAGCTACTAAAACTGGGCTATAAGAACTGTCCAACACTTTATTAAAATTGGTGAAATAATAGGAAACCATCGTCTTTCAGGAAGAAATGTGGTCAGAAAAACATCTGGAATGATGGTGATTGGTGATTACGTAAATGTTTGGTGAAATCAAATGCAAGAAAAACATGTGTAGAACTCAGGGCCATGTTTAATAGTGAAAGTAAGAACATTTCCACATGAGAACAATGTGAAGGAGCTCAAGAGATTGGGACTGAACAGCTGTGTAGCCATAAGAAAACCACTATTAAATGAGGCCAACCGGAGAAACAGGCTTGGAAAAAGATCGGACTCTGGAGCAATAAAAAAAAAAAACTCTTAAATTTTTTTATTCATTCAAGTCCATTTATTGTTTATCAAATTAAAATTATTTGTATAGCACTATTTGACCAAACTCAATGTCTCTTTAGCTGTGTTTCCATCCAGATATATTCTCTATATTAACAGAATTTCTAGAGAAGAATCTAAATAAAATCCAACACTAAGCATCTTACCCTCCACACTTGTGGTTATTGATGATGGTTATTAAGAATTGGTTCATTAATTACTTTCTGTCTCTAAATAATCTTTTGCTGTAATATATTTTAGATTGATTTGAATCCTAATAAAGTTTTATTTAGCTGGTCTTGATGCTGACATTACATTTATTATTTTATTCCTGCAGGTGACCAAACCTCTGGGCTCATCTGGGTCGGACAAAGTCTTCTCCTCAAAAACACACCTGCAGTACCGCATGTACAAGACGGTGAGCTGACACGCAGCCAAACACACTCATACACTCATAACTCACTCGCTTATGAGGAAAAAGTAAACTATTTCCAATATTTTATTTTCTTGTACTTAACTGAAATGATTTTCCTTTTAACTGTTCTGATACTTTCTTTCCTGTTCCTTTATTATTAGTGATTTTTTTTTAACTGACAACATTACTATGCTTCACAAATTTGTATAACGATTCAACTTGAATATAATAAAAAGTCTTTGAATGTTTTCCAGCTGTTTTTTCAGAAACTAGCAGTTATCTTGATGAATTGTATATGTGTATAAAATTCAAGTTATTTAGAATAAATGTACATATTTTCTCCATATAACAGACTTCTTGTCACTTTCAGCCAATCTTCCTAAACGAAGTGTTAGTGAAGCTGCCAACAGACCCATCAGGAGATGAACCTCTGTTCCACATCTCCCACATCGACAGAGTTTACACACTCAGAGCTGAGAGCATCAACGAAAGGTAAACTAAAACACACAGACGCATATAAAGTACGAGTCACAGCCTCCAAACACAACAACTACTGGATTACAAGTAGCAGAAATCCATATATCAATACCAGCTAATCTTAAGTAGACAGAAACAGACCATCCAGGCTGTTATCAGAGGAGGCTGGGATGGGATCATCAATGTCCATGACATGGATGACTTCAGATGTTTGAAGCTACGGTTAATATAGATGTGGATGTTGGTATTTTGCTACCACCAGGGTGACATCTTTTCTCAGGAGGTCCGTGGTTATTTTAGACGGCCATCAGACCTTTTTCAAAATATATGGAGCAACACATAGAGGAGAATTAGACAACCACAGCCTGCTTAGCAGCTAAAATCTTGGATTTGGTAAGAATAGCCACAAATTCCTCTGAAAAACTGCACCAGTTAGTGTCCTCAGCTCACAAATTAAAAAGAACAAGAAATGTGGCTTTATCCAGAATATTTTTTAAGAATTACTGCATCAAATTCTGGATTTATTGACATTTTCTAATACAGTAAAGCTGGTCAGATTTTTTTTACTTCTCTGTTATATTAAGGTTCAAACTAATTAACAAATTTTAGATTTTTTTTCTCTTTAGAAATAATTTTTTTAAAAGTAAATTTCTCACTTTAAGTGGCCTGATTGGTCATTTCTTAAAAGTCGCTGCCTCTGCTTCTTTGGATAGCTCTCAATCAGAAATCCAGCTCCACAGGTTGCATCATGTCTCTGAATCACAGATTTACCTCGGTGTGTTTGTGCTCATGCAGGACGGCGTGGGTTCAGAAGATAAAGGCAGCGTCGGAGCTTTTCATCGAGACGGAGAAGAAGAAGAGGGAGAAGGCGTATCTTGGTATTCCTCCCTGTTATGTCTGTTCATCCAGGCTTGTTTCATGATATTCTACAACTGCTGCTGACTTTCTCTGCATCTCTGTCCCAGTTCGCTCTCAGAGGGCTACAGGTATCGGCAGGCTGATGGTCAACATTGTGGAGGGGATTGAGCTCAAACCCTGTCGCTCCCACGGTACGTAAACAATCCTTATTTATGAAAAAGAAAAGGTTGAAAAACATTTACTCGATTTATTTGACCTTAAGCCAATGATTCCCATTCATCTTTAGTCTTATTAGCAGTTTTATTATTTTCTGTATCTGCAGGAAAAAGTAACCCATACTGTGAAGTGACCATGGGATCCCAGTGCCATATCACAAAAACATTACAGGTATGATATCACTTACTACATTAATAGCTTATAGTCAGTTTTTTTATTACTAAGAAAAATTTGTAGGATTTATTAGTGTCACTTTTCAGTTTTTATCCTAAAAAAGTCAAAAGTCAAGACTGTTCTTTCCAGTAATGTTCAATTATTTTAAATAGACAATTTATTTTTAATATCATTAAGTTTGAAGGGTGTTAAAATTCATAATGATTGATCAAATTAACACTTATAACTCTAAATACACACTGATCCATTATTAATGGTCTATTTTAACCTTTAACTGCCTCTTATTGCAGGGAAAAGCAGCTGTGTCTGCAAAGAAAATAAATAAAAAGCATTTTAAAATGCTGAAAAAGACTTTTTACTTGTACAACTCGAATGTGAATAACGTTTTTTAAAACTTTAATGCAGATAAGTTTACACTGTGAGTACACAGAGCCTGGATGTCACTCACAAGCAACAGGGTTTCATTCGTTCGTTCATTCTTTCATTCGTTCATTCATTCATTCATTCATTATCTTCATATATCTGTTGCGCATGTCACTGTTGCATATGTGCACAATGTAGTTTATATGATAAACTATGCAACCTGAGTTTTGCTTCAGTTCTAAATTAATTTAATGATGAGCTAAAATATAATTTATCAAACATGTAAATTACCTTACAGTCCAGACTGTGTCTACTGTCGCTATAACAGAAATATTTGGTCTTTTTTTATGTGCATCTTATCATTCAGTTTGTCATTTTCTGTCTTTCAGGACACATTAAATCCGAAGTGGAATTCCAATTGTCAGTTTTTTATTAAGGACCTTGAACAGGACGTCCTCTGTATCACTGTGTTTGAACGAGACCAGTTCTCACCTGATGGTCTGTATCACTCTCACTGCTTTGAAAAACATCCTTTTGTCTTCTCGCCTGTTCTCCTGAGGGGATAAATGGCTCCAATTTCCATTTTTATCTCACTCGTCTTCTCTCTCTGCAGACTTCCTGGGCAGGACAGAGATCCGGTTAGCTGAAATAAAGAAGGACCAGGGCTCCAAAGGACCAATCACTAAGAGGCTGCTGCTCCATGAGGTTCCCACGGGGGAGATTGTCGTCAGGTTGGACCTGCAGCTGTTTGAAGAACCATGAAAACTGGCTGGACTGGACTAGCCTGAGAAGGACAAGAAAGATGTCATCTGGACTCGGGAACTGGGCTGGATTAAACTGGGCTGGTAGGCTGGACTGGTCTGGAGTTATTTATTACAAACAGGAGGTTTATATTTCAGGAGGGCTGAATTACAAGTCTTTTTTTTTTTTTTTTATGAATTCCCCACATTTTATCCTAAATATTTATTTTCCACCACATTAACCCTATAAGTCAAAATCGGGGTTTTGTATCCTTATTATTTTAAGTTGTATTGTAATGCATTTTACTTAAAAAAAAAAAAAACGGTAGATTTGGGGCTTAAAAGTAGAAAAAAGTTCTGTTTTAGGGAAAATTATCTTGATCGACACATCATAGTTGCACATTGTTCCAGTTTAACATCTGCACCATGATGGGAGGTTTAAAAAGAAACAGGCTCATCTTAATCAGCATTAACGATTAAAAAAAAAGAAAAAAAAATCCAAGGCCTGTTTCTTTTCCAGTCCAGTCCATTCGACTCCTCCCTCAGTGTGGTCCAGTTCAGTATTCAGTCCAGTCTTGGAGATCTGACGGATCGTTGCTGTTTTCTCTCCTTCTGCATCGTCCAGACTGTCTCAGACACTCCGGTGACAATCCCAGCCCTCCTTTTTTTTATCCAAGCAAACCCATCCCCTGTTTGTGTGATTGGGTGTGAGTGAGTGAGTATGTAAAGCTGCACGAGTGTCGAGTTGGACAAGCACGGTTCAGTCTACGTTTCTTTTCTTTTTTTACGTTGAGTCTTAAAGCTCTCTCAGTTTTACGATCGACTCTTCAGGCTTTCAGCTCCGAGGTACAGCACATTAACAGACCTTGATGTTTTGGGTTTTTGTCTGTATTGACGTGCACTTGACTCTTGTCACATTAACCCAGAAAGTGCTATATATGTACAGGTTTAGTAGATATGCTATCAGTGCTAATAAGCTAAAGGAAAAAAAGGATAGAAAGATATTAACCCAACATTTGACAAGTGTTCTGTGTTTACAGACAAACTGCGGATATGTCAAGGTGCCTCTCTCCCATGCACCAAGAATATTAATGTGGCTGAAGTAACAGGTACGAAAGCTGAATTAAATCAAGGTACTGTGAAGAAGAATGTCTTAACCTCTTTTTTTAAGCTAGGTCAAACACAAGGGTTATAATTTTACTGTTATATTGCTGCTGTGTTGAGCCATCGCAGTGGCCGTCACTATGCAGGGAGTTTAAAAAATAAACGTGAACAAAGCCGGAGTAGGGCTCTCAAGCAAGCTTAATAAACTGTATTTTAGATTATTTCCACATTTTAGCCCTGAGGAGATGCAGTGCAAAAATTACTTTACTGTGCATTGGCACTCCGGCACTTTTAAAACAGACTCTGTCTTAGATTTAAAGGCAAAGAGGGGTACGTTAACTGACTCAGAAGCTGCCATTTTGAATAACCAGAGTAGGAACATTTTGAAGTTATGTTTGTTTTTTGTTTAATCAACTAAACCAATTCTAACCACATGAATTACTTTCAGCCTTTTTGTCTCTATAAACAGATATCTGTGTTAGAAATATGCATATTGTTCTGGGAGAGGATGAAGTTTTGGTTTCCTTGCAGCGCAACTACTAACTGTAGTCTTGAAATCATTGGTACTGTCTAAAATGTATGTATATTGTATTTATCTTTTTATTTGCCATTTATTTATTTGCATTCACACAATAGCTAGTGGAACTTATGGGAGGGTCCACCCTCATAGCACCGAAAGCTGAATCATTTCCTGTTACTCCTGAACATAAAGTTAGCAAACGGTACACAAGCGATCCATAGATTGTTTATTAACTACAGTACAGTGCAAAAATGCTGAGCCACCAAACAGTAAACAGATGCAGCAATATATTAAAACATCCCGTTAAAAAATGGAAATAGTCTGGGATCAATAAAATACATTTTATTCTGATTATAAAATAGAGTAGAAGGCAAAAACACAGTTCACACAATTTGAACAAGTCTTATCCCTTCAATTCTTTTATGCCTGACCCAAAAAATAAAGGGCAGAACAAACATTTTCCTTTGAATTTTAAGTCTTTATTTGGCCCTTTGACAAAGTGTTAAAAAAAAAAAGAAAAAGAAAAGTACATCTATGTAACTTTTCTTACTGTATGATGTCAGAATTATTGAAGTGCTAAAGGTCTCCACCAGGGGGCAGAAGATAAGTATCAGTATACAACAGGGTTTTAAACCATGCTTTGACCAGAGTCAATAGGTCTCAGAAACGGTAGATATCAAATACGATATATTAAGCATTATGGGTAAATAATGCAGTAACTGCAGTGAAATGGTCAAAACTTGAAACAATAGAGGTAAAACACTTACTTTTGGAATTAGGTGTAGTAAAAAAGGCACAGGTGGGTTTCTTTTCCACAAGATTCATTATGGTCACTGAAACATTTGCTCTGAAGCAGAGAATTAAAGAGTTTAAAAAAAAGAAAGAACTGGAAAAAACTCCTTCAACTTGGGCATAACATCTGTAGAAGTCTCATTAATGATGACTTTGGTAATATTAGCTAAAGTTGGTGAGAAAACTTGTAGCTAGCAAGCTATATAACCTGACAAGGAAGGAGACCTTTATAGCATTGAATATATTATTTAACTAATTCCTCTTGTGTTTTGATTTGTTTGTTAAAGAGATGGGAGTATTTGTTAAAATATATATATATATATATGTATATATATATATATAAACATTACGCTCGTTTATTTACAGTATCGTGCCTTCACATGAACGTGCTAACACATCATGGAGGAGAATTGCATTCTTTGCTCACAGATTACACGTCTCTGTTGTTAACCACTACATCTTTAGCATATCAGTAATGTTATTTTCCAGGTTTAAAAAGAGAAACTAAACAAACAAAAAAAAACCTCAGGATTTATTTTGCAGGCAGTGTAAATCTTCCTCGTAGTTTATCGACCTGAATTAGCCATCGGAACAGACAACAGCTATATTTGTGTTAGTTAGCTAGCTACTTTACCAGTTAGGTAATATAATTAGTTAGTCCTTTTATTTTAATGCCACGGTTATAGTAATATTATGAATCATCACTGAGACAACAGTTACCTTAGTGACCAGCCACTGTCCAATCAGCAGCTCGACTCTGTGGAGGAAGGTGTGAACGAATGTTTGTTTTCTCAGACTGAAACTGATGAGGATGATGTTGTACGGCTTCCCCTAACCCTCTACCCCCCCAACCACACTGTACTGAAACTAACCCAATCCAGTTTGAGCCCATTCTTACTGTCTACCTTCCAGGTTGTGTAAAATACTGCTGTTATCTGAGAGTTAATATATGAGCGCTGTGGAGGCGATAAAGAAAGCCTGCTGTTGATTATCACTGTAGAAGATGATGTACGTTGTTGTCTTTCAATGTTCAGAATAAAATTCAGTTGGACCAAGACTTCAGCTGTCCATATCGCTGTTGTGTGTTTTTGTTTTGTTTTAATTACATTTATAATGAATTGTTCCATTAACACAGTCCCATCATATTGATATGCAGGTTTTTGTACATTAGGTCATGCATGTGATTTGAGAGGACAGGTTATCTGTATGAAACCCCAAAGTTGCCAGATATTTTGTGTCCAGGTGTGGGGCTAGAGGAGTGAAAACTCATTGGGCCTCATTTACCAATTGTTCTTACAAATTTGTTCTCAAGTTCATACAAAATTTTTACAAAGATGGCCACATTCATGAATTTATTCGTATCAAACACTCAGGAGTACGCTAAAGAACATTTGAGTGCCGACAGCTTCTATGTTTTATGCTTTTCTGTTCATTAAAATATGGCAATGAACTAATCATTTTTTCACTGTCAACTTACAGTAACAGTCAAGTGATAATCCAGTCAAATTTTTCTCAGTTTATGCTTTTGTTTGTGAGAATTTCTTGCTTTTCGGGCTTCACAGCTGCAGGGTCAAAGGTCCGGGTCAGTAGTATTACCATTGAATCTGGTGGTAGATGACATCTGCTTCCATAGTAGCAACTTTTGCAAACAAAGAAAAGCAATTTCTGGTCATACTCTGCAGCAGTATGTCTAGACACAGCGCCTTGTGATGCTGGTAAAAGTCAGTGCAATCAAGATGTCTACCATGAAAAAAAACTTCCATACATTCCAATTCCATCCAATGACTCTTCATTTAGCATCTGATGTGGTGGAGAGGGGGATAACCCCGCTCATCCTCTCCACCATCCTCTCCACCACACACTGGTCAGGCAGCAGAGCTCCTTCTCTACCAGACTGAGACGCTCTGCTGTCGTACAGACAGATACAGAAAATCTTTCCTGCCTCATTCCATCCCTCTGTTCAATAAGTCCCCTCTGGCAGCCAGAGAAGAGCCAGCTTAGACAACAGGCTTTACCTGCTGCTTTTATCCACCCAATATGACACCCAGCACCTTGTGGATCGCTTCTCATCTTCATGTAGACGTTTTGGCCTTTAAGCCTGGAAAAAACAAAGGCCATGTTCCAACCATCTCCATCTCCTCAGGACCTCGCTGTTATCCCCCCAATATCGGTGACCATTGACAATACGGTGATCAAAATCGTGGAAAGATTTTGCTACCATGGCAGCACCATCACCAACAATGGATCTCTTGACGAGATCTTGCTGCGCACCTCCAAAGCCAGTTAATAATGCACAAAAACTGCTGTTTACAGAGCAGTTGTCCTGAGTGCCCTACTATATGGCAGCGAAACCTGGACAATCTACCGCCGTCACATCCAGCAGCTTGAACGGTTCCATCAGAGGTGTCTCTGGTCAAAATGCAACACCAAGTGACAAGAAAAAGTGTCAAACCTCGTTCCGGTCATGGTGGCGTAGTGGGAAGACACGTTTTTTTTTGTAGCTCCGCAGCATTTTTTGCAAATCCTGATAATACTGACTCTTCACTTTAAGAAACTTTCATTACAAACCACACTGTGCTTGATACGTTTAAAATGCCAAAAAAACAAAGTAAAGTCGCTCCCAGAGCACCTGATACGTCAAAGTATGGGACAGACGAAGCTAACATGCTACAGGACTGTGGTGAAGAAGCTAGCGTGCCTCAAGATTACATCGGAGAGGAGGAGGAAGATAACGCTACACCAGTTGAACATACGGGCGAAATTATGAAAGCGATTCATGATCTAAAGACGGAGTTTGCAGGTAGATTTGATGGCGTGCTTTCTGCTGTGCAAGATATGCGGAATGACGTGCTGGGGTGCATTAACAGAGTAACGCAAGCGGAAATTCGCGTCTCCCAAAATGAAGACACAGTATTATGTCTCCAAGCCACAGTTAAGAAACTGGAAAAGGAAATGAAAACGCTCAGCTCTAAAGTAGACGATCTAGAAAACAGAAGCCGACGGTCTAACTTGAGACTGGTGAATCTACCCGAGGGCGCAGAAGGTGTGGATGCGTGTGCCTTCATGGAGAGCTGGCTCCCAGAAGTACTGGACTTAGGGCCGCTTCGCAACCCGCTGATCATTGAAAGATGCCACCGCATTCCCACAAATAACCCCAACGCGCCACGGCCCGTAATTATGAAGTTTTTAAACTTCAAAGAAAAAGTACTGGTCCAGGATGCTGCGCGGAGAAAGGAGAGGATTCTCTACAAAAACCACCAGGTGATGTTTTTCCCGGACATATCCGCGGAGGTCCATAAACAACAAAAGAGCTACAAAACGATCAAGCTGAAGCTACGTGCCAAAGGGATCCGCTATGGGATTGTTTATCCAGCGCGCCTAAGGGTCACGCACAAGGGGCGTACATACACCTTTGAGACTCCCGCTGAGGCAGAACGCTTTATTGAGAGCTTGGACAATGAAACGCGACAATCAACAGGAACTGATTGATGGGTTAATAATACATAGAATTCAGTGACAACTAAATGAGTGAGTAATATGCCATACACACTATTTTAACATGGTCTAACAATACGTTCATCTTAACTGTTAACAATGATTCATAGCTGAACCTGTGGTTTTGTTTTTTGTCTGTTTTTGACATGTAAGTGCAGAGTATATTAGTTGCCTACAGCTGCAACAAGGTTGAGTAAGAGAATAGCTATAGACATAGGTCGGAGTTTTAAGAAAGTGGGAGGGGAGCTTTATCTGAAGGCTACAAATCGTTTCGGTTTTTTTAGTTCAACGGTTCATGGTTCAGGGTTGTGTTCCCAAGGGATTATGTTAATGTACTTTTTGATTGATGCCTCTGTTTACTTTTGCTTGCCATTATTATTTATTTTTTATAATTATTTTTATTTCTCATTTTTCTCCACTCCAATCTATTGTATCGTAAGACACAGATTTATATCTGACCATGGCCCAGATGAGGGATATTAAGATAACAACTTGGAATTGTAGAGGTCTAAATAAAGTGAGTAAGGTGAAGCAGATATTGTCCAGATTGAAAAGGTTACAGGCAAACATAATTTTTTTACAGGAGACGCATCTTCTGTCAACCAATGTCTCCATAGTGACTAAAAGATGGCAGGGGTCTGTTTTTTCTGCACCATTTAGCTCGCATTCACGAGGTACTATGATCCTTATACATAAAAGCATTCCTTTCAAGACTGTTAATACCATCCTAGATGCAGCAGGCAGATACTTAATCGTACAGGGCACCCTTTTGACATCTAAGCTCAACTTAGTTTGTGTATACGGTCCAAATGAGGACAATTCCAAATTTTTTAATGATTTGTTCCTACTGCTGTCAACATTAGATGGTGAAAATATTATTGGAGGTGATTTTAATGTAGTTTTAGACCCTCTCAAGGATAGGTCATCTGATTCCACCGTTACTTCACACTCTCAAGCAAGAAAAACCATTCATCATTTTATGGCTGAGCTAAATCTTCTTGAGATTTGGAGAAAGCTAAATACAATTGATACTGTGTACTCCTGTTACTCTGCCACACATAAGAGCTACTCCAGAATTGACTATTTTCTTATATCTGCATCCCTAAGTCACAAAATTAAAGACTGCTTCTATGATAGTATTTTAATCTCCGATCATGCTCCTATGTCCCTAGTTTACTTTGATACTGAATTTGTTGCAAATAGACCACGGTGGCGATTTTATATAAAATGGTTACAAAACTCAGCCTTTATAGAATTTATTAATACCCAGATGGATGTTTATTTTGACTCTAATACTTCAGAAACATCTGCTTCAACCCGCTGGGAAGCCTTTAAAGCATTTATACGTGGACAGATAATCAGTTTTACTGCCACAAAATCGAAGTATAGACAACGGAAAATTGGGGAACTTGAGGCTAAAATTAAAACTTTGGAAAATCAAGTTTTTGACGGGTCCTCACAATCTGAACAGGAATTGCTTTTTCATAAGGCTCAATATAATGAAATTACAGCAGAGAGGGCAGCAGACAGTTTAAGGAGAGTTAAGCAGGCCTTTTATGATCAAGGGGAAAAACCTGGGAGGTTACTCGCATGGCGTCTTAAACAGGCCCAAACAGATAGAGCAATTAATTCTATAAAAAATTCTCTAGGTGACCTGGTAGTACAACCAGAAGAAATTAATAAAATTTTTAGGGAGTTTTACGAAAATCTATACAGTTCTGAATATTCTAATGCTGATGACTTACAAAGCACTTTCCTAAATGATCTTGATTTTCCATTGATTCCAGAAAACCTTAGATCGGATTTGAATGCCAAATTGACATCCAGGGAGATTTTGGAGGCAATAGACAGTATGAAAACAGGGAAAGCAGCTGGCCCCGATGGGTTACCTATGGATTTTTACAAAAAATTTAAATATAAACTTTTGAACCCACTGATGAACATGTTTATTGAATCCTTTAAAAATGGTTTGCTTCCACCCTCCTTGAGAGCGGCGTTGATTACATTAATTCCAAAACCCGAAAAGCCCAGGGATGCTTGTCAATCATATCGCCCAATTTCTCTTCTGAATGCAGATATAAAAATTCTTTGTAAGGTCCTGGCTCTACGATTGGAAAAATGTCTCCCAGTAGTTATTAATATGGATCAGAACGGATTTGTGAAAGGAAGACAAGGATTTCACAATGTGAGACGACTAGTAAACATTCTTTATGAAAATTATGAGGCTCTTGATACTGCAATTTTGGCACTAGACGCTGAAAAGGCATTCGATAGAGTCGAATGGCCCTACTTATTCGATATACTGGCTCGATTTGGATGTGGTGAAACATTTTGTAATTGGGTGAGACTTCTTTATACTGAGCCCACAGCTGAAATTCTCACTAATAAAAATATCTCTGTGGCCTTCAGGATCTCCCGCGGGACACGTCAGGGGTGCCCCTTATCACCCCTTCTTTTCACTCTGGCCGTTGAACCATTTGCTATGGCAGTTAGAAAACATGCAAACATTACAGGTATTAAGTTGGGTGACCAAGATAACCGGATAGCACTTTATGCAGATGATATTTTGCTCTTTTTAAAACAATTAGATAATTCAATCCCAACTTTATTGAACATCATTGAAAATTTTGGGTGCTTTTCTGGCTATAAAGTGAATAATTCAAAATCCTCGCTAATGCTCCTCAATGAAAGAGAACGAATTAGGTCCCTCAGCACACCACAGCCGTTTAAACCATCCGACTGTATAACCTACCTAGGAATTCATATTGTACCGGATATAAATAAGATTGCTGTGACTAACTATGACTCTACTGTTCAGTCCATTACAGAATCAATAGAGAGATGGTCAAACCTACCTATATCTACTATTGGGCGGATTAACATCGTGAAAATGAATATACTCCCTAAACTTCTCTACTTATTTCAGAATATCCCTCTACCAATACCATCTGGTCTTTTTCCAAAACTGAAAAAAACTATTACAAACTTTATTTGGCACAATCGACGTCATAGGCTCCGTTTAACATTACTGTACTTACCCTTTGACCGAGGTGGGCTTAAGGCCCCTAATTTTCTGTGGTATTATTGGGCAGCACAGTTGCGCATGATGATGTATTACTTTTCCTCTGACCCATCTCCAGCATGGGTTCAAATAGAACTGCTCTCACTTAAAGAACTACCTTTAAGTGCATACTTGTATTCAGCACCTATCAAAAATCTTAGAAGAAGCATAAATAATCCTATTGTCCTAAACATGGTTAATATTTGGCATAAAGTACATAATGTACTAAGAGAAGAAACTTCCATATCCCGTTTTAGTCCTATTTGGGGTAATGACCATTTTAAACCTGGCATGTCTGATGCAGGATTTAGAATTTGGGCTAAGAATGGTTTAAAGAAAATTGAAGACCTTTTTTGTGATGGTGTAATGATGTCATTTGACCAGTTAAAAATTAAATTTGGTATACCTACCACACATTTTTTTAAGTACTTACAAATAAGGAGCTTTATCGCAGCTTCACAAAATGGTAAATTAACTCTGCCGGCTCTATCATTGTTAGAAAAAGCAGTTTCTGACTACCCTTACACCAATAGGCAGATCTCATATCTGTATAATATGTTTATTAAAAACTCAAATGAATCTTCTATTGGACGCCTGAATGCCTGGAAAAATGATATTGGAGAGGATATATCTTCAGATGAGTGGAAGTCTGTATGTTTGAAAACTCATACCCAGACTGTAAATACTAGATTGCAGCTATTACAGGTCAACTGGTTAATGCGCACATACATAACCCCTGTTAAATTACATTCATTTGATAATAACATCCCAGATACATGTATAAAATGTTCTGAAGTAAAAGGAACTCTTTTCCATTGCCTATGGGAATGTGAAGAGGTACAGAAGTTCTGGAAAGAGATAGTTGTTACAATTAATGCTATGTTAAATATTTCATTAAGGCCAGATCCAAAATTGTTTATCTTAGGACTTTATCCACCAGGTCAGACCATTCATAATAAAATTAAGACACTTATTACCATGTGTCTACTACACGCTAAACGCTTGATTGCAACTTTCTGGAAAAAAACAGACAGACCAAAGTTGGGACACTGGATACGAGAAATGTCTTCATGTCTGGCGATGGAAAAAATCACTTATATCTTAAAAGGAAAAACTGAGTCGTTTGATGCCATTTGGAAACCCTTTATTTTGTACATAGAGGGAACGGACCTCTCACAAGTGTTGGAGGAAAGTAGAGACCCTGGTGATACATGATTTTTCACAATACGATGTAAATTGGAGTGGTGTTTTGTTTTGTGTGTTTAATTTAATTTATTTTACACTTAATTTAATTTATTTGTGCATTCTTATCTTAATTGTCAAATTTTATCTTGCATTTCTGTAAAATGCATACATTTGTTTTGTATATATTGTATGTTGGTTTACATTTAAAAACTTAATAAATATATTATTGCAAAAAAAAAAAAAAAAAAAAGTGTCAAACCTCAAGGTCCTGCAGAGGTGTGGCTTACCCAGAATGGAGAGCTTGATCATCAGGGCCCAGCTCTGCTAGGCAGGGCATGTTGTTCGGGTGTCTGATGGCCACATTCCAAAGATGCTGCTCTATGGGCAACTGAAGGAGTGACAGTGTACCCAGGGAAGGTCATTTCAAAGACACATTGAAAGCCAACCTCAGGAGCTGTAACACTGAAGAAGGAACCTGGCAGGACACAGCTGCTGACCGGGAAAGGTAGAGGCAGCTGATCAGCCACAGCACTGAATCCTTCGCCCAGGCAAGAGCGGCATCCATCCAGGACAAGAGAACCTGCAGAAATTGCAGATCTGTCACCTCAGAACAGAACAAAATCCCCGGTAGTGTTTGTGGAAGACTACTCATTGGTCAGACCGATGAGAGACTCATGATGATAAGATTTGTATGTTTGTTTTGCTGCTTTATTTTGTTTATCTGAGTAGTTTGTGCCAATGCATACTGCTGCACCCCCTAAATTCCCCAGCTTTGGGATCAATAAAAGTATCTATCTACAGGTGCCCATCATAAAATTAGAATATCATCACGATCACCTGTATCTGTCTAGCTGTCTATCTGTTGACAGACATTTGTAGAATTTGTCTTGGTGTTCCAAGTAGACCAAAAATCAGGATTAAGAAGGTTAACTTTTTCCTTCATCAGACCACATTATGTGATAACTACAGACATCTGTGGATTACAAAGATAATAGCACAATTTACAGCACATAATTACAAACTGAGCATGCTCATGTGTTGTCTACTGGGTAGGTACATACAGACAGCATTAAAAGCAAGGCTCTAGACTCTACTCACAAACATTTCCTTGCATTAACTGTGAGACAGACACTTTAGTCATACTCATGCCACACATTCTTGCAGTGAAAAACAGTTAACAGTACACTGCAGCACAAAAAGATGAGACAGACTATATAGAAATGATACTGCCATATTCTCATTAAAATATCAACTATTAAAAAATAAATGGTCGCTACATTAAAATGCTGCTAAGTGCAAAAGCAGCCAATGTACAAACAAGACATTAAATAAATAAATGTCAAAAAAGCCTGGAGAACTGTTGCTCGAGATCAACTTAAAAGATTATGAGAAAGTTTGGCTCCAACATGTCTAAAAACAAGTGGTGGTCTCAAGTTTATTGAACAGCTTTCAGAAACAACCAATTCAAGAAGCTCACAATGTATCCACAATTTTGGAGCTCTCCATGGTAACATAATGAATCTGACAAATGAACCTGGCTTTAATATATGCAGTCATTTTAGTGGGAATGTAGGAGGGGACAAATCTGTAATGGCTACAGTCAAATAAGACTTCATCTGCCATGTCTGAATGATATTTATAATCCAATTCAACATGGAGCTTATGAACTGTATTTTTAACTCATGGTGCTGCAGCTCTGTAGCACCACAAATTATTAACATACATTTTCACTGCACAAACTGATAAATATATATTGGAAAAAACAAACAGAACAATAACTTTTACAATCTTCTCTCTTGAAATCAAAATGAGCATGGACTCCAAATGATCCACTCATCCTCATCTTTTTCCCATCATCCACCTCCATTACCTCCTCATTTTAACTATATGGAAACATGTATTCCTGATTGTAATGTGGACTTGTGAATTCTGTTTTTATCAAGGAAACATTTTAAATGAAAGAGCCTGCTTTCTCTGATGTTCAACATGTGTTTGTGTTTAAAAGCAATTATAGTCATATATAGCAGTCAATGCCTCATTGAACAGCAGGTGGAGCTGCCAGAAGCACATGCCTCTGGATCCATTCATCTCCTCACCTTACAGCCTCCATCAGTGCTTGACCTCCCTTTCTTACCCGCATTTGCAAGCTATATATATCTCTACAGCCACATGTGTCTCTTCGTCCCTGACGACTGTGTTGTTTAGCGACAGACAGTTTTTGCCAAGTCAAACCCCCCCCCCCCCACCTCCAGTCACGACTCTGTCATAGAAGTGTTGAGTCACAACACAGAGGCAGAAAAAAAAACAGTAAAAACATTTTTTTTTTTTTTTGCATTTATTTTAGACACATTTTAATAATAAATGAATGTGAAATAGTATTAAGAAAATTGTCTAAGATGTTAAATAGAGGAACGGAATAATAATTTAAAAAAGAATAGAAAATGTATTCAGATTTATTCAGTTGCGTTGATCACGATGCGTTCATGGCCCTATGATGACGTCATTCAGTTTAGGCGGTCACACTGATTGCCTGTACGTAATACCGGCGTGTGCGCGTGCGTGAGTTTTGCCCTTGCCGCACGCGACCTCTTGAATATCTGTACAACGCGTGAAACTATTTCCCCGTAATTCTCACGTAGTGAACCTTCATAACAATTACCGGTCACAACGTTGCTAGTGTGTGTACGTATATATAGTTGTGAGTTAATGTAAGTGTGTCCGCACGCGCTCCCCCCTTCTCCCCATCACACACAGTCGCTGCACATCACTACAACCGCCCCTCACGCGCTCTCACTAACATCTGCGTGTGACACTCAGCTGGTTAGCTAGCAGGCTAACTAACGTTGCTCCTTACTAACCTGCGGCGGTGTGGTGTTGTCTTAAAACTATTTCCTCGTGTTGTTATGAGGAGACGTGGTTCTTTCTGAATAACGGATTAAGTGCATCTCTCCTCGGCTGACCGGGAGCCGCCATGGAATGCCGTGTTCTGTCCATACAGAGCCATGTAGTCCGGGGATATGTGGGCAACAAGAGCGCCTCTTTCCCGTTACAGGTAAATGCAAATCGCATGCACCCATTATCGGACAATGGACTGTAAAACGCTCGTTCTATGACACGACCCTGTCTGACATGTTTAGTTACACTTTGTTCACAAAAAATGACCATGACTTGTTATTAGCAATAAATTGGATAATGTAATTATACATTTTTTGTAGCAAAATATGTTAATGACATCGTACAAAGTTCGTATAATCTTTGCTAACAGAAATGTATCCTCTAAATCGTCAGTTAGTGGCCAGCGTTAGCTGTAATTTTACCTATTTTTAGGAACAAAATGGTTTATGGACGTTGACATTTCTACGGATGCCACCAGAAACCCTCCAAAAATGAATGACAGGTGTAGTGTAAAATTCTGTCCCCGGTAGAATCTGTCCCTCCAAAACGTCTCTCTGACCGACGTAAATATCTAACACCCCAAGTGTGCTTCACGTCCATGTCTTGTTTATTTGAAGGTTTGCACATTTAGGCAGCAAAAAACGAGGGAACGAAAAATCTTATAGAGGAATTGTGGCACGACACCTGTCATTAAGGGTCCGATAATGGAGCAGCGTGGTGTTCTCTGAAGTCTCTTCGTACATCATGAGAAAACAGGCGTTTTTCATACACTGACGATGGAGCAGCGTAGGCGAAGATTACAGGGGCTGAAATAATCAGATCCATTTGATAACAAGTAGATGATTTCCTTTCCTTTTGTATCACTTTAAAATATTTGAAAAATATATTGCATCATGTGTCAAAAGTTTTTTTTTTTGTTTCAGCGAGTCTTCCTCAAAATGATTATTTCCCTGTAATGTATTTATAAGGTAATAAAAACTTCCTTATCTATAAATCAATATTAATAAGCAGATATTAGTTAAGTCACCATGAATAAAAACAACAACCTGAGACGAGAAACTAATTTTTATACATGGTAGCTCGAGTTGGCATTCAGATCAACCAAATTAAATTAATTTGTGTCAAAAATATTGTGGTATGAATGTCAACTGGTTTACTGTATTGTTTTTTGTTAAAGTTGTGGCAGCATTTTAGAGATCATAAAGCAATCAATTAATTGTTAAACATCTTGGGTAATTATTCAGTGCTGTGCAAGTCTTGATCCTTTCAACAATTTAGAAAAAGCTCATTTGAACTAGGTTAAAAGTGAGTGTTTGGCCTGAGTAGCTTTATTTTTCAATAGATTTTGAACCCTCTTAGATAAGCTTTATTGTCATTTCTTTAAGCAGTCTTTAGAAATAGTTTTCCAAGCTTCTTTAAGGAATTTATAAAGCTCTGCTTTGGATGTTGACTGCCTTTTAATTCGTTCTCTGTCCACTGCTTTAGTAATGTTGCGGTCCATGCTCTGGGTAGGATTCATCCCTCCATCAGACTTGTTGCCACTGCTTTTCAGTCCAGTTCTTGTATCATTGGGTAAAGCTCAACCTTTTTGTGCTGTTTTACTGTCAATAAAAATGTCTTTTTTGACAGCCAGCCTTCCTTAGCTTTGGCCAGCAATAGATGGCTCAGCTCATCCCTCGTCTGGTCTTTGCTGGATTTGTTTTCTGTTTATTAAGGACATCACTTTCAGATTCTCCTAAAACAAAAACTCCAGGTACACTGACAAAAAATGAGAGAAAAAGCAGCTAATGAGTAAAGAAAACTGTTGACAGAACTTCAGAAAACCTGAAGATGTGTCACTTTAAATCACTTGAAAAGATTATAAGAAATGTGGCTTCTGTTATGTAATTACAACCCAGTCCTGCACATTATTTTATTATTATTATTTTTTGGACGGGGGGCTAGTTTTAGAAAATAGTCTTAAACAAACACTCAGGTGTTAATACTCAAACACAAATAAGTTGTGAAAATGATGAAAACTTTAACCTGAGGACTGACAGTGAGAAGTAAATCCTTAGTTAGCCTGTCATGGACAATAATAAGTTACACATCCAACTGGGGTTGCAAAATGAAACTGATGATAACCTGGCGGGTTAGAGGGGATTTTGCACTCTTCTGTTATCCAGTCGCCACGTTGCTTGAGTTTGCTGTAATTTGTTCACAGCCATCAGTCAGCTGTACTGGTTGGGATGCATGAAAACATTTGAATAGACACAAATCCGGCCTTCTACAGCTGATAACCTCCAACACAGTGCTACAGGATGGACAAATAATCAATACAGCCTCCGCTTCTTTGGGTTTTCTGATGAAACCTCAGAGATTAGAGAAAGAGGTTATCTTGCATGTTTTCTTCCTTTACTACAGGTGTTGCAGTTATTCTGGCCTCTGAAGGTTCAGCATTCATATATATACATATGTATACATATGTATGTATGTATATATATATATATGCATATGTATGTATGTATGTATATATATATATAAATAGCTGATGAAAATGAATGATAAAATAAAACAAAACACCACCCAAATTATGCTATTCTTAGGGAGAGCCAGACACATCTGCATTTTTTTTAAATTAGCTGGAAATTGATATATAGACACAAATTAGCTTGTTTGCACATAAATTCCCTGTTTTGGCTTAAAGCAGCTACAACAACTGTTGCCATCTTATTAAGCCTTAAAACTTTATAGCTAGCTTTCCCTTTAGTTAATGCACTGAAATTTTTCAGGCATTTATACCCCGTCCATGACGTTAATAATCCAGCTGCAAAATGTAATGTCTATTCAGAGATTCTGTATGGTAAATCCACAATGAGTGATCCATCAAACTTTTCACCAATTAGATAGCTTAATTTGAATGTCATGTCCACACAGGGACAGCCAAAGAGCAACTAGAGACGAAGTTATATTCATTCTAAAAAGAACAAAAATAATGGTCCGTTGTGACTGGAATGAAGTGCAGAAGTCGTTTTTGATACATGGTGTACAAAAAACAAGCTGAGTTTGCTTTGGGAGGATAGTAGATAAATGGTAGCAGAAATAGCAAAAAATTGTGCATAATTTTAGACTCATAATCTGACAACTGGGGATGTCCTGAAAAAAATAATGTCTGTATGTTGGCTGTGCTTAAAAGGGTTGAGCTATGCAGTTTTACGTTAATAAAAATAAATACAACAAAAGACTGGCAGACCAAAAATAGCGTGGAGTTTTAAGGCTGATCAGACAGCCTACAGTCCAGTACTTTTAACTGGTCATGGAATGAAAGCAATGCAAACAGTGAATTATATGTTAGGTTATACATTAATGAGCTTCATGTGACCAGGTTTGGATTCTTTACACTATGTTAATGAGTAACCCCAAACATTCTTAAACTGTCACAAAAATAGTTGATGATTTTTAGTTCAGCATCTGTAGTCTGTCATATTTTATCTGTGTTAATTTGAGGCGGTCATATTCAGCCATCTCTACCTGGAATGAAATAAAAAAGAGTTCAGCTTCTTTGTGCCTTCAACACGTGTCTTGCTTTTATGTCTGATAATAAAGCCCGTCCTGACTTTGACATTGAGTCATTATCTACATAAACGATCATAAAGGTCTACCTAAAGGCAGCATTTACAGAGCGCTGTGCAAGAAGACACAACTAGTGCAATAAAGGAGCCGATTAAAAAAAGCCATTGATTTAATATTATGTGAGAGGACACGGGTTATTAGCTCCTGCTGGCCATAAAAATGACATGTCATTTTTCTTTAAGATGCCCAGCGTTGATGACAGTAAGTGACTGCATTGTCTAAAATTACCTTGACTGTAATAAAGCTGGTTAAAGTTCCAAATTTTTTAACCAGCCAGTGAGTGTGAGGCTACTGTGGGCTTACAGTACAAATTCCATCATCCTGCTCACTGTGGGAAAAGTGTCAACATTTATTTTTAGCTTACAGCACCCTAGGATGTGTTTTGCGGTTATCCTAATGGCTGCTGGGCTTTGATGCTTGTCACCATGGTTCAGCACAGCCAGTAATGTTGAGCTACTATACATTATTAAGGCTTGTTTGTAAGGCTCTAATTTGAATGTAATGTAGTACAACTCACTTAAGTTGATATCAATCAATATGTTGTACAAAACCTTAACTCAAATGCAGGTCACCATTAAATTCACCATCCGTGCTCTTTAATCTGTACATGTGGCTATTTAAAGACATTAATATTGAGTGTTTGTAGATCCAATCCAATCCAACTTTATTTATAAAGCACTTTTAAAACAACCACAAAGAGCCAAAGTGCTGTACAGGACAAGCACAAAGAATAAAATCAATCACAACAAATAAATAATACAAGTTAAAATATAAAAACAGAAGCAAAATGTCAACATCTCAAGAGTGTAGAAAAGCCAAGGAAAGCATGTTAGTTTTAGGAAGAGACCTAAAGTCCGGCAAGGAGGAGGTCTGTCTGATATGCAGAGGCAGATCGTTCCACAGTCTGGGACCAGCAACAGCAAAGACCTGATCTCCTCGGAGCTTACGCTTTCTTCTCAGAACCATCAAGAGCAGCTCATCAACTGATCCTAAAGAGCGTGAAGGTGCATAAGGGTAAAGGAGCTCAGCGGGGTAGGGTGGTGCAAGACCATGGAGAAAACAAAATAAATCATTTTAAACTGGATTCTAAAGTAAACATGCAGTCAATGGATCAATGCTAAAACCGGAGAAATGCGTTCATGTTTACATGTGCCAGTTAAAAAACGCGCAGCAGCATTTTGCACCATTTGAAGATGAGCAATGGAAGATCCACTAACTCCCAAATACTGTACAATCCATTACAGTAGCATAGCTGAGTGGTTATAAAAGCATGGATAACGGTCTCAAATTGCTGCTTCAGAATAATTGGCTTCACTTTCGCCAGCTGCTTTAAGTGAAAAAAGCTTGTCTTTACGACTGCCTTTACCAGACTGTCGAGCTAAAAAGCAATCCATTTTTACACCAAGGTTTTTGATGATTGGCTTGTTGTACTGGGAGGACCCAATTGTAGCAACAAAAACCATAACCTCAGGTTTGTCTTCATTGAAATTTAAAAAGTTACTGGCCATCCATGTCTTTATGTCATGGAAACATTGAAGCATGAAGTAGATAATTACTGAGACCAGGTGATTGGTGTTTGTGCAGATTAGTGATGTTTAGTGGGTAAATTAAATGTTAGCAGCACAAAAGTCACAAAACAGTCAAAAAAAGTAAGTCACCTTGGAGAAAAATAATTTACGTGTCAATGTCAAAGCATTTGTATTAAAAGTTTATGGGGAATAGGAACACTGCAATTTAATGGTTCCTAATGTTACTATATACAGTTTATAATTCAACGTTTATTAGTAGAAAAACCTTCAGTTATTAGATGGTGGTGCCTTGCAGTCTTGCAGCTGAAAATATTATTTTACATTTTCAGTTAACTGTTGTGAGTTTTGCAGTTATTGTGATTGCTTTCTGCTGTGGGGAAAAAGTAAACCACTCATGCAGAATGTTTTCTGTTGTGTTCACTTTCAAATTACTGATGTCACATTTAATGTGATTTGCATTCAGGGAACCCTCCAGGGCACTGTTTTCTAACCTTTTTCAAGTGTTATTAGAGATGATAATAGCATAAATGTGTATCTGGCTTTCGGTCTGAGGCGTATCAATGAACCACCACTGATACCGATGGACAGAAGCATAAAATAAAATAATTGATGGTGTTGAATTTAGGCCTGAAAGAAACCCGGTAGGTCCGTGATAGATGTCACTATTCAGAGTAAGGACCAGGATTCAGCTGGTGCTAAAGATAAGGATAAGAAGAAGATGATTATGATGATGATGTCAGCGAGCATGCTGGGCATCCCTCTCTGTGCTGTCAGGGCAGAGAATCTCTGGTCTGTCAGCGAGCTGGAGACGATGGTATGAGCAAGTAGCGCTCTGATTGGCTGCCCCTGGATTCCTACTTATGATGTAACTGAAGATGGAGACAGACTCAGCTTTATCCAAGAAATAAAGTTTAAGCAGATATTAGTCAACTACGGAAGTCAGAGTGGTCATTATTCTTTTTTTAATCATTATCTTAAGCTAACGAGATGATTAAGGCGGACTCAAAAGTAAGTGTGTGACACTTCATTTCAGTTATCAAAACAGACCCCATGACAGCTGATGGGAGGGGCTACAGTCATGGTGTATGTGTGTAATTATGTGAATGAGTGATTGGTAAAACTTTACAGTCAGACACATTGCAGTTTCAGCTTTTGTCAGACTTGATCGAAGTAAAATCGTACTTTTTGATTAGTGATGGATGTTGCTCGATCTGACGTCGGCTGTTGCTGTACTGAGGCATCCCGTCACAGAACAGCTCTGTAGAGCTCCTTCAGAGCCAGACTGCTGCATCCAAAGCAAGAAGCAGATGAAGCAGTGATTCTCCCATTAGACCACAAACACACTCAATAAAATCCTATGTAATTTATTTATGTACATACTTATCTTATTTTTATAATTCTTATATATTAACAACAAGTAGGTTTCTGGAGGGAACCTGTATGGAGTTTGTATGTTCTCCCCATGCATGCGTCTGTTCTCTCCCTGCTTCCTCTCACAGCCCAAAGACAAGCATGTTAGGCTGTTTCTAAATTCTCGCTAGGAGTGACTGCTGTTTGTATTTCTGTGTTGGTTCTGTGATGGACCAGGAGCAGCTTCAGCCCCTTCACTCTGCATTTGAAAAATCCGTTATCTCGAGAAATCAGACTTTGTTTTCTCAAGATAACGTGATAAATTATTCCGTTATCACAAGAAAACTGTTAAAAAACATGCGAGCCCGGCCGCTCTCGGCTTCCGTAGTCAACATACAGTATATCTTGAATAGAATATAAATATATTTCTATTCTTCTTACAGAAGCATCTGCAGCATCCATTGAACCAGCTAGGAGGCTGCTTCAGCTTCAATTTGCTAAAGTATAATTAACAGCTCAGAAATATTTGCTGTTGTTGAAGTGTTTACTTTAGCAAATCCTCTAATGTCAATAAAAAAAATGCTGTAGCATCACATTAATATTACACTCTCACCTTTTGGTGATTCCTGAATGTTATTGATATCATTTAGTGATGACAAATATTTTTCAGATTATAAAGTAGAACTTTATTTGCCATTACAATAAAAGTACAACAAAATTACAAATTTATTGTCAGACTATCTGTTATACCCCGTGTAAAGTACATCTTTCCATCTTTTACATGAATCCATTAACAGGTCAAATGTTCCAGTTTTCCACCAGCACTTGCATGTAGCAGACATTTTTGGACTCATTAAGAGATGAGACAGTGAAGAATCTCTAATCTTCACATGCAAATAAAAAAATAAAAATCACGCGATCCATGCACACAGGAAGAATTTAGAAAGTGAAAATAATTAGATTTGATTATTTCAGAAAAAACAATAAAAAAACAAAACAAAACAAAAACCCAAAAAAGGTATTAATATTTTGGTCCTTTTGGTATTTGTGCTCAAGCTGCTTATATGTGTGGATTAAAACATTTCATTAGAAATTGCACACAAGTCACTGTGCTGTGTCTGTATGGTAATGTTTTTAACAAATAATATAATGCATATGGAACCACATGGGGCTAATTTTTCTCCATTTTAACCATTCAGTAAATTTGAATTATTTACCAAAATAACATAGGAAATTACTTAGTTGAAATGCACAGCAGTTCTTTAGTTTTAGCAGTAATTAGCAAACATTTTTATACTAAAACGTTGCAGCTATTAGCATATGGCCTGTACAAGAGTCCTGTTCATGGCTGCAGCCTCACATATAATAATTTAGACTATATTTGGTGGTGCCATGTTCTGATAATGTGATTCAGTTAATTAGAAACACACAACATTGAAGTCAGAGCTGAAAGATGCAGCCTGCTTGGTCACAAAGCTTTAAAGGCAGTGCGTTGACTCAGATGTGATTAGTCTGTGTGAGACATGCTAATTAAAGAACTGCTTCATTCGTCAGTTGTGAGAGGAGTTTCCTCATTTGGGAATCTGCCAGAAATGGGAAATGTTTGACTCCAGATGGCGGTGTTTTCTGTTTGTGTTGTTTGCTTCACACTCTGACGATGCCGGAGTGGAATCCTTCCAGTAAGCAGTGTCTCCATCAGTGATTTGAGGCTTCTGACTAAAGCAAGACATTAACATTCTCGACCCATGTACATCAGTAAATACCTCAACATACATCAACAGCCAATTTGATTCCTGCTCATTCAAAGGAATATGTTGTTATAAGCAGTCATTTTTTTTCTTCTATCATTTTCCTACAACAGTTAATTCAAGACTCTGAAACACCAGAGCAACAACAAAACAACATAGATGATTGTGGATTGTAGAAGTAAGCAAAGCACTGTTTACATCCTGGGAGAAGAGGTTGAGATGGTGCAGTAGTATAAGTACATTAAGGTTCAGTAAGACAAGAGACAAGGCTTAAGATCATCCAATGTCTTCACAAGATGTTTCTATAAGTCTGTTGTGGAAAGTATTATCTGCTTTGTAGCATTTATTTATAGCAGATTTAAAGGAACTGGACAGACTGATCAAGAAGGTTATGTCCTGGGGACATCTCTGGAGATGCTGGAGCTGAATGTCCAGACAAAAGTGCTGCACAAGCTGCTGAACATAATGTTCTTCACATGAAGTGAAGAAACAGCTGAGTGTGTTCAGAGGTTTCTTCAAGTATTGCACAAGAAAGAAAGACAGAGGAGATAGTTCCTGCCAGCAGCTATCATTCACCCCAACAAGACTTTGACTGTCAGTTAATCTTTTTTTTTTTTTTGGATGCCTAATAAACCATTACTATTTTCCTCTGGGCATGGATAAAGTATTTTTAATTTCATTTATTGTAATTTAATCAAAAACGAATAAGATCGTTTCAAATAACTAAACAGGCTGCAAACGCGAGTGTGAATAAAACGTTAATTGTTGAATTGAAAGTTGAAAGAAAACAGATCTTTCCAGCTGATTCTTGTATGTAATTACTTCCCAGTTCCAAAGTTCATGATCTAAAACACTATGGGTCGTACATTTCAATGATTTTTTATGTAAATTAAGTATTGATGGCCAGGTGTTGCACTGAAGCTTTCTAACTAGTTCTGGTAGGGAAAACATGCTCTGTTTCTTGAGACATTGACTGATCTACAGGCAAGTGGTTCTCAAACTGGGGGTTGGGCCCCCCATGGGCATCAGAAGATAATTTCAGGGGGTCGCCAGAAAACTGTAAATAAATAAATAGCGTACATTTTATAAAATATTTTTTTTTTAAACCAGGGCTGTCAAAATCAAAATGAAACCATTAATGAAGAGATGAATATTTGAAAATAGCATCTTTGTTTCTTTTAACACATAAACAACAAATAGTACAAATGCCATGTTAAAAATCTGAAACTGACATCACAGCGAAAGAAGCTGATTTTGGGCATGAAGGTGCTTTGTCACAGCAGTAAACCACCAAAAGCCTTTTTATCCTCCTGATTTATAAAGACTCTGAGTTTTCCAGCCTTACATTGCAGGATGGCTGCAAGACGACCCATCTCATACATCACACAATTGATGACTATGTCGTTGTGTGTGGGTGGGGGTCGCGAACACTAACGTATGTCACCTGGAGGATTGTGGCTCAAAAAGTTGAGAACCACTGCTATTAGCCACCAAGGATGGAGTAAGCTACTGTGCATCAGTGATCAAAATTTGGATTTAATTTCATGTCTTAATAAAATAATATACTACAAAATAATATACCAATATACTACATCCTGAATCTGTTTAAGCATTAGTACTGCCTGCCCTGTTATTTTTATATGAATATGAATATAAAGTTTGATTACAAAACAATATTAATGCTGATTTCGTAGATAATTATTATGTTTACCAATATCAGAAATTCTATTGCAATATGATTGAAATTTAATTCAGGAGTCATCAATATGACATTTAGTCCCATTCTGATTTAACACAATCATCTCAATCAATATAAAATCATAAATAAACAACAAACAAAGCAATGTAAACAGGTTTGTTATTTGTTTTTTCTAAAGTGTGTTTTACAAATTATTACTTTATCAATGTTTGGTCAATAGTTTTAATTTGAATTGAGGCTATTGTTTTGTTGATCATCGAATGGATGTATCGATATATTTATAGGAAGCAATAACTCAATTGGGGCTTCAGATAAAGCTGTTTTGTCCAGTTAAAAAGGCACACTGAGTAAAAGCTCTTTAAATTTAGTTAATCGTTGCTGTTTTAAGTCTTACCTTAACAAAGGTTGTTATGTTCAGCAGTTTGAATTTTGTGGTCATTTTTGGAGATTAGTGTTTGCATAGTATTTGCTTATACATTAAATTATTTAAGAAGGATTTACCATTTGTATTGCTAATGAACAGTTTAAATGTTTTTCATATATCAGCACAAATAAATGATGGATCAGGCTTTCTAACATTCCATAATGATGACTGTTTCAGTGTCAGCAAAAGTTAATAGAAATAATTTAGATCCATCAGCAGAAATAGAGTTGGACATTCATGTACATGCTGTATTCAGTCATTTCCTGCAGTTACTGGACAGAAGTTGGCTGAGTAAAGGGACAAATCAAATGATGGGGACATTTACTTTCTTACATGCAGCCCCTCCTGCAGAAAATGTCAGGGCTGCAGTGCATGTGTGAAACTGGCTTAAGATTCTGACCTCTATGCAAATTAGGGAATTCCCACTGATATTAAAGTCCCAAAGACTAAAAATTAGATCATCATCGGTACGTCCTGCAGGAGTGTATTACTACAATACTCCTCATTCTGCATCTCAGGCACATTTTTTGAATCTGGTGATACAAACATACTGGTTCACCTTCCAGAAAGCACATGACACACCATACTCTCGAGCATTGACAAATTTCTCCAAGGTCAGTGCTAACATCTGCTCTTTTCTTCTGAGTAATAGGGGGGAACTTCTTTGTGAAAGCAGATTCTTAAATCTCAAAGTCACAGTCAATTGAAAAGAACAAAGAACCCTTCACTCTGCCTGCTTTAGTCCAATTAAATTTAGTCATTCAGATAACGATTGTCTGCACATGTGGATGAGCCACGTGTTTGCTGCTCTGGCGATTTATTTCAAAATCTGTTAAGACAGACGGAGGGAGAGAGGTTGGCACATTAATGCCAAAGTTAAACCGAGAGGATGATGTTTTCACCTCCACTACAGATCACTGATGGCAGTCGGTGTTTTTTATACTAAGTTCTACAAGTATTTGGTTTGCTTAATGTCTACAAAATGATATATATAGCAGTATTTTAAAGCAACACTACATAAGTTAACCCTAAAACTCTGAGCTTTTGACTTATTTTGATGTGACACTGAGATTCATAAGCAGGGGCGGTGTGGCTCAGTGGGTAGAGTGGTCATCTTGGAGCCTGAAGGTTGCCGGTTTGATCCTTGGCCTATCAAGCTCATGTCGAGGTGTCCCTGAGCAAGACACCGAACCCCAAATTGCTCCTGATGGGTCATGGTTGAGCGCCTTGCATGGCAGCTTCTGCCATCAGTGTGTAAATGTGTGTGTCAATGTGATGTATATTGTAAAGCGCTTTGGTTAAAAGCACTATATACATACAGACCATTTACCATATTTTACATTCATGGAGTTGTTGCTCTGCAGCACCCTGCCTGAGCAGCCAGCCTGGAGCATCATGTGACAGCTGTGTTTTGTTTTATGGCACCACATCACACCGCCATGGATTCAGCAAAGAAACGCAGAAAAAACTACTATAAAGAGGAAGCGAAGAGAGAGTAGGGTCCTGTGATTTCCACAATGTGGTAAACATAGATGGAATTCCAAAATGTGACAATGACAGTGGCTTCAACTGTAAAATGTGGATATCGTTGAATTTGCTCACACCCGAGTGCCCTAACCAAATGAACAAGAAAAGCACTGGATGAGACTTGAATGCATTTGGACTGCTGTACACTCAAAATGCATGGGCATTGGGAAAAATTAAAACTAAATCTGTAAAAAACAGATTTCATAGCGGCCTAGAAGGGACAACGAGAAAGAGAAAAAGTGACAGAGCAAGAGATAAGACACGAGTTATCATCAGCCTGACTTTTACTGGCTGGAGAGAGCTCAGAGCAGAGACAGGATGTAGATGTGCTGAATTATTCTTCATTAGGGGGTGCTAAAGAGTAAAAATTTGTCTAAGTTCTGTAGTGGGACAGTCTACTTTTGTTTAAAAAACAGATGTTTTTTATTTTAAGCTCGAGAATAAAAGTAAATTTTGATATTTTAGTTACTTTTTGTTATTTAATATGAAAAGCAGTAATTGTGTTAAATCAGCCCGTGATATCATCTCATACTGATCACTGGCTCCTGAATCAAATTGAAATTGTATTGTAGCAGAATTTGTGATATTGGCAAACAATGAGTCATCATTCACTGAACCAATATAAAGTTTGGTGTTTAAAGTGTAATTTATGCCCACTGCAAATAGTCTGCTCAGTGTGGTATTTCTATAGGCAATATTTTGGTTTTCCATCCTGTAGCTTTATTGAGTTGGCTAACAGTCATCCTGTTTTGGATGCAGCAGAAATCTGTATTATTAAGTTATAAAAATCTTTAACAAATTGTACAGTACGAGCAGCTAGGTGGTGAGCACCACATGGAATAGTGGCTGAAAACAAATATTCCTCACAAGAGATGAAAAATAGGGCCAAAATGAGAAGGAATTTTGGATTTCTGTTCATTAAATGGACACTAACATAATTTCCAAATAATACTAACAATGATTTATTGCTTGTGTTTGCTTCCACTGCCCTCATTTGCGAATTTATCAAATATTGGTGCCACTTAGTTTTTCCTGATCTCTTATTGACACTCCACTCTGTGTCTTCTGTGTCCAGGTTTTAGGCTTTGAGGTGGACTCAATCAACTCGGTGCAGTTTTCCAACCACACAGGTACAGTAAGACTCATTGCCACAGCATTTATGTCTTTGTGAGTGTGTGTTTATGTTTCAGTTGGTGTGGGTGTGTATGAGTCAGTCAGTGCCTCTCATGTCGTGATGAGGCTTTAGCGAGTGTTAACAGAGATGGTTGCTGTTGAGGCAGCAGCCCCGCTGAGGGCGACGAGTCAACAGATGAGTGAATCAAGTCTTTTTGAGGAGATCAACTGAAAACTGAGCAGCTCCCAGAGACGTAGCTGCAGGGTGATAAACTCATTCGGTGTTTTGGACATTTTCAGTCTCACTCTGAACTTGATACTCACTGGTTTTACACTTAAATCTTGGTTTACCATCACTGCCACTCAGCCAGTGGCAATGAATGCTGATCAAATTACCTTCCTGGTTACTGAAAAAGTTTCAATATTGACATTCATTAATATGAATATTTTTTTTTATTGACGTATGAATTTTAGAAATAAGGAAACAATTATGGAAATGCAAAAGAAATTGTGAAATATTCTTTAGATCTTCTCTTTCACAGAAGCTTCTGCTCATGTTGTTGATTATTACTAATGAACTTGTTTGGGATTTTCTTTAAAAAAAAGGTAATTTGATGATGTCTTGCTGGTAGTCATTTCAGTAACTGATACAGCTAATGCCGAATGCCTAAAAACAAGTCATGTAATTTTTATAGACAATATTATTTACAATTGATTCACACTCACTCCTAGGGAGAATTTAGAGTGACCGGTTTACCTGAAATGCATGTATTTGGACTGTGGGAGGAAGCCAAAGCACCCGGAGAGAACCATCACATACGCAGGGAGAACATGCAAACTCCACGCAGAAAGGCCAATTTTCCAACCCTGAATTACTGATGGATAATTCCCTTTGTAACTAAACAGCTATGGCAGTACTACATTTAATTAGCAGAATAATATTTTACAAAATGAAATAACACAGCCATCTTAAAAACAAGCTTTTAATTTACAGAAGTATTTTTTGTTGATTCATCTTAGTAATTCTAGAAAAATAAAATAGGAAACAACATAAATGCACATTCATTTAACTTAGAAAAATACTAAATCTAATCAGCAATTTGCATATAGCCTAAATATTTATAACAAACATCAATCAACAGGGTTGAGAACTGAGAACACAAACAAAAGTCATTTACAAGAGTAATGCAAGAATGTTTATATTATCACAACTGTTTATACTATTTACTATGAGGTATTATTTACTCAGTTGTAATGAGGCTTATACAACTATTCACAGGTCTCAGCCAACATGGATCACATCTCTGCTCCTGGTTCAACTGGCATCTGTTGCATATGTTGGATGTTTTATTTTTATTACAACTTCTCCACCTGTTACTGCCTCCTTTTAGGAGCCTGCTGCACCTTTGAATTATTCTCCACCTGCTGGTCCACCTTGTTCCACCTGCCTTTCTGGCTGCTTCTCTCCCATAAACTCCTCTTCCAGCTGCTGCAGAAACTTCCTTTGAGCTATTTTGGTGCCAGTGCACTTCTTGAAGATGATGTCATTCTCCAAAGTCCATCAGTGAGGCATCTCTGCATACCACACTTTACAAAATACTTCCTTTTCATCAAGAACATCTAAACTAAAACTATAACAACACAAAATCCTGCGCGTTCAAAGCATATTTCATTCTTTGACTAGCAATGCCTGGCAGTGTATAGAACAGTGTTGTGCTAGTTAATGAAAAAAGTAACTAGTTACAATTACTTGTTACTTCGTTCAAAAAGTAACTCAGTTACTTTGTTGATTACTTTTTTCAAGTAAGGCTACTGTTAAAAGTAACATTTTAGATACTTTTGTAAAAGAACATTCAATTAAAAAATCTCCCATTAATATCCTTATAACCATAAGTAACTTATAAGTAACCTTATAAGTAATTTTTCAACGCTGATTTATTTAAGTCAGACAGGCACACATGTGTTCACATTTCCCGTTCCGCATCCAGAGGTTATTGCTTTATGGAGCTGTGAGAGAATCAGGATGGCCTCATAAAGCGAGGAGAGTAACTCTCAACTCGCAACTGCAGAGAAAAACAAGCCCAACACGCTAGTAACACGTTACTACCAAACACTGATATAGACTAGCCATTCTATACATTGCCGGCTTATCAAACTTTGATGTTAACATATTCACAATTACAAGATGTCAATGGTAACATCAGCGATGAAAAAGAAAAGTGCTCATTGAAAGTGGTTTTCTATGTTTCAAAGACTTGATGTACAGTAAAGGAAATGTTAACTTTTTTAATCGTGTCTGACCTGGTAAAGTTGAAAAAGATTTGACTCCACCTGTTTCCAGTCTGAGCTGCCAAACAATAAACTCACACAACAGACTGATGCCTTCTCAGATATGACGTAATTTTCGTGATATTTCTAGAGATTAAATACATTAACAAAGACTTCTCTTGATTTTCCTCCATCCGCAGCTGTTTTTCTCTCTCCAAGTTTGTTACATGTTAGGACAACTACTACTTCTTCTACTAAACTACTATTACTAGCAACCTAGCATGTGCTGTCACTGACTGGTGACACTATGCATCTTAATTTAACCACTTCAAACCAGTTATTGGAAACATGTCTGATTCACAGGTCTTTTTGCAACTTTTTAAAGTTGCTTTAGATTCCCTTTAATTTTGAATGGATACCCGACTACTGCACCCCATTTCAGATAAACCCTGTAAATACTGGAATAGACTCCAAAAACTTTAAAACAGATTAATGGAGTGAAGCCTGAGGCCTATTGAGTCAATGCAGCCAGTAATACAGCATGTTTCTGACTCCTCTACTCCTCTACCAACTGTCTGCTGGCTGTAACATCACTTCAGTGTTCCTATGTTAAAGTGAATGCAACCAGAGAAAAAGCCAGTGAAAGAATGTTGTCCTTTGGGGATCTCCCTAGTTTCTCTTACCCTCACAAAGCCCCAGAACAGTGGGACAACGAAGACAACATGCAAGTTCCTAACTGAGAAAATGTATCAAAACATACATGAGCTTGTAAAAGAGAAAATAATGTGGCTCCATGTTATAGCCAATGGTTTATTTATTTATCATTGTAAACATGAAATAGAATAAAATAATTTTAACCTTATAGCAACTTAAACCTATATTAAGGGGCCAAATGATATAAAAATAATATTCATATACTTAGATAATGTTTTGAATTTAAATCCACTCCAAATGCAGCTGCAGATAAAATGTCAAACCTTTCAGAAGCGATTTTTAACAGCAGTGATTTTATTTCTTGGAAACTTAGTCAGGTGTTATTGCTTGTCACTGAATGGCTCAGTGGGGTTGTCTGTATCATCCCTCTGAGTCACTTCTATCTAATATTTTGATCTAATTGCTATTCTCATGAATAAATAATCTGAACTGTCTTTTCCCCTGTCTTGAAATGATGGGTGACCCCAGCTGATGTTTGTAATAAAATCTGAACTAAAAAAAATGAACCAGCTGAGCGCTGTGAAAACAAATAGTTTGTTCAGCTGCGTCGTCAGTGGATACAAGCAGTATTCAGACTGAGAAATCCTTATCTGATCAGCACGTTCTGACAAAGTTAAGTACATTTTCTTAAAACTGGTAAGCTGTTCTGTGTGTTCATGATGGGCCAGTTAACATCTAATCTTGTCTTAAGAATTCTGCTGAGGCAAAAATGCCACAAAACCAAAATGACACCAAAAAGAAATTTAAATAGAATATACAAGAACACCTTTCTATATGATTCAGCATGAACTATAAGCAATTATAACCTTAATTTTAACTTCCTCATGATCAGGAAAAGGTCAGTGAGTTGTTTTACATCTCATTGGTCTCAGAGTTGGATTTCTATGCTTGCAAGTAGATTTGAAATCAACCAGCTTAGATGCCAGTTTTGTTTTTCATTTCTTATCAGGGTGCATAATGTTGAGCTTTAACATGTCAGAAGTAACCTTTTGTAATGTTGCAGACTCAGGGTAAAGATAATTATAGGTGTTGGGAAAGAGAAGTGTTGCTGTGTGGGTGAGCTGTGGTAATGTAGCCGCCCAACAACAGAATAATGCTGTGTATTTAAACTGTTTTACAACTGTACCGATTTTCCATCACCACTTTAGGAAAGTTGCTTATATTGTTAACAGTGATTTCCCTTCTTGCATATTCATTTACCCACAAAAAACTTCACCTTGAATAACCCACAAATAAGTAATTAACAGAATTTATTGGTGTTTAGAACTGAAATCTTGGTTATCTGTTAAGAAAACAGTATATGTAACTCAAATGACAGATTGCTGCTCGTAGCATCTGAAACGAATGCTTTCACATCTCAAATGCAGCAGAAGTCTGATTGCTTTTTGTTGTATAGCGTTATAAATTAACTCTACAACTGTCTTCTAAATTCACTACAAGCAGTCAGAATTATACATTTTTAAATATCTAATTTAAGCTTTTCTCTGTTTGCATAGCACACTGACATGCAGTAAAGCCGACAAAGAGATTTTCACCCTGAAAGCAATGAGGCTTTGATTTGGCCCCAATATCATATTCAGAGTTATATTCACTTACTACTTGACATCCTTTAAAAAGACTTTCTCAACCTAGGACAGAAGATACTTGAGTTTTTTTTAACTGCTGTTGATGCTTTTCAGCTTCAATTATCTCTAATTTATTTGTTTTATGTCTTCTATCAGATGGTGTAGCATTTCTTTATAACGTCTTTTGCATTTAAAGCTAATTCATCCAGCGGTTTGGTTGGGAGTGAGGAATTTGTTTTAAGATGTATTTATTTATTTATTTTGTAATACCTTTGTAGTTCCTGGTCAAACAGGATTGGGTAGTGTCTGTATCAGCAGTCCCACTGAAACACATGTTTTTTGTCTGAGTGCACTCTTCTATTTAGAACAATTCAAATTATAACCTTAGAAACCAATTAAACATTTTAACTAAGCCAGGAAATGCATAAAAATAACTACTAATCAGTTATGAGCTTGTTGTTGCAAAGTAGAAGAGATAGATAATGTGGTAATGTGTGAGGGGAGAAAAAGATTACTCATCTTTGCTGTGAATTCAGTTGGGTGACCTTAACATAAAAATGCCAGAGACTCAAGTGCAAACTTAATCACATCTTGTGTATTGGAAACCATGATTTGCAATTTCTTCGTGGAGAGGATGTAATTTGGTGTGACATATTGAAGTAGACGTTTGCATATGAGAGGAAGAGAGCGGCTGGAGAGAGGGATGAAGACTGTGAAAGGAAGGAAGGGGAAAACAGAAACAGAAATGAATCAAAAACAGACAGCGGATGACGGTGAGGAAGACGCGGGGAGAGAGAGGGTGACACGATGCAGCATTAAACAGCAGCAGGCGTTGGGATTGCGACAGCAGTGTATGATGACGACAGAAGGAGCTCTTATCTGTAGGCCTCACTTACACACAGCGCTGCTCTGAATGCTCATCTCTCTTTCTTAGCCCCTTTGGCTTTCTCTCTGCTTGTTGCTTAGCAACCAGTCCCCCCCCCCAAACCACGTGATGTGGCTGTGACTCACCTGAAGCTGCGACATCATCGGCCTGCAGCAGACATGTCACATGCAGACAAACATGCGCTGGGCCAAACTTACAGGAAGCTCATGTCACATTAATAAAAAAACATATTTGTATTTCTGCTGTTTGTATGTATTTATACACACACATGCGCACACACGTCTACTTTTTATTGACTGTTGGGAGTCTGAATTGTCTCAATAATTTGTAAGTAATTTTAATTGTTCATTTTAACTGTTAATTGTTGTAATTGTTACTTTGGTTGTAACTGATTGCTGCCTCTTGGCCAGGACTCCCTTGCAAAAGATGTTTTTAATCTCAATGGGACTTCCTGGTTAAATAAAGGTTAAATTAAATTTAAAAAAAATCCCTAGCCTGTTACTGACCTCATCCATCAACACTGAATACCTAACCCTTAAACCTAAAAACTAATAATAAATGAAAAACAATATTTTTCATCAGTCAGGATGACAGATAAATGTTGCAGGATTAAGTCTTGTTGTACACCTTTTTTTCTACTTCCACTGTAAATTCTCTATTGGATTAATATCTGGACTGTTGCTGAGATGATCGTGTCTTTCCTGAAGAAAAGTTTTAATGTTCTGTAACAAACTGCATTGTCATCCTGATAGCTACGTAATCACCAAACCTAAGTTTGATTGATGAAATAAGAAAACTTTGCAAAACTTAATTGTCCATCTGTGCATTTAATGTAGCGGTAATGACTGCTGTCTACATTTCATTAATGACTCTAGAGATTTGGTTTTTTTTTGGAGGGGGGGGGGGTGATATAAACGTGGCACAAAAAGCAAGGGAATTTGTGTATGGTCAGTTGTTTTTCATTCATAAATAACAACAATTAGTGTTGCATAATATATTGTTGGAAAGCCTGATTAGTCACCTTTACAACAAGGTATAACTTTTAAGATTATAGATAAAGTTTGAACTGCTGCCAGGTGTTTGTCAGTCCCAGATGTATGACTGGCAGCTGATTGGCAGACAGACATATTGGAATGAGACTCTTTAGCAGGTGGGGAGCCCATATCTGCAGAATATGGGACCAAACTCCATCCTCCAGGTCAGGATGACAACATTCTCCCCCACAGAGACATCGCAGAGTATTTCCAGAATTTGGGAAAATAGAATGACCTGCTGTGAGTCTAGACCTCGACCCAAATGAAGAATGTTGAGATCAGCATGTGTGTATTGTAAATGCTGGGATGACCAACACAACTACACTGGTTGACCTTCATCAGCTCCTGGTTGAGGAACGAGATATCACTTAATCCACTCATCCTCAGTCTGTGACTGCTTCTCTTTGGCTCAGATTTTATACACAGATGACCAATAACAGCCAACTTGTTTTGCTGCACGCTTTGTTGAATTACCTTATTTGTGGAGTAAATAAAAAGATGAGTCGGCAACTTAATACAATAACTCCTCCTCTCCTTTCTGCAGGTTATTCTCATTGGAAAGGCCAGGTGTTGACAGCAGACGAGCTTCATGTCCTTTATGAAGGAATCAAACTGAACAATGTACATCACTATGACTACGTTTTAACAGGTGGATGTCTCTTTTTTACCGTTGAGTTGCATTGTTTATTTATTGTACTCACTGTTCCAGATTATATGCTGAGCATTCAGTAAACTGGAGCGACTTTACTGACAGTTTAATGGTAAAAGCAAACTTAAAATCAAATATACAAAGTATGACGACTGACGAGTCTTAATTATCTGTCAGTGGTAACAACAGTGATGTCTTTCTCTGTTTAACTTGGGAATTTGTGTGTATTTCTTTGTACTTTCTTTTTA
Organism: Melanotaenia boesemani; assembly: GCF_017639745.1. NCBI lineage: Eukaryota > Metazoa > Chordata > Actinopteri > Atheriniformes > Melanotaeniidae > Melanotaenia > Melanotaenia boesemani. Next base: position 28,669,886 of record NC_055697.1, on the reverse strand, counting down.
CAAATTAGCTGAAAAGCTCTTTTCTCTGTTTTAGTTTTACTCTTTTTAATTCAGTTTTATACTTGACTACTCTTTAATTAAACATATTTTTACTTTCATTTTTTCTTCATGTTCATTTTCACCACTTTATTTTTAAATTTGATGCTACTTTTGCAATAATTATTGTATTTCTTTATATAATTGAAAGTATTTTCCCCTATTTTATTATTCCCTGAACCCATTTCTCTGGATTTCTTACTTAGCTTGACATAAAGCACTTTGAAAAACCTTTGCAAATAAGTTGTTTGTGTATGAATGTGTGTTTGGTGTATTCAGGGTATACCAGAGACACATCTTTCTTGGAGATGGTGGTGGACATTGTTCAGGAGCTAAAGAGAGCCAATCCTAACTTGGTTTATGGTAAGCAATTGTTTGATTTAGGAATCAGAAATAAACATTTTACTCGTATATCAAATATAAACAGCTGAAACAAAAAATATTAATCAGCAGCAAAAGCTATTAGATGCTCCTCTTGCTTCCTGCCAGGTATTGTTCACTTATTGGATGGACTAAGCCGTCTGGAAAGTGATAACAGCTCGTTTTGGAGTACGATATTAAAGACTGAAAACCACACAGTTGGTTTCTTTTCTCATTACAGAAAGTCTAAGCAGAAATGTAACTATAAACATTTTCAGACTGTGATAATCCTTAACTAACTTTTAATATTTATAGTAATTAATTCTGTGTAGTTAGAGATTTAAAAAAATGGTAGCTCTTACTGTGGACCACTGGTCCATCCACTTGTAGCTAGGAGGATTTTTTTTTTATCTCATGTTGCACCAGTCAGTTTCATTCATTTCAAAACTGTTGCTGCTTTGCCTGTAGACACTGTTAGCAGATGAAGGGGAGATCTACTGCCACGGTTCAAAATAATAAACAACCAAAGGGTGACGTGCAGATTTGATTTATTTATCTTGTTATGGACAGAATGTGCTGTGTTCCATGTAAAGCAGAGATGTAGCTGTATCATGTGGCTAAATATTGCTATACTGTTAAGTGTTTAACTTTCTTTTGCATAGTGGCAACATTTATAGAGAGGCACTGATTGGATGAGAGAGTTTGGGTCAAGAAAAGGTTAGGCTGTTTATGATGTTTATGATTTGAAGATTTTGCTCTATACCTGGGATTTTTTCTTTTCAAATTATATACATGACAATCTGCGAGGTCAGACAGTGCAGTCCTCAGAAAAACTGGACAAGAGCTAAACTCTGTGTCTTAATTAGCATGCTAAATGCTAAAGTTCTTGACAGTACAATTAAAAAGCCTAAACATTATGGCTTGTTTAGTAGGACTACAGGAGAAAGATTCTTCTCTCTAAAAAGAGCATGGCAACACAGATTAGGTTTGCAAAGCTGCATTGTAACAAACCACAAGACATCTAGAACAATGTCTTTTGGACAGACCAGACTAAACTGAAGATGTTTGGTCATGATCCACCATGTTTGGAGTAAACCAAACACTTCATGTGAACACAGGTGGCTCATACCAACTGTTAAGCACGGTGGTGGAAGTCTGATGATCTGGGCTCATTTTGCAACCACAGGACCTAGACACCTTAAAGTTATTGAGTGGAACAAGAACTTCTCTGGATACCAAAGTTTTCTAGAGTCAAATGAGGGCATCTGTCAGCTTGGTTGAAACTGGCTCATGCAACAGAACAATGATGCCAAACACAGCAGCACATCTGCAATACAGTGACTGAAAAGGTCCAGACCTTAACTCTGATTAATGGGACTTCAGGAGAGTTGTACATTATCACAGAGTGTAAGATTTCATATGTTGTTGTTCATCTCAACCTTTATTTATCTTGCATCACCAGTTCTTCAAATTATATATTTAAATTCTAACACCTGGTAAATAAAAACTGAGAAAAAGTTTGTATACTTAATTTTTGGTTTTGCCAGCAGCATGGAGCATTTAACAGCTATAAGGCTAGATATTCCCCATTTTGTGGAGAGAGTAAAACAAACCAATAAGTAGAGTGAGCATTTGTCTTCTTGCCATATTAACTGTGTAAGGTCAGATTTTGCTCATGCAGTGTGTTTATTGTGGTTTAAGAACATGGGAATGTACAGTCTAGCTGCAAACATTTTTATCCTCACTACAAAAAAGCATCTAATCTATTGTTTGTGAGGTTTGATACACAGTACAGTCTCTGAGATTGCCTTTAGTTCTTCTTTTAAGATTTTTAGAATAAATAATGGTTGGTTTGCTCAGTCTTCATGCTGGGTTGGATGCGTTCACACCTCCAAATCCAGTTTCATGGCTCCCATCTCTGCAGTGTTTATGTAATGTGACTGTCAGAGGTTTGCAGGTATATGGCGGCTGTCTGACTCCGACTATGTGTTTTTCTTTTCAGTATGTGACCCCGTTCTTGGTGATCATGGATCTATGGTGAGATTATTGACAACTGTGCACCATTATCTACTGTAGCTGCAGTTATTTTTGTGTGGCATGAGTGTGTGTGCTTTTAAAGTGTATGGGAGGGGGTTTAGTGTACCACTGTGTTCTTATCTTTACATTGTGCGTAATTTATGTTGCTGCTCTGGGGGAGGGCTATGACTCTCATTTCTAAAACAGATGGATTATTGTGATCTGACAGAACTGCATGCACACACTGACATACTATGTGTGTCTATGTTGTGCATATCTTGCATTGTTAAGATTGTGCTATTTCATGGATTAAGATAGTGTACTGTCGGTTTTCATGACTAAAAAACCATGAAAACAGATGATAGAAAAATGATCTGGGACATTACTTCTATGTGGCGTGCAGTTAATTTTAAAAGTCTTAGTAACTGTGTGTATTTATTGTTACTAACTTCTATATCTCTGTCTGCAGTATGTTCCTCAGAATCTTTATCCGGTCTACAAAAACAAGGTGGTTCCCGTTGCCGACATTATTACTCCTAACCAGTTTGAGGCTGAGTGAGTTTTTTTTAATCCCTTTTTTCAAATTATTTTAGGTCCTTTTAGCCCCAACAGGGCACTTTTTAAATAACTGACTGTTTCTGTGCAAAAAGCAAAATATTAGCACAGACCATCTTTATGTAACGCCACTCATGTTGTTATCTAATACTTATGTTTTATAGTCCCAAAAATATGCTTTTTCTCCCCTCTTGTCCTCTCTTATACTCACTTGTTAGCTTATTCCATATCTGCATGTCAGTTTATTCTAACCATGTAGCACAGTGAAGGAATAAGAAAGTAAAATTCAGCTGTCATATCAATAAGTTGTAAATTACATTTCATTGATCTCCAAGGAGACGTGTTTGGATACCTGCTGAATCAGCCTTAAGGCCTGTTTAGCACACAAGTATCCACCTGAGTTAATCTCAACCCCTGCAGAATGAAAGATTTGGGTTATTTTATCTTTTTCCAGCAAGTGGACAGCTGTTTGCCCTCAGAAGTGACCTGAAGGTCAAATGCTGATTGGTTGTAGTTTGCTCAAGCTGGAAGGGGTCAACAAACAGATTTCATAACACAAAGGACAAGGCAAGGCAGGTTTATTAGTGCAGCACATGCATGTACAAGACAACATCAAGTTCTTTACATAAAACATTCAAATCAAGATGCAAAAACATTAAAAAGCACATTGAGAATAAAAGAATTAAAACAAACTAAAGAAAATTAAATAGAAACAGAACAAGCTAAAGTTGAGAGAAACGGACAACAGAATACATACAGTGAGTTATGCAATTTTTAAAGTGACCTTTTAAATTCACTGTTACGGTAGTCATGCTACTGAAGACATGAGAATGAAACTTTTCTAAGTCATGTTGAGCCATCAGCACCGTTGTTCTAGATATATTCTTCAGGTGGTAAAAAGGCTGGTTTGGTTATTGCTTTAAAATGGCTGTTAAAATTTAGTACAAAGTCCAAAATGACACCGAGATTTCTGGATTAATCTGTTGATTTTATCAGTGCTGACTGAAGCTGGACACTACTATTTGTGTTTGTTTGTGGCAAAACCCTAAGCACAGGTGAAACGCTCCTAACAGCGGCACTGGACAGTCTTCATTCTAAACACTTTATTTCACTCCATCACAAATATCTGTTTTCCACAGCAAAGCTAAGTTAAAAGAGCAACAAAACAAACATGCGCAGCCCACATCTCAGATTATTCTACTTATTTCTGATACTGCCCCCAAGTGGCAGCAAAATGTATGTTTGCTTGTCATTTTGTTAGTGATTTGGCTAGCTGTTAAGTATCAAGATTTTATATATAAAGTGTTTCAGTGCTGTTCACATTATTGATAATTTTTTCCCCTGTGTTTTAGATTATTGACAGGGAAAAACATCAGCTCAGAGAAAGATGCTGTTGAGGTAACAAAAAAATTCTTTCCTGTGTATTTTCTTTGCTTTCAGACAGAGTTACTGCTTTATTCTCATTCTCCTTGTATTTCATTCCTCTTGAGGTCATGGACCTTCTCCATGCTATGGGCCCAGACACAGTGGTCATCACCTCCTCTGATCTGCCCCCCAGACTGGGAGATCGCTTCCTTGTGTCTCTGGGCAGCCAGCGACACGGTAGGCAGGACACTGTGTACCACTATGAGTACTAATAAATCCCATTACATTTTACTGGTAAGGAGTGTGGACCAAAATGGCAGATAACACAACTGAGTGGTTAGTTGTGTGATACAGTATATCAAATGTGGCCATCCTCTAAATCACACCTGATTAAAATGAAAAGGTTCTCCACCAACTTGTTGTCAAGGTCTGCACCAGCTTCTTAACAACCCAATATTTGAGTCAAGTGTGCTGCAGCATGGAAATTTTGAAAACCTGCAGGACACTGGCTCATGAAATACGGAGTTGGTGATCCATGATCTAGAGCAATGATTCCCAACGCTGGTCCTCAAGGCACAATATCCTGCAGGTCTCCCTGGTGCAACACACCTGATTCAGATTAAATGGATCTCTGACAAGCTCTGCACAAGTCTGCTAATGAGCCATTAATTTGAATCAGGTGTGTTGTAGAAGGGAGACATCTAAGATCTGCAAGATAGTGTGCCTTGAGGATAGAGGACTGGAGTTGGTGACCACTGCTCTAGATGTAAGGCTTGAAAACAGTCAGAAATTTAAGGAGAAAAAAAAGGTTAAACTTTATACATATACATAAATAAATATATATATCAGGATTACACCAACAAAATAAGTCTCAGTTGGGCAGATGCATAATCATGCTTTAGCCATGTAAATAAAAAATTTAACACTCTTCGTGTCTGCTGTGCTTCTCAGTTCGTCCAGACGGCAGCAGGACGACACAGAGAGTCCGAATAGAAGTTCCCAAAGTGGACGCTGTCTTTGTAGGAACCGGAGATCTGTTTGCTGCTATGCTGCTAGCATGGACACATCACTACCCTAATGACCTAAAGGTTCTCACACACATGAAAATAAACACACACCTGTAAAAGTGGACGTGTGTAATTTCACAGAATTTAACAGGAAAAAACTAATTTCTCTGTCTCTCTTCTGTCTCAGATGGCCTGTGAGAAGACGTTTTCGGTGATGCATCATGTTATCCAGAGGACCATATCTTATGCTCATGGTAAGAAAAACTGAATTTCTCATCAGGATCTAAAACTTTAACTTTCCTTAAACAAAGAATTAAACTGTTTCAAAAACAGAAATTACATACATTTACAGTTTTTAAAGAAATCCTTACTCAGGCAAAGAAAAGGGGGCTGCTCCTTTTACGAGTTTCTATTTGAAAACAATAATACAACAAATAAAACAGATTTAACGGTCATTGAATGCATGGATGCAGCAGCAGCTCTGTGAGTTATTGCTCTTTGGCTGCTGCTGGTCCTGCAGCACTTTCCATCGCCAGAACAGTGTGTCCACATTATTTTAACATTAAAAAGATTTCATTATCTTTGTTTTTTTTTTTTGTTTGTTTGTTTATCCCCCTACCCACCACCTCTCCTCAGAGTTGGCAGGTCCTGGTCGAAGGCCCAGTCCGCCCCAGCTGGAGCTGAGGATGGTTCAAAGTAAAGCGGACATAGAAGACCCCGCTATAGTAACGGAGGCCACAGTCATATCCTAACATTACCGACCCATAAGACTCATTCTAACTTCGTTCTCTTCACCCATAAATCTCTCGAATCCTGTTTCTCAGTAAATCTCTCATCACCGTGAACGTTGACTGTCATCATCCAACTTCAACACTCCATCATCCAGACTCCTTAAACACCTTAGTATCGTAGCCTCTCTATCCTGGTATCCTAAACCTTTTACCCCTTGAAGTCCTTGGTGTCCTGACCCCTTAAACCCGAGCCTTTTTTACCGTAACCCTGTTTTGGAATCAGAGCCATAGATAGACTGAGAGTTTGGTCTTTTTTTTTTTTTTTTTTACCCAGCTGTGAGAGCTGTTTGTTTTTTAATTCAGTCCACAAGTACAAAACATAAAATGCCACACATGAAGACAAAGCTTCTCTGGTTTCACCTCTGAGCGAATGTTGTTAGAGATGTCATGTTGCAACTGTAACACATCCAACCTGGAGGTCACAACACAAAGTCGAAGCTCTAATGTAGCATCTGAGAACAAAGCACTGCAACAAATATTTACCCAGACTTCTTTTCTGATTGGTTTCTGTCCCTCCTCTTCTTCTGGCAGGATTTCAACACCAACATTAGTGCTTCTGTTCAACCACAATGATCAACCTCTGTTTATCTATGGCTCTGCCCACCACTGTCTGACCCCCTCCCAGTCTAACAGCAGTGATGTAATGGTGACCAAGTCTAACCCCTGAGACCCCTCAAAACATAAAGAAGAAAAAAAAACAAAAAAAAAAACGCACAATGTATAGTTGATGTATAGATGTTGTACTATAACTGTATTGGACCATCTGTATGATATCTTCTAGCTGATCTGTCTCTTGAACCATTGTGTTGATGCTACTGTACTATAGATCACATGCACTACAATTTCACTCAAAGCAGAGACATCTGGGCTGGTTGTGGCACTCCTGGGCGCATCAGCAGCTTCAATTGTTGTCACTTGTTAGTAACTGTCTAATAGTTGTAGTGTATAGTTGAACTTATTTCATCTTAACACAACATAAAGAAAAAATGAGCAACCTGAGCTGTCTGAGCTGTGCCCTGCCAGTCGGCGACCTCAGTGCCAAAACCAGCCCTCATTTAGTCGGGCGGTTACTGGCCCAGCTCTGGCCTCAGGACCTTATATCTGAGAGGTGGGCCACTGAATGTGCTGAAGGCTTCAGAGGAAAAAGAAAAAGCCAAAGCAGGAAGTCAAAATTATATCTGATCCAACTCAGTTCAACAGGCTTCAACAGAAATCTCAAAGAGAAAAAAACAAGTTTCCTGTTTTCAGATGATAATTAATGAGCCATCTTAAACAGCTTCACAACAGCCGATTAAAACTCGGAAACAAAGAAATTAGAGGAACATTTTATTCACTCTGATACATTGAGTTGGATTTCTCATGTGTTAATCCTGCTGCTTTTGTTCATGATCAAGACATGAGATTATTTTCCTGTCTTTAGAAATAGTTGTTCATCGTAGAGTGTGATGAGAAACGGGTGATGAGATCAGAACTTGTGATGGTGATTATTAATCAGTTTCAAACCAGTGATGAAGTGAATGAGAAGTTGGCATGTGCCTTAGCCCGCTGAGCTGCCAGGGCACCACAGAGAAAGAGATTTTAACATTTTTAAGTTACTTTTTAGAATATTTTTTCACATTACAAAATAACAAAGACTTTCCTTAAACAAATTCAGAGGCTGAAAAAGAAAAAAAACCTTTCAGGTGCTTTCAGTGTGTCGCTCAAGATGGATATAAGGTTCTAGGCAGGCCTGTGTTATTCTGTACTGCTGTTGTTTCTCTATGGACTGTACTGTGATACTGCCTTAGGACCCTAACATCACAACACCACAATACTGCTCACTGAGGGAGAGGTGGAGGGGAGGGAAGGAAACATGAGATGTCTTAAATGTAGGTACTAAATGATGACAAATTTCTGTCCTACCGTTTGCTTGAAATGATTGCAAATGCCAGATTTTATAACACCCATGAGAGGCTAGGGAGAAAAAAAAAACATATTCTTAGTCTGATATACATTGTTTTCTGTCCTGTGTTTGTGACTTGAGAACAGATTTAAAGAAAAATAAAAAAGAGAGGTCAGTCCTAAAGCAATACTATATCAGTCTGACCTCAACACTTTTCTTTTAGCTCATTTTGACGGCACGCTGACATTCATTAAACACATTCCTAGAGCTCCTCATGCAGCGTCCTGAAGGCTGAGAAACCAGACTGGCATCACAGGACAGCTGCTTTTTGCTTTACAGCAGGACTGTCCAATGATGGACTTTTAGATGTTTCCTGCTGACTGGTTTTCACTGGCCAGAGAGAGCTCAGAGAAGAGACAGGATGCCATTAGCCATTGTCAGTGCAAAAATCTATTTTATCATTTTTGTGAAAACTTGGTCCAACCAGAACAGGGCAGAATGTACAATAGTCACCCATGTCCTTAAAGCCACGTGTGTCAGAATTACTGACATCTAGTGGTAAAGATGGGCATAGAAAGGACTTCAGATAATTAGCATAGTTGTGAATGGACAGAGGCCGTTAGTGGCCAAAATTCTTCCAGACATAAATCATCTTAGAGTCCAGTTTCCTCAGGTGCAGCGATGACTGCACTACAGGTAACTGATTCTTCACTGTGTACATGTGTAACGGTGCTCCTATCAAACAAAGCCCGTCCTGCGGTTTTAAAGCTTAGAGGGTTCACACTTCACACACAGAGATGTTTGTCCATTTAGAGACATCTTAATAAAAATAGTGGCACAAATCTGACAGCTGCCACATATTTTTCTGGCATTGACCTTTAATTTAATTACACACTGCACCTTTTTAATATTACAAGAAACCTTAGATATGAAGTGAAGTCAGTGCTATACTCCATATTATTCACACAGCTGTAGAAACACAGATAGACTGACATTTGAACAGGATTAGTGGATAAAAACTATTTTTCTGTCGTTTGCCTACATGACAGATCTTAAAGTATAAAAACTGTTCTCAGGTCATAAACGCAGAACAGGTCACCTGAAGCATTTTTCTATGAACCATTTTGTTGAGTTTATTTTTAAAGGGTGACAGATTTTTTTGTCTAAACGCCACTGAATTCTTCTAATTAACCAATTATTTGCTTTTAAAAATCACACAAAATTATTTTAATGTTTTTACACATTTTCCAATAAATCTTTTTTTATTTATTTAAAACCATTACATTTCTAACTATATTAACAAAAAAAAAAAGCAGTGAAACCGTCAAATATCAGCGTTTTTGCTTGACAAATGACTGAACCGAAAACGGATGTCCGTTACTTTTCCATCCAGCAGCGGATCTTTGAGAACTATTGGTGGAAAAAGAAGTAGTCTCGTTTTGAAAATCTGCAATAGTTGATATTCATTTTTGTACAAGTCCAGCTATCTTGTGCCGCTGGAGCACTGATTGTCATATCAACACCAGACTTCTGTGTATGTGTTTGGCCAACCATCTCAGCTCTGTTGTAGTCAACATGTGCATTATCCTCTGCTTCTCTGCTGTGTTCTCGGCTCAAACTGTGTCTACCTGTTGTGTCTGTGCTTGCTGTGTGTGGGAGAGTGTGTGTACATGTGTGTAGAAGTCTTTTTTGGTCACAGGGTTTTGTGTGTATGTGTGTGCATTTGAAGTGAAAGAGAAAATCCCCAAATAGGAGAGCTAACAAAAAAGGAGGGATGAGTTTAGGAGGGTGAAAAAGAAGACATGTAGTGTCCGTCAGGAGGAAAGGGGAGGTGTGTTCAACAGGGAAAGCACTGATGTTACGCAGTGCTGTGTGACTCCCTTTTCCTCCATCTGCTAAACACAAAGGACTGAATTAGTCCTGGACTTCTCATGTCTCATCTCGCCTCCTTTTCTCTTTCAGCTCATCCATGTCCAAACATTTCTGTCCTTTAAAATCATCACTGCACTGCCAGTTGTTTGCCTGTTCTCACTAGTTTTTAACCATAAATTGGATATTATATATTTATTTATGCCTTCTTGCTCCGTGTTCCCATGCTGTTTTTTCCCATTTTCTTACATTTTTTGTGATTCAGCTAATTTTCCGTGCTCTTTTAAAGCTGCTTCTCCCTGGCTTGTTTATCTAAACATCTGGATTCAGTTGCATCAGCTATTCTTGAATAACGTTTGTATCTTTAGTAACTACCAACTTGTTTCAGATGAGGGACTTATCTAAAATTTAAAGACATCCTATCAAGCTGAGATTTTCAAAACTTGTATCTCATGCACAAGCTGCACAGCACAATCAATGCTGTAACTTAGAGAAATGATGACTAGAAGAGGCTAGTTGGTGCGGTGCAACCTGTTTTCCTGCAGAAATGTGTGCATTTACATTTAAACAATCGGCTATAGTACTACGACCATCTGTCTAAAATTGAGTATGACATGGACAAAGAACATCAATGTCTTTCTTGGAACTTTCTTCTAACTGATGCCATCCAGTCACATCAGATTGGTATCTGGGTGAGTTTGAAGACTGTATGAACTCTTCAAACCCAATACTCTGAGTCCTTGCTGAGCAGTTTTTGTAGAGCCCACTTTTTTTTCTTTATATTTAAATTTTATTTTGACATAGTAGGGGGAGATGCAGGCAGAACCAATCCAGCCTCTGTCTCCCAAAACATTCTCTTACAACCATGGTTCATTCCCATACAAAGTTCAGAAAGGTGCCCTTCTCATTTTTGCATTTCCTAGTAGAGCCTGTTGTTGACCTGCAGAGGGAGTCCTGTTTCCACGAGGAGAGTGTGACTGGTCTGCAGAAATGTTTGGGTAGGTGTCCAAGTAACATATGTGTGAAAGTCAGGAAGCAGAATTATCCACCAGAACATTGCATTACTAACTTTAGCTGTTAGTGGTGATCATGTTACTGTTAATCTGTGTATAAATCAACCAGGACCTTTGAGTAACTGCTGAAGCTGGATCTTCTGGGCCTGTGGACATATTTAAGGTTGACTTACTATACTAGCTTCACTTCTACAGAAGATAAAACGTTAGACATGTGGGTACATGTTTGCAACATAATACATCAGATTGTGTCTATCTGGGTTTGTGATCAGGATAATACTGCACTTTTATCTTGTCAAGGCATTTTTAGTGTCTGGGTTGATGTAAATCTTCTCTTGGTTTGTCTCTGGCTGGAAAAAAAGAGCAGTGCTGCTCAGTGGCTTGAGTTGGCCAAAGGAGGCAAAATCAGGTGACATTGTACCCAAGTCAAATATAATCCCAGTGTCAGCTGGTGTGGTTGATTGTGCATTTACACCTTGGATTAACATTTTTGTTCAGATATAAATTAATTGAAAAATATATCAGCTGTAAATGGGGTATTTATGGTTGAGGTTGAAGTATTAAAGACTAGTTTAATGTGGCTAAATTAATACATAAATATGTCCAGCTCAAGATTTTCAAGGTTTGTTGTCCAGATTAAGAGGAAAGTGTCATCAAACCAAAAACAATGAGGCCCTTCCTCTGTCTGTAGTGGAAATGTTATGAGTGACCTAGCCTTCCCATGTGGCTTTGCTTCAAGCTCACTACCGTTCACACTCGCCTCCCCTCATCCCCTTGTTGTCTCTGTACCTGTTGTGACCCTCCACCATCCCCTCATCCTCATCTGTTTGGCTACAAACTAAACTGCCACCTCAAACTACAACAGCCGCCTAACTGCATGTGTCGGACTGCGGTCCTCTCCTCTCCTCCTGATTGACAGTCGCAGCTTCGCCATCTTGTTTTTTCTGTTTTCTCGGTGGCCAAAACAAAAATAAAACAAAACAAAAACAAGGAAATGTAATAATCATTGTTTGGTAACTGTTTTTAGTGCTATGTTTTTTGGAGCGTTACGAGTATTTTCTAACATGTTACAATAAAAGATTGTAGTGTACAAATTCACATTTATAAAATATATATATAGATATATATGAAAAATGTATGTTCTAATGCAATAAAGAGAGATTAAGAGTTCTGAAAACTGGACTGAACAGATATTTTTTGTCTTATTGCTGTCTTGAACTCCAGTCATTGAACATAATTTCATCTGGAAAAGCTGAAGCAATACAGGTCTCAGACTTGAGTAAAATAGTAAAGTATTCCTTTTATTTCTTTGGCAGTAGAGGCAGAGTTGATTTCAGAGCTGACATTTAGGACAGATAAGTGACAGCGTAAGGGATTCGTTCCACCACGCAGCATCTGACGGCACCGCGGGGCATCTCCAAGTTCTGGACATTTTGCCACCTGTTGGTCTTTCCATCGTAGCACTCCACAGCTGAGCATAATTCTGCATTATCATTTAAGATGCCTCCAACAACAAACACCTTCTCCTCCAACACCGCAATGCCAAAGTTGCTGCGGCAGTGATACATGGGGGCCGCTGGGGACCACTGTTGTGATTGGGGGTTGTAAGAAGTGACGCTGGATAAGTGTCTGGTGCCTTCGTAGCCACCGATCTGAGAGAAAGACAGTGGGAAATATTTTTCTTAAAAGGACATAATACTTCATATATATCCTAGAAGTATTTGTTTTTCTCTTTTTTATTTTTTGGTGGAGGGGATCTGAAACATTTTTCATTTGTGCTATGTGCCATCTTCATTTATTCTTCATCAGTCACACATACTAATATATATTTACACGTCTAAAAAATTTCAAGTGTTCCCCTTACCATGACTCCAAAGTACTAAAAAAGACCTTGTGGTTACAGAGATTTCCTTATTTTATTATGAGTATGCAATTTTCAAGCAGAAGCCTAAAAAATAGGCACAGGGCTCAAAGGGTTAAGCTTCAAGAAATAAAAAATATGACAAAAGGAGACCCTGAGCTAAAGATTCCTTATAATACTAACATCAAATTCAGATAAAACATATAGTTTAAAAGTAAAAAAATAAATAAATAAAAAATTGACACCCATCCTCTCCAGCTGAAGACAGAAACATTTACAAGCCAGCCAGCAGATAATCTCTCCAGTGAGCCCTAAGTCTTCATTAAGGTCGTCCACCTGTGAGTCATGTCTGAGAAGTCTTTGGGGAGTATCCTGACCAGACCAGTGAGGGCTGGAACATGGATCAGCTGGTAAGTTGACAGCTTTCCTTTTTAAGCTCTTTCTTTACTGTGCCGTGACAGACCAACTAAATAAATTTCAATGTTTTGGTATATTTGTAAATGAGTGCATTCTGCTTTTATATACAAAATATGTTGTAATGCCACAAATGGACAATAGTCCATTATAACTTAAAATACCACTTTTAAAATCTAAGCTTTAAAAAAAAAACAAACTATAGTTTATTTAAATGTTTTGGGATTTTTTTTACAAGTAAATATTTTTGGACAAAATTTTATTCTGCATAAAAAAAAAAAAGAAGTTGATATAAGGAAATGTTTAATTAGCCATAAAAGGCTCATCATGCGTGTAGTAAAAACCAAATTTCAGTCCATCGTTTTGTGTTTGTGTTGATGGACGACTGCAGTGTATTGTGCTCTTCTTACGACATAGATCTGGTCGTTGTAGGCGATGACTCCCGGGGCGTTTCGTAGGGTATCCATGGGTGTGATCAGCGTCCACTGGTTGGCGTCGGGGTTGTAGCACTCAGCAGATGACAGAGGATTATTTGTAATAAATCCACCACAAATATACACCTGAGGAGAAGTGATTTCTTAGCTGTAATACCTGCATTAGCAGCTCTTGTCAAAACAGCAAAATACTTTAATCTCCGATAAAATATTTGCTAAACCAAAGAGATATTTACTAAAAAGAAGCTCTACTCTGTAAGCCAACATCCAAAAGAAAACATGTCTATAAGGAAACATTACTTATATACTTTTTTTTTGCCATGCTAGCAGTAGCATTTGGATTAAAGGAAACCCTTAGCGCTCCTAGCATGGCTACAAACACTTTGGTTTGAAAATCTATCAGAAGGAGAGAGGACAGACAGACAGGTGGGCTTATGTGCCTTTAACATTTTTAGATAATCTCCCTAAAACTCTAAAGCAGGGGAGTCAAACTCATATTAGTTCAGGAGCACCTACGGCGCAACTTGATCTTTGTTGGTTTAGTGTTGTTTATTGTTATCATGTACTTTGCAATTGTATTTTTTTTCTCATAACATGTGCAGCTTCCTATTGGCCAGGTCACCCTTGCAGAAAGGATCTTAATGGGATTTTATTCTGGTTAAATAAAGGTTTAACCTTTTGATGCCTGGTGTCGCAAATTTGCAACAAACCACTTCTGGCCTTTGTTAATTTTTAAAAAAATATAATTTATTTCATATATGCATTTGCTCTTACTCATTAATATTTTTATATTTACTTTTGTATTTTTTTTCAATCTTTATTAATTGTTTATTAATTTATTTGATATTTAAGTGTATTTTATTTTATTCTGGTCTTTTCCTAATTTTTCCAGATTTTTTTTCCTTGTATTTATTTAGTCTTAATATACAACTACAAATAAATTCAGGTGTTTTTTTTTAATAATAAAAAAATAAAATAAAAAAAATGGGTTGCACCAGTAAAATAATAGCAGCAATATAACAAAAACTCCTCATTTTCCCTTTGTTTTAGCACCAAGTACAAACATATTATCTAGATGTTTACATTTAATGAACGATTTATTTAAAAAACAAATCACAAATGGCTGAAATAAAGGTATCTGGAGCTGTTAAATACAGTATTTGATGTTGTGGTTAAAATAACTTGTCGAGATCAGGAAATAATTTTAAATGTGCACACATTTCCACAACCTGAACACCTAAACATGCCCACCGCATCATACAAACTGAAGAAAGATCTATTAAGTGACAAAGATAAAAATGCAAAAGTTGTCGCCCTGCTTTTTACATTTATTATACTTAAACAAAAAATACAACCTTCTGTGGGAAGTATTTGAAATTGCAGCAACTTTGATTGAAAATGTCTACACATTTGCCAGATTTATTCCGTGGGCCAGATTGGGACCCCTGTCTGGCCAGTTTTAGCTCCTCCTAGGCCATATGTTTGACACCCCTGCTCTAAAGCATCACTAAGAAAACCCAGGAAACTACAGTATTTAGTGGTGGTGCTCCTAACCCACTCCTAGACCTTAGCCCATACCACTGGAGATGAAACAAGATTTGAATCAGCCTCTGTCAAATCTTCCTCCACTCTGACTGCACCTACCTTGCCATGCAATGTTGCAGCCCCAGCATCGGCCCTTGGTTCGTGCATCGGTGCGATTGGAGTCCACTGGTTGGTCTCAGGCTCGAATCGCTCTGCACTCTTTAATGTCTCATATTTGCTGCAGCCTCCCATGGCATAAATGTGGCCATTCAGCACGGCCACGGTCACATAGCAGCGAGCCATGTGCATTGACCCGACCTCATGCCAGATTTGGGTGGAAAGGCTGAACTTTTGCACACTGCTTAAGTAGAGCTCATTGTCATAACCTCCGATGCAGTAAACAAATCCATTCAGGTAAACACAGCCACAGAACTCTGGAAGAGCGTTGCCATTGTTGTGCACTGTCATCCAGCGGTCAGTCCGCATGTTGTACAGCTCAATCTTGGCAGTTGCAACATAATCCACAAAGCCACCAATAGCTAGCAGCACGTGAGAGGGCAGGCGGTAAAGGCTCAGTGGTCTCTCTATGTTGGACTCACGCAGGGTCTTCATGGAGCTGATTACCATGTTCACACACTGCATGTTGTTCCTCACCAGAGCTTCTTTGCTCACTCTGTCCGTCAAGTACTGAATGGGCATTAAGAGCAGACGGACCTGCACAAACACAGGAAGGAGATCCAAGTTTTTAATATTTAATAGTTATAAGCTCTACAACTCTTCCAGTCAGGCCGTACATGTTAAGTCTTTTTTTGTTTGACATAAACTTTTATATATATAAAAGAAAGTGTAACAAAATCAAAGGTCAATGACAGAAAACAGTAATTTATCATTATAAAATGTGTTTTCATTGGTATCTAACCACTTTACTATAATACTTTATGGTGTTTTTATTCTAGAATGAGCCATATCTACTTGCTGTGGGTCTGCATACATGGCAGCTGCCATATTTGTGCCACCATTGTTACTACGGTGTCTCTGAATAGACAAACAGCTCTGTGAAGTAAGAACCTCTGAGCTTTAAAACTACAGTACCAGATTTGATAGGTTCTAGAGCAATATTTCCCAATTGTGAATAATCTTTCTCACTATAGAATGTCCAAATAGTTTAGAAATGGTCTTATAATCCTTCCCAGATTGATGGGTAAAAACAATTTGACATGTAAGATCACTGCTGTTGTTTATACACACCAGGGCCAGATGTTTGCTCCTTTTTATGTTATAATATTTAAAACCTCTAGAATTTCTTCTTCGTGTGACTGTACCTTGCTCATTAGTTTGGCCAGGTGAACTTTGCGTTCCTCGTGAGCATAATTGATCCAGCGGAGGATGGCCTCGAACACAGCGCTCTCCTGCTTCACGTTCAGCACATTCTCCTCGATAAGATCCGTCAGCTGCTCCACAGAGAGATGCAGGAACTCCAGAGAATGTCCTGCAACCTCCTCGAAGTGTTGCAGCATGTAAAGGTAGGCCTGTCGCATCAGCTCGGGATATTTGTAGTAGCCCGCCAAATTCCAGATGCTGATGCAGTTATTGGAGCAAAGCTTCTCCTGCAGGAAATCACAGCAGGCCTGAATGATGTCCTTAACAGAGAGGCGTTCTGCTCCTGCCAGCAGCTCCAGCACATTGTTATCCGTCACCACAACAGAGTTGGTGTAGGCGTATTCCAGAATGAGGCCCATCACATTTGGTGTTACATCCGAGATGTTGTAGACCTTCTGCCCAGATGTTGATGGTTCACTGCAGAAGAGATCTCTGTGGGATCACAAGTCACAAAAACAGCATTTTAACAGGCTCTTTCCATCATGTTTCTACAATATGTACCAACACTTATGGATTAACAGTAGCCAAAAAGAGGGCTGAAACTTGATGAAACATGGCTCTTTATATCATCTTAATTACAAAGCATTTTCCACTTCAGTTTAAAAAAATCTGGTGCCTTATAATGCATCATGACAGCTGTTTATAAACAGTTTTTATGTTATCCTAATGGGTGAGGCAGCTGTATTCTCAGTGTCCTCGCTATGGGGTTGGTGAACTTGTTGCTCAGTGTCAACAAACCTAATGAGCTAATCAGGGATTTTTTAAGGTGTATAAACACACACACCACTATGTATGGAATTGGAAATAATTAGAAGCATGTTAAAGAGAAAAACATGAAATAATCTAATTATCCCACATATCTAACCTGATTAAAAATGCTCAGAAATTAATGTATGTTGAAGGGGATCTCACGAAGTAAAGCTCCTGAGCAACATCTGCAGACAACTGGGAGCATCCAGAGATGGACTATATCAATAAACCGAATTATATTTTATTTCATCCTAAATGGAAAAATAATAAACAGGATGTGAACAGTTTGAGAGAGGAAGTATTTAAAATTTCCTTTCCATTGCACCTGACGTTACTGAAGGGAGGCGTCTGAGCAGAGCCCAAACTATCCTAACAGACCAAACACTTTCAGTCAAGACATACATGTACAAGGCAGAAGAAACTTGTCTTAAAACAAGTCTTAGCAAACTGGCTGTAATATCTTAATTTCATGTTGTTACTGGAATCAGATCTTAAGAAATTATCCATTTCCTGGTGACATGATGAAGCTCCGATTCAGCATCAGACTGAAAATCGTCCAGATGTTGCAAAATAATTTCTTCTGCCAAATGCTTGATTCTGGACAGTTCCTGTACATCAGGTTTGTCATCACTAAAAGAGCTGCAGCAGTAAATCAAAGCCACAAATCTACTGTAGCATCTTCATGTCAGAGACTCAGAAGCCTTGTTTGTTGATTTATTTGTTGTCAACCAGACGTGGCATTTACATTCAGTTACTAAAGTTGTTTGCAAAAGTGGATTTTTTCCAAATCACCACTGGTATAAAAAAAAAAAAACAACCCAACATGGTACGTTTAAAAGAACAATGTTACAGAAAAACCAGGAAAAAGTATAAACTGACCTGAAGAATGAGCTGCAGCTGCAGAGGATAATCCTGTGAGCACGGAGCTCCACATCAGCCACTTTGATCACTGTGTCGCACAGAGCTCCCTCCAGAAGGAGCTCCTTGAAGACGTTGCTCATCTTTAAGATAGAATCTGCTTGTTTAAAAATGTATGAAAACTTTCTAACTTGGAAGTTGAAGCTGTGAAAGGATGAGTTTTCAGTTGCCAGCTTTTACCAGACTGTTGTGATTTGAAAGTTATTCTGTGATTCTGTTGTGTTGACAGCATGTGTCACCGAGGTTGTTTTTAAACCATATTTACTACGGAAACAGGTTTATTTCTCTCTATTCATGCATAGAAAGTTAATATCCAGCATTTAAACAACTGACAGAAAACTGGATTTCCTTCATTGTGGGATATTGGTTAAACATTTTATTAAACTTAAGGTTAAATATTTGAAACATTCAAAACAAAACAATTTTAAAGTATAAATATTGGTTACATATTCTGTTTTTATTTAAAATACTGCCCTTCAACTCCATGTACCAGCAATGAACCATGTGAATCTAAGCTCAAATAATATACATTCTTGTTTGTTATTTGTTTTTCAAAGTCTGTATAATTTATCTCTATGATTGGTCGAACTCTACTTTTCTACCAGTGGCTTTGATTGATTGATTTTTTTTTTCATCAACGTCAATCAAGTGGTGATCCTACTATTGTGACAAATCTCTTATTTTAGTAAATATCTGTGAAAAAATAGTTGGATGTAAAACTCTCTTAATTAATTTAATCTTTTAATCTTAATTTGGCTTAATTGTATCAAACTTTTAAAAATATGCTATTTTGCATTATGGGACCATATGCACATTACTGATACTGATGGTATAAAGTACATACAATGAACAAAGGTGTAAGCAGTATTTTTCCCCTGTATTTATTGTTATTTTGATTACTGATGGTGTAGTGGTTAGCATCCGTGACTCAAACCAAGGAGGTTTTTGGTACGAGTCTTGCCTGTGGGGGAGGGATTTAAACCAGATCTGTCAGTGTGAAGTTTGCCTGTTACCCCCGTGTATGCGTGAGTTCTCTCGGGGTAATTCTGGTTTTGAAGACATGATGTTAAGTTGATCGGTGTCTCTAAATTATCCCTAAGAGTGTGTGTAAGTGGTTGTTTGTCTGTCTGTTTTGACCCTGTGATTGACTGGTGACCTGTCCAGGGTAATTGGTGGTTAAGCCCCCCCCCCCCCCAAAAAAAGACAAAAACATAGCCCACAGCAATAAGTCTGGACAAAGTTTGAATACTGACTGATTAATTTTATTCTTTATGCTGTCTAATTTTCTTTTATAGGGTTCATTATTTTATTTGTAAGCCCTGTAAAATCCAGTAAATGCACATCCCCTCACTGCAAAGAATAAACTAAACCTACAGGACACAGTTAAGCACTTCAATGCATTAAACTGTAAAGAATCACCGTTTGATATAAGAATATTAAAGGATAAAGGTCACAGCTGTCATTTAAATTTACTGCATAAAATATATTTTCTAATGTAAAAAAATGCATTAAAAATTCTAAAAACTAATAATTCATTTTTAATAAGTAAACTAGATTATATTCGACTCGGATCTCATAATGTCATAAGAGCCAAAATAGCCTGCATAATACAGGATCTGATGGCAGTAGTTAAAAAAAAAATCCTCTTTTTAAAATGGCCGCTGCAAGTTTCCGTAGATAAACTGCTGTTTTGTTGACATTTTTATCTGTCAGCTGACTGCCCACTGAGGTTATGAACAGCTCTGTACAGACAAACCTGAACATGATTTTGTCCACCTGAAACATCCGTTCAGTGTTTAGACAAACACATGTTCACAATGAGAGTTATTTTCAAGAACGTCGTCACCCTTGAGAGAGTTTGTTAACGTGACGCCGAACGTTAGCCAGCTAGCAGCTCCAGCTAGCCTATCAACGAGAAGCTAACAGACAGCTCCGTTAGCTGATGTGCAGAGAAGAGATGGAGGGGATTTTGTATAAATGGACTAATTACATGACAGGTAAGTCTGAAGTCTGACATATCTTTTAGACAGGCTGTTTGTTTTACCTAACCGACGATTAAAATTTTAATTTCGTTTGCTAATACTAGCTGTACCTCAATATTATAATTATTACGTAAAACTACAAATTACTAGGTTAGCAAATAAGCTAACAGCCACAGATGCAACATGACACACCTGCTCTACTTAGCTGGAAATAAACTGAATGAGCTTGTAAAGTGAAAGAAAATTTCACCATTGTTTTGTTCAATCTGATGAGCACCTATCACTAGCTCAATAATAATAATAATATCGTACTGAAACGGACACAGTTTTAATTAATTTCTTGTTTATAAATGACATAATTGTTAAAAACTTTAGATACAAACGCCCGTTGAAAATGCATGGCTAAAAAGGTCATCTGCACTGTGTGTTTAATATTTATTTTCAGGTCTTATCCTTAAAAGTAACTTTGAAGCAGTTGTAATTTATGTTGTGCAGATTTCAGTTTTATTTTAAAAACATAGACTAAATAGGAAGTCTGTTCATATATGTCAGATAAACTTGTTTCATATATCAGATTATAAGCACGATTGTTATGCTTATTATCACTAGTGTGTTACTAGTTCACACACAGAGCCACATCATCCAAAATGAAAATTAAATTAACAATACTTTATTAATTTTTTTTTTCTGTTTATTTTTTGTTTAAACTATAATAGTCAATTAAAAGAAAAAGTAGATGATAATTATTGTTCCGGCTGGTAATGGCTGCTGGTAGGAATGATCTATGATACCTTTCTGTCTTGCATTATCTGCTGATAAAGTTGTAAACTATCTTCTGATTGAGTTTAAACCCACTGCACAGAGACCTGAAGGGGATTTAGGGCAGCATAGCATGTCTATTAATAACAGTGGCACCAGACAGGAAAAAACGACCTTAATGACTTCCTCTGTAACTATTTTAGCTGTAAGATGATTGTCATGTGAGCAGTTTGCTCACTTCTACAAGAACAAACCTCACAATTTAATTTCAAATCTATAGCAGAGTTAAGTACACAAACGGTTAGACAGTAAACTTTACTGTTGTGTGAGAAAGGCCACATTCATATTTTAACGGAACAGTTCAAACAATTAAATAAAGGCATCCAGATAAAAATGTAAATCTATTAAAATGGATTTTCAGGACAGTCAAATATATTTTCAGAGTCAATTTACAGATTCCTAAATTTTCTGACTGATTGGCTTGTAGGGTTCAGCAAATGAACACATCTAGAAACATTTCACACTAATAGATGTTCATACTTAAAAATGCTGTATAAATTCTAAATAAACAGACTCAAAATATTCTTTTTATTTTAGGGATTTGCTTTTATTTGTTTTTGTTTTAACATTTTTAAGTAACACAGTGTGGACAGCCAGTTTGTGATTTTTATATCTTTTTCCAAATTGTTTGTAGTCAATAATACATCTGAGAATATTAATCAATGTATGTTTTAAATCAAATTTTTTTTACATAATAAAAACAAATTATGCATATTAAAAACATTTAAAAAGCCTTCACACACCAGAGTATATAACAGCAATTAAACACACCTCATTGTAGTATCTTTTACACACAACCACACACAGATCACACATACAAACACCCCAGTGTTTCTATACACCGGGGTGCCCAAGTCCAGTCCTCCAGAGCTACTATCCTACAACTTTCTGATGTGTCCCTTCTCCAGCACACCTGAATCAAATGAATGATCGTTACCAGGCGTCCGCAGAGCTGAATGACACGTGGATGAGGGAATTCAGCCATTTGATTCAGGTGTGTTGGAGAAGGGACACATTAAAAAAGTTGCAGGATATTGGCTCTCGAGGACTGGATCGGGCACCCCTGCTATAGACCATGAATCCTCAAAGGCTTACTGCCAAGACTGTGCACAAGTCTGCTATTTACCCATTGATTTGAGTCAAGTGTGTTGAGGCAGGGAAACATTAAAAAACCTGCAGGACTGCGTCCCTCTTAGGACCAAATCGAGTAGCCTTGCTCTAAAATCTGCTGGACATCAGCCCTTGAGCCCTGCTATACACATGACCAACATCTAGCAGTTTGGAATATGTGACTCATTTCTCTTTTGATCTGTAATGTAGCTTTGGCTCTGTTGAACCATGTCAGCATTTTTTTTCTTTTTATAAGATTCAGCATTTTGGTTGGTGTCAGCTCTTTTTTTTATGAGGTCTATTTAGTGTTAGAAATTAGGTCAGTACAATAATATTTACCTAACTGTTACTTTTACAATCTGTAAAGATTGTATTGATAATTAGATTAGTTTGGTATTTAGGGGTATTTAGGATTTATATTCTAACAGCAATGGAAAGAAAAAGAAAGACAGTCTCTGTCCATTCTATCAAAACTTTATTTTTTCCATTTTTAAGAGCAATGAATGGTTGGAAGATTACTGATGTCTGCCTCAGAGAAGCCCAGAAATCCCCCCCCCTCCCTAACTAAAAAGTTGGTCACTTTGTGACATTGAAATCAGAAATTTAGCCACCTTAGCAGGAATTCTCCTCTGCCGTGCAGACCCCCGATTCCTGCTGATGGAGCTCTGTGGGTTTCTGGTTTGGCCGAAACTTTGTGTCATTCACTTCCTTATTTGAAAGAGGGAAGCAGATTCTTAGTGCGAAGAGTTGCTCCTAGTGGTCAAATTCTAAGAAAAAAAAAAAGATAGAATCATGATGTTTTCTTAGAATTTTCCCTAAAAGTGAAAGTGCAACAATTACAGCATGGTAAATAAATGTAAGCAAATAAATAGATGTGGATATACTGCAAGTGGGTCTGAGTTTCTGTAGGATCATTTTAAAGTATATCTTACCATTTATATCACAGATGATTTTATGTAAACTATTATTTATAATTACACAGTTTTCATATAGAGTAGATTCTATGATTACGTTTATTGATTTAATGGTCTATTCTATGCCCATTATCACCTAATGTGTATCTATGGCTGTGTCCGAATGTCCACCCTGCTCCCTATCCCCTCGTTCACTACATAGGGCTGCACTATATAGCACACTACATAGTCACTCATTCTTTTGGTGATTCTGACACGAAGCTGCCTATTTTTTCCTCACCGCAAACCACATGACTACCAGCCGTCACCATGGCAACCACAACAATGTCATTCCAAATCCAATCCCAAGTTGTGTGTAAATATTTTTATTTTTATTCCTTATGTTGTATTTTATTCTTTGTTACATATCTATTAAATAAAAAATGTTTTATCGCCTCGTTGCGCCATGTTGAGCTTCTGCCCGCAATGCATTGTGGTCTACATTGGCCTGTCTAGTGACCATCGATGCTCACTACTTTTCAAGATGCGTTGTGGGTAATTTTGAGTGCCCAACTTTTTTCTCTCTGGACATTCGGACACCCCTACAAAATGGCGTGACCCCTATATAGGACACTATGTCGGGAGTAGGGTGCGCATTCGGACACAGCCTAGCTTTTAGGATCAACCAATCACAGCTTTTGAAATGACTCATACCTAGCAACGGGGGTCAGCCACACCTCCCCACAAAGATAGGAGTTTCTGTCCATTCCTTGCCCCGAGTTCTTTGAGAATGTACTGGAATTACTCCTAGACTAAGAATTCCTTGCTAGGAATTTAAGTTAGGAGCTCTCTGATAGGATTCCCAGAATCTTTAGGAGTACAGGCCCTGGTCTCTTATCATTTTATTCAGCCTCATTATGGCTTCTGCAGCAGCTGATCTCAAATATTTTTGTCTGTGTAGAATCTTGACTGAGTGCAGTACACTTCAGTGCATCGTTTTCATGGATCACCAAGTTATGCTCTTGAATTTAATTAAAAATGTGTTGGTTTTTTCCATCATGGTGCTCTTTGTTAAAACTTTATACAAATATAAAGAAAAAAGTTATTTCCTCAGACTTTTAGATATGAGAGAAACTTTAATGAAGAATATGTAATATACAATAAGTAGCTGTAGCTTTTTGCATATTTAGTTTTTTCTAATTGCTGCTTGGATTCACTGATGGTTGTGTTGAATATGTCTGTGTTTTGTGGTCAGGCTGGCAACCTCGCTGGTTCGTCCTAGAAAATGGAGTCATCTCTTACTACGACAGCGAGGATGACGTTGGAAAAGGCAGCAAAGGATCCATAAAGATGTCTGTGTGTGACATTAAAGGTTGGATCACGTTCACGCCACATGTGCTCACTCACGCTAACTTAAAAAAGGTAAAACTTCTCCGTCACACCTTCTCACATTTCTGTTTCAGTTCATCCGACAGATTCAACGCGTCTGGAGTTGATCATCCCCGGCGAGCAGCATTTCTACGTTCGAGCTGTGAACGCTGCAGAGAGACAGAGATGGCTAGTGGCTTTAGGATCATCCAAAGCTGGAACTCTGGACAGTCACAGAAACAAAGGTACATGTCAGAGTTTTGCATTCCGTGGGAGTAGTTTTAATCTGTGACAGTTAAATATGAGGGCAAAGACAGTGGAAATGAATCATTTTAAGCTAAAACAAAAAGGTGTGCTGATTGACATCAGATCGATTCATAGGCCTGACCTGAAAAATTTACTTCCATTGTCTTTTTGTTTTTTTTTCCCAATAGTTTGACTCACTCTGTAAACGGTTATGAGGCTCAATCTGTCATGTTACAGAATTTAAGATTTCTATGTTTGCTTCCCTTCCAGGTCCAGACTGTCTGAAGACGAAGATGTCCGAACTACGTCTGTACTGTGACCTCCTCGTCCAGCAGGTCCAAACAATCCAATCACAGCACAGCGCAGACTCAGAGACCACACCCTCTTCTGAGGTAAGTGACAGCATATCAGTTCAACCCAAACTGGAAAATTTTGGGGGATTGTCAGCTTTTCTTTATTTTGTGTCTTAGACTCACACCTACAAAGAAAACAGTTGGGTTTGGTAACACTTATGGACTACCACAATTTTTGTTTATTAAACATATTAGAGTTATATGTGTTTAATGAATATTGTCTAAAACGTCCTAACTTTAATTTGAGGATTTCTATCCCAATAACAATTTCTTTTAAGCTTCCAGAGTTTAAAATATAGATGTTCATATTGTAGAAATCCAGTATGTTTATATACATTTTTGGAAATCTTCAATTGACTACAGAGTGTAACTTCACCATTAGATGTCAGTAATCTCTTTTTAAGGGTGTAAATGTACCGTATTTTCCGGACTGCAAGTCACACTTTTTTTCATAGTTTGGCTGGTCCTGCAACTTATAGTCAGGTGCGACTTATATGTGTAATTGAACATGTTTTTACATGTTAATTCATACCGACTGACATGAACCAAGGAGTAAACGTTACCGTCTACAGCTGTGAGAGGTTGCTCTCTAGGCTTGTGATAACATGGTATTTGCTGTTCCTGTACCACTGAAAAATTTTACTGAAACATTAAAGGCTAAATGATTAGGATTTTTTTCTTTAAAAATAATTTAAAATTTTCTCATTTGTTACGAGAGATAAAAGGAAGCTTCCCTATAAACAATCTGTCTCTCTACATTAACAATGTCGTTGTCAAGCTTTTCTCCTTTCAAAGTAAGAGTTACGTGACAAAATTACTTCTGTGCACTGTGTAGCTCTTTCCTACTTCCTGGTTCCTTAACCACTCATATGCGAAACCCAAATTTCCCAAACAGCACAGCGTTTGGTATTTTATGTCGAATAGTGTATATATATATAATATATAACAGTGAATAGTGTGTTCTTATAAACTTATGAAATTACTCTGAAATTAATTTATTATGTGGGACTAAGGGGAAAACAGCTGCTGCGTGGCATTTGTTGATTAATGTAGCTTTTATTTACACTCTATTTTATGCTATTTTAAATTAGTGCGTGAAATTAGCGCTAGCATTGCAAAGCATATCAGCTTACTGTGAATCATCTTCGCTCGTCATCATGATGTTTGCTGGCGCTACTATGTTCTTTGTACTATGTCCTTTATAGACTAAACCAGCAACCTGTGCGAAACTCTCCAAGATGGGGCGTGTGTGTGTGTGTGTGGCTGTTTTTCCCTGTTTTTCTCTTTCGACTGCAGTTCTGATTTGAAACACTAGGTGTCAAAGCTATTTATTTAACCTTTAACATAAACACAACCTGAGAAAGACTGAAAACAAAATGCCCCCAAAAAGAAAATCCTATTCTACAGATTAGAAACTGCAGGTAGTAAAATACGCAGCTGAAAATGGTAATCGAGCAGCAGTTGGGAGAGTTGTTCAGAAACGACAATGAGGATGGAAAATGTAATGGATTCAGTGATGTGGAATGAGGTTGCGATC
Source organism: Melanotaenia boesemani (assembly GCF_017639745.1). Classification (NCBI taxonomy): domain Eukaryota; kingdom Metazoa; phylum Chordata; class Actinopteri; order Atheriniformes; family Melanotaeniidae; genus Melanotaenia; species Melanotaenia boesemani. Next base: position 28,643,403 of record NC_055697.1, on the reverse strand, counting down.
TTGGTGAACTTGCTTAATGGTAACTTGCTTGTTGGTGTCGTTGGCTGATTATGTTAACTTAGCCTATTCAGCCTCCCAGGTATTATTTCTTTATGCTATGAAGAAGCTGAATAACTGTTAATGTGTTCAGAGTTTCCACTGCATAAATGATCGTGGCGCACCGTCATGGCAAAATAAAAGCGGCCATGCTTTCAGAATTATTTTTTCAGGTGTTACAAATTTAAATTATAGTGTATAAATGGATCCAGATGAACATAAACTCTCTATTTTCTCACATTTAGAGAATAAGAGTTTGAAATTGTACTCAGGAAGTGACACTGCTCTGTAAATAATTTAATTTTGAAAAACAAACACTGGAGTCTCAGCTTCCTGTCTGGTTCTATTACGGCTCGCTTGAGTGTGACAGCAAAGAGGTGACGGCTTGTTACATGCGCCACGAGAAGCGACAACTTTGTTCTTGTTCTCGAGGCCACAAGAACAAAGTTTGTT